>NC_087563.1:13623680-13927680 GCF_036250125.1 Pseudopipra pipra
TGGATGTCCTGCCTGGCATTGTTTCCAAGGAGGCCTGGGGTATCTGTGATGCTTCCCTAGATGTGTCATCAGCAAGTCACAGTGAAGAGCTGCTGAACAGAGTGTTTGGTGGTTGTCTGTACAGCCTGTTTTTAATACCACCTGGAAAATTATAACCCATGTCTCCTGTATGCTGGCATTTCCAAGAGAGAAAGATTTAGGCTGCACTCACTGTTTGTGAGGACTTGCTCCTCTCCAAGGGAGAACAGCTTTCAGTCACCAAGGCAAAGGCCTTGCAAGTTCTTCCAGACCCCATTACCAGCCTGTGGCAATCTCACCTTGTCCATGTGTGGTTGTCACCACCTCCATCA
Organism: Pseudopipra pipra; assembly: GCF_036250125.1. Taxonomy (NCBI): domain Eukaryota; kingdom Metazoa; phylum Chordata; class Aves; order Passeriformes; family Pipridae; genus Pseudopipra; species Pseudopipra pipra. The sequence continues at coordinate 13,624,031 of NC_087563.1, forward strand.
CTCTTCAACATGCTGGGCAATATCAGCCTCATGTGATGTAGTGGCAGAGCTCTCAAAGCTGATACATACCGACAAGTTTTCTGAAAATAAGTGACTAGATAGAGACTTCCTGTCCATTTGTTTTCAATGGGCTGAGAAGGCTCACCCTTATTAGCCACTGGGAAATCCACGTGGGAAAATGCCTTTTCCTTCCTTCTACTTAGAGCTGTTAGGAACCCCCACCACTGAGGAAACCTGTCCTGACCCTGTCTTAACCGTGTCCATGCTAAACCACAGCACAGGCTGAGCTGGGTGGAGATTGTAGTGGTTGGTTTAAACTCAGTTTTATTTTGGTTACTGCATGAGTGCTTGTGTTGGTCCAAGGTGGGGTGAGCAGATTAAAGCAGTTGAGAAGCCGTGGTGCCCAGTGCACAGTTATAGCAGATCTGGCTCCCTTTGTGCCGTTGCTGGCAGGACACCATTTTCATTTTGCTGTCTGGTGGTGGTATCAGGGTTTGCTGGCAGGAGATAAATGTCCATTTGACTGATGGCCTGGGGAGCACAGATATGAAGCTGAGCTTTCCCTGTGTTCACACCATTTGGCTGCTTCTAGCTGTGCAAAACCTTCTTTCCTCATAGGTGTCCAGTTTGATATTGACCTGCCCAACAAGAAGGTGTTCATCGACTCGGAGCACAACGTTGACACCCTGTTGGAAACCCTGAAGAAGACTGGAAAGAACACTTCCTACCTCGGGGAGAAGTCTGCACAGTAGCCTTGCCTGGTGTGAGGAGGTTAGGCATATACCAGGTGTATCCAATGTGGAAGAGAGAAAGCTGAGCTTTTTCCAGCTCTCCCAGTTAAACAGGCTTCTTCCTGGGAAACACAAATGAAAAAAGACCTGCAGATCCAGCTTCAGCAAACCCCTCATACCAGAGAAGCAGCTGGACCACACACAGCCAGCACCATTTCTGTGTGGGACCCCCTTAGCTACGCTGCAAAGCCCATCTGTAGTGGAGAGGTAGAACGCAGCCTCTCTGCCATCTCCAGGTGAACCTGGAGTTTGCCAGAGCATATCATGCATGAAAACAAATCCCAAAGATGTTCAACAGCTGACCAGAGAGAGTGGTGGGCCTCAACAATAGCAGGGAGAGTGATGGGACACAAAGAGCCCTGTGGGTATGTGGTGTGGTGGGTTGGTGCTTAGCACAAGGACCTCCAACAGCTGATTCTCCTGATAACGCTGTTAATCCTCCACTAAACTCAGGGATGGAAAAACAGCAGCACCCTGGCACCCTCATGGATGTAAAATGTTGGGGTTTGAATAGCTCCCAGTGCACAAAGCCCCTGGCCAGCTGGACATCTGTCCCAGTGACAACCTGATTGTTGCAGCCTGTCGGTTTTCCCAGAGTTCCAGTGCTATGAGGACGTGTACAAAACTCTCCTGACTGTAAAATATTTTTGCAGACAAGGTTTAATTTCAGTGAAAGAGAATAAAGTGGGAGGAGGGGGGCTGCCCACTCACTGCATGTGCTGTTCTTTAGTGTGCAAGGTTATTAAATTGCATCTCTTAAGAGCTTGTTTCTGTCAGTGGAGCTTTCTGATCCAATGACATTTTTTAAATAGTCTGGTTGGATCATCACAAATACCCAGCACAGATGCGCTGAAACCAGTTCATGCTGATTTAATTCCCAGTCAGTAAATTAAATCAGGGATTTACACCAGCAGGAATTAAACTGATAAAAGAAAGAGTTGAGCTGGTAGTGATGTGTGTGCAATAGATCTGCATTGTTTTAATAGAGTGACTTGACAGATGTAAAATCTGCAGTTTGTTTCATTTGAGTAGGCTCTCAGTGCTTCATAGAAATTGTTTAAAATCATAGCTCTAATCAAATAACATCTCCACTTAGAGAGAAACATGCTCTGAATTGATTAGTGCCACAAATAGTTTTCAGCTTGTGGTATTGACTGCAAGGGGTTTTTTAACTTGCAGGGACTTGTGGATTATGTCTCAAGTGCCTGAAGAATTTAACTATTACAGGAAAGCCAGTCTCAAATAATGTGAATGTGTCCCTTTTCCTGGCCCAGTTTTCTCACCATTTTCCTTACATTACATAAAGGCAGCCAGGGAGTCGGTTTGGCTGACCAGCCTGGCAGAACTTTTGTTTTCCTGTTGCATTTTAACTGACTTGGAAGCTCTTTGACTTACCCAAGGATTGTAAGATCCAAAACAAAGGAGAGGGGTGGCTGAACAGCCCTTGCAAGTAGTTTGCTGCTAAATCACTTCAGCAGTTGGGGGAAAAAAACAGTACTTTAAATTTTACACACCACATTTCCCTCCGTAGAGAATATTTTTAGAGGCTAATCTTTAAAAGGAGGGAGGGAAGTTGCAAATCCTTGGCGTAGATCTCTGGTGGATGAATTTCTCTTGGCTTCTGACCGGCAGAGGGCATCTCTGTATAAGGTTGTCTCCTCTGGGCCTTGGTATTTTTCCCATTTATTTATTTATTTATTTGTGTATTTATTTATTTTGCAGGAACTCAAACATGGCTTCAGCAAAAAGATGGCTTAACTGTTTGCATGTCTCCCAGCTTGCTGTGTCATTTGACCTGTGCCAGATGTCAGAAAGCAGAAGGCTGGCAGGAGGAGACAGCTGCATCTTGGGCTTTAGAAATACAGAGGAGGAGGTTATGTTTTGTTTCTAGTCCCACAGTAAATCGAGGCGCTGCTTTTAACTTTCAGTGCATGTCTGTGTGTCTTGTGTGTCTTTGTACTGCTTTGAATGGTTTTCTGTAAAAGAGGTGGCTTTTAGGGATGGGAAACTACCCATTACATGCAAGACAGGTCTCCCAGGAAATTGCACCTGTCCTTAGAAGCTGACTGCAACCTCTGCCTGAGGGACATGTCTCAGGAGAACTGTGTTTGAATGTCACTTAGATGCTGAGGATCTGTGTCTTGGCAGTTGTTTTTTCCTCACAGAACAGACAAACTTTCCGTTTGGGATGCAAGTTCTGGGAAGAAGGGACTCTGGTAGCCCCTGTAAATCAAGGATAACCACGTGGCCTTTTGAGCTCAGTGGGGCCATGAGGCACAAAGTGTGCAGAAGAGTGCCTGAGCTGATGGGAAATACAGAAGGGATGGAGGAAGGAGAAGACCCCAACAAGCCCACAAAGATAATGTCACAATATTTTCCACAGGAAACAATATACCAGACACTGAGGCTGTGAGGCTGTTTTCAGACAAGGAAATGCTCAGTTTGCAATGCAAACAGGAAAGGGTGGCACTTGGAAAAGGAGCTTTCCTGTACCACAGACACCTTGGCTCTGCAGGACAACCCAGTGACCTGCTGAAAGAGGGATGTGTCAGCGGGATGAGCAGCTGGTGAGGTCTGTGGTGCATTGCCATACATGAATATGTCCTCCCAGCAGCAGGGAGACTTCTGGTTTCTTCACTTCTGGTTTCTTTTTTGGTTTTTTCCATTTTTTTTTCTTCACTTCTGGTTTCTTGACAAGGTTTCAGTCCAGCTCCAGCTCAACTATGAGAATCCATGAACTGCCTGTAGCTGCAGCACCAGTAAGATCTGGGCAAACCCAGAGGGATGGGCTTTGAAAGTTCTTTTGTTTCTTCTGCCTCAAAATTATCTTTGCATTCCCACCCCCCCTCCCCCTCTGCCCCATGGTGTTTCCAGCAGAAGATGTTTGCTTTTCTCACCCACCTCGCTGTGTTTGCAGCATTGCCCTTCTTGTGCTTCTGGGTGTCATTTTTTCACCCAGTGTTACCTTACCCCACTTTTCAAACCAAAATCTGATTTCAGTGGAAAAGTCTACAGCCTCCAAAGCCCAGTCCTTTATCCACAAAAGAAAAAGCTGCCGTGGTTATCCCAGGGCTGTCTTAAGCACCACTGGCTTTTTGGCGCTTTCTAATTACGTGATGACAGGCGGGGGATGGTTTTAGCCAAAGGAGCAGTTGTACTCAGTCGAACCACCCAGTAAATGAGAGAATTTCCAAAATAGCACCACAGGCTGCAGAAAGCAGAGAAGGGACTGGAGATCCCCCTCAGTGCCTGCAAATGGTCATCCCTGATGACTTGGAGAGTTAAATTGCTGAGAAATTTCAGGGTGGCAAAGAAGGGTTCAGTTTGCAACAATCTCAGGAATTCCACAGGCGTGTTGTGTCTGGGTGTTAAAACTGTTACAGGGAGGATTCATTACCAAAGGATGGGGATTTTCTAGTCTTACTGTGCTTTTAAATGTTTGCTGTAAGAAAATCCACCTCGGGCTTCCACCTTGTCTCGCCTGCCTGTTCCCAGCCCAGGCACGGCAGTGGCAGAGCTGGGACCTGGATGAGCACCATGACTGATGTTTGACTTGCAGGCAGGATTATACCCCCATGCTTCTGGGGTCAACATTACCAACACTGGCCTGACCAGCTGCTCTTTGAACTAAAGCTGTGCAGCTGAACCTGGAGGTTGCACTGGGCTGGGCGTTTGTAGCCATGAGCATCACCTGAAGTGAATGTGCTCTGAACTAAATGTGCTGCTCTTGAATCTCTTCAGTAAGGTCTGCAAGGCCCGGTCTGCCTTGTCCTGAGGCCACAGCTGAGCTGGGTGATGTGCAGAGCTCTCCCAATGCTGTACTGTGACAAACAGAGCAATGCCAAAGGCCCTGGCTGGTTCCCACTCCCCTGTGAATACATGCAGACTTCCTGTGTGACCACCACAGGCAGCTTTCCACACTGCAGTTTCCAAAACAGCAAAACACACAGGGACCTGACACACTCCCCTCCAAAACAGCAAAACACATGGGGTTCTGACAGACTCCCCCTCCAAAACAGCAAAACACATGGGCTTCTGACACACTCCCCCTCCAAGACTGTGGCAGCATAAATAGAAAAAAAAAAAAACACCAAACCAACCAAACAAAAAACAGGCTTAATTAAGGACTTCAAGAGCAGGAAATGTGCACACGTGTGCTTGCCAGAGCACAAATATTTTCTTTTGGAGCTGCTTTCTCCAAGGGTTCAGTAAGGTGATCAAGGCTGGGTTACAGAGCGAGGGTAGCAAACAGTTCCCAGCCCCTCCGGAAGGCAGCGGCCACAGGGCACTGCTGTTCTGCATCCTTCCCCATGCTCCAGCCTTTGGCTTTAGCCTCCCACAGTATATACTGAAGCTATTCAACCATTTGGCTAAAAGCAGATGGGGAGGGAGAGAAAACAAAGTCAGATGAGAGGGAGAAAGGCAGCTTTTGTGCTGCCTCTGTTTGCAAAAGACAGCCCAAGCCCCTTTTGGACTGAGGTTTAATTTACTGGACTCTGGAGAGCTGAGATTCACAGCCCCACAGCTGCTACAGGTGGTGGCACGTTGGGGCAGTGATAGGGAGTGGGTGTGGAGCCAGCTCTCATGGGTGAGCAGCTCCCTCAGAGGGGCTGTGGGACACGCAGGACACAATGCAGGGTCCCCAGCTGCTCTGGGGAGAGCAGATCTCCTCTGTGACTCTTCTGCTACATGGACCTGTCCCAGGTCACCTGGAAGGGACAAGGGAAACAGGTCTGTGTAGACAGGAGCCTTCAGCCTGGCCCTTCCTGCTATTGTCCCTCTGCTCATCATGTCTGTTCCTGAGCACCTTCCGAAAGACTGCTGGGTGCTACACAGCTGGGTTCACGTTTCCTGTTCCCCAGTCCAGACCAGTGGGTTGCTGTGCTGTCACTGGGAGAGAGATGCTGCAGCATTTCAGACTTCCCCACAGTTCCCAGATGGTATGAAATTCCCCGGCTAGGAGCATCTCTTTCAGCCCGAGACCTGCTCACCCGTTTTCAACAGATGGATGAGATAACGTTAAAACAACAAACACAGCTCATTCCCTTGCAAATGAAAGGAGATGCTGGAATAGAGCAGGAATCCACTGTGCCCAAGTACCCTCCTGCCCCATTTCAGATGGACCAAGTCCCCCCACTCCAAAGCTCCTGCTGGGCTGTGGGCAGAGCTTGGCCCGCAGAAGTCAGTGTCAGCAGGGTGCACAATGCCCAGCAATCACAACAGGGGCCGCAGGCTTAATCTGTTTTGCACAGCTTCAAAAAACCCAGCCCACACAGCTATTGTCAGGGTGATCCCACCGATTGCATCAGAAGTCTGCATGGGACACGGGGCTGTCTCCAGGGCTCAGTGGGGGTTGCCTGGGGCATTGTGGGGAGCAGCCCTGGTGTCCCGGGGCTGTCCCGGGCTCTGCAGACAAACCACAGCACAGGTTTGTGCTGTGCTGCTCCACAAACAGAGCCTAAGGTCCTTTGGCTTTTGCCTTGCTTCTGGGTCTCCACTGAGCTGGGGAGGGTTGGTTATTATTATTATTATATATTATCCCCACAAAGGCATGGGACAAAGGCAAAGGGTCTTTCTTTGGTGGACAAAATCCTCATACCAGTATTTGCATATATATTTCTCTTTATTTTTTCCTTCCCCTGCATCTGTCCAGTGCTACATGCTTGTGCCCTCCCAGGAGCAGCCAGCAAAGCAGGCAGCTTGGTGGGCATGATCCAATTTCCAGGGCAACTGGGACGGGACTGAGTCCAGAGTGTCCTCGACTTACAGTGCTGCTCTTATTTTTCCACGGTTTCCTCTCCATTTGCTTTCTTAATTCAGCCTGTCTTTTGCCAGGGAAGAGGCCAAAAAAGGAGACATGTGGCACATCCAGAGTCCTCCCTGCTGGCTTTACAACTGCTGGGGGATTTCTAGCTTTCCAGTTTCAGGAGCAGACCTCCAAGCTTGCCTTGCCCTGAGGTCAAAATATGTCAAAGTACGGTCAAAGCAAGAGCACAGGAAGGCAGGAGGCCAGTTGTGACTCTAAAGGCTCTGCTGTGCTGATCTGTTGTCTCAGCAAGAGTCCTTCTGAGGAAGACAGGGACATGTATCCCCAGGTATGGATCATCATCCTTTGCCACTAGTCCTGGTCACCTCCACTATGAGCACTATGAACCTGCTGAAGCTACAAGTGCTGGTGTGTCCAGAGAAAAACCAGAAAGGTGGGATCTCATTTCAGCTCAAGTGTCTCCAGAAATCATCTCAGCTTCCTTCCTGCCAGCCCTTCCTGCCATCCACTTGCTTTCCTTCTCCCTGGCAGAGCCAGTCTCTCCACAGCTCTTCTGAACAGGGTCTCAGCATGCCAGTGGAATGGTGGGGCTCAGCTGCACCCTAGGCATTAGCAAGAAGCCAACAAACCTTCCCCGTGAGCCACTCAGAGATCCAGTGAACAGCAGGAGCTGCGCTTGGGATCAGTGCTGAAGGCAAACGGAGCTGGGCATGAACTGCTTTTTGCCATGGAAAACAATAGACCCAACCCAATGCAAGAGGGTTTTAAAATTCATCCCTAGAGTGGGATAACACTGAAAACCTCCAGCTGTTATTTCCAGATTTGCAAACCCCACAGAGAAGCTGCCAATTCCTGCCAGAGAAGCAAACTTGCTTGTGTGTCTGCACAAAACTGAAAGCCAGGCATTGCTCCCCAGGCCTGGCATTGTCCCTCTGCCCCCTCTGTCCTGGCCCTGCAGCTCACGGGGAGCAGGGGGGAAAGTGTCCCTGTCCCAAGGGAAATGGGCCCTCCCAGGTTTGCAGGACAGAGCTTGCTCCTGGCCTAGGGGTGAGTGGCTGGAGCCATGAGTGGTCAGCCTGGGACCACCCTCCAGGTGAGACCTCAGGCACAGGCAGGAGCCAAGCTCTCTCAGCAGCTGCCCAGATGCCTTCACTGTTCACAGCTTCATCAGCCTCTGTGTGCATTGGAGAAGGGAATAGATGAACATTCCGACAGCAGGTTTGGTGTGAGCTACCTGGATCCAGGCGGGTGACCATCAATTATCCCAAAGCATAGTGAGGTCTCCCTCCTGTTTTGCAGCTGAGTATCTCCAGAGGGGCCCAGACAATTCCCTGCACCATCCAACTCATCAGGAAAGCTGGTATTTCCCTCATTTCCCAGTTCCTCCCTTTCCCCCCTGAGTGAACAACAGAATATTTTGAACATTCATGCCATTAAAAATCCATTCCATTAATCCCGATAATAAATCCTGGGCGATCTTGCTCCCTGGGGTAGCATGGGCAGGCTAGCATGGGAGAGAGGATGTGATGGGTACCTTTGTGCACATGTGAAATTAAGGGATTGGGGGGGTGACATCACTTCTGTAATTTTCTGTTTAGCCTTTGTAGATTCCTGATACAATTAATGTTCATTAACAGTCTTAGCATCACACAGCAATAAGTCCAGGTCCCTCAGAGCTCCAATTTCAGGGAAGAATTTTTTCTCTGTGTTTTTCCCATGAAAGAGAATCTTAAAAGAGAGTTTTCCAAATCTGATTTTTTTTAAAATGTGATTCTCATCCCCCCCCATCTCCTTAAACAGCTGCCCATAACATATTCAGGGCATACAGCACGGGGAAACACTGCTAATTTTAGTAGCAGGTCCCGAGGGAGGGACCCAGCTCTGGGCCAGGCACAGGATGGAAAGTCACAGCGTTCGCTCAGGGCCCCACATGACCTCACTATTTTGGGGCTGCCCACGTCCCACCTTGCCCCAAGCCCACAGACATGGTGCAGCATCAGCCCTGAGCCTTCCCACAGCCCAGCTATTCCTGCCCACAGCATCTCTCCTGCCCACAGTGACAGCTCCTGCCAAACCCCGGGCAAACGGGATGGGTTTTGAAGGGAAGTAAACAGGCTTCAGGGCTAAACTGAGATCCCCAGAACTCATCACGCTGAAGCAATGATGGATGAGGTATTTTCTGCCCACATACGTCCGCTGTATTTTCAACCAGCTAAAAGGGGTTGCCCTCTGATCAGTGAAATTCCATCAAGCTCCACACAGATGATGCAAGTGATTCCCCCACCGACTGGCCCTTGCAAGGAACAGAATATTTATGTGTGGCCATAAAGATATGAATTAGCCAGGGTAAGAAGATTTTGAGGAACTTGAACTCCACAGAGTACAATCCAAGCTGGGCAGGGAAGTTTAGAGGGTCTCAAAAGTGAACTCAGAGATGATTTGGAGGGAGCCAGGAAGCAGAGATGGTGAGGAGGTCAGTGCTTTCACTTGGTGTCAGCCTGGAGTGGTCATGTTTGTAAATCACAGAATCATGAGATGCTAAAATCCCAGAGCACTGTCAGCACTGCCCCTACCAGCCCAACCCACCCTGTCCCAACAGCTCTTCACGTGGCTGCTGCACAGCAGGGACAGCTCAGGTTCCTAAGACATCCTGCCCAAAGTCTTGCCATCAAAAAATATTTCCTACTGTCTCCCCTATATCTTCTTTTCCAGTTTCTAAGGCTGCCTGTGACTGGCTGTTGTGGTGTAACCCCAGTTGGCAACTAAGCATCACACAGCCTCTCACTTTTTCCTCTGTACAGGGTCTTTCCAAATGCATCTTGCCAAAATCAATCCCATTTTGTCTCCTTTAAGGGACACCCTGTTTATGGAGCCTCCTGCATCTGGCAGCCTGGCTCATTCGTCTGGTACATCTCAAGCCAGGGCTTGTTCTGAAGTGAGCTCAGCTCAAGCAGAAAGTGTCAGAGTAAGAGATAGAAAAATGTGGATTCTCAGGGTGGATACGTGCTGGCTCAGCCGGCAGCGAGGCACCCTGGCACCCCCCAGGCACCCCAGGCATCCCAGCCACCCCCACACTGCCCTGCCCGCTGAGCTGGATGCGGCCACAGCTCCAGCATGGCCCAATTCCTGTCCAGAGATGCTGCAACAGTTCATCCATGAGCAGTGCTAGAGGGAATGTGGCCACTTGGGATGCCTCTGTCCTGTGTGAAGCCGCCTTTCCTGGCTTATGTCACAGCAGGACACCGGGGCTGTGCAGCTGGCAGGGAATGGGATGGAGCTGGGAACATTGAGCCCTACACAGACTGAATTACTGCGGGGTGGGGCTGGCCAGGAGGGGGGATATTTTGATAGGGTTTTGCCAGCAGTGAGGGTTAATAGGAGGACAGTAAAGTCCTGTTCTTCAGCCTCCACAGGGAACTGCTAAACTTTCCAGACTTTAACGTACAGCCAAGCTTCCTTGTCACCAGTGAGCCTTGCCCTCCCCAAGTCCATCGTTCCCTCCTCCTCTTTGCCTCCATCAATGCACAAACCTGGAGCAAAAGCAGCCCTCACTCAAAGTTCTCACTGCTGGGCTCCTGGGGACAGCGAGTTATGCTGAGGTCACCAAACCCTGCTGCCTGCTTTGCCTCAGCCGCAATCCCAATCCATGACAGCTCTGCCTCATCACTTCTTGGCCCTCCTGAACACTCACCAGCCTCCCCACTGCATCACATTACCAAGGGGGAGCCTTCTAATGGGCTCCCAGCAAACCACCAAGGGACTCCCAGCATAGACATGGCTCAGGAAAAACACTGCTTTCAAAGCCAAGATATAAGGTTATGGGGCTGATTAAATTAAGAATGGTCTAATTATCAGTGGTTATAGAGTAAGTAGCCAGCTCATCTGAGAATCAAGCTTCCCTTAGAGGATCTCACACTCATGACCCAAAAAATCAATTGCAGCTGGCTCCAGAGAGCCTTGTGAACCCTGGGATTTGCCTTTCTGATCTTTTCCTCACTCGTGATTATTGCTGCTGCTTTCCAGATGGCATTTGGATGTTCTGGAGCTGGCACAGCTTCACCTGGGTTCTCCCATCAAGGCTGCCTTTTAGGCTATGTTTCTCTGTGAAAAAGAGCTGCCACTGCAGCCCAGGAGCTTCTCTCTCCCCACATGTCCCAGGGGCTCGAAAGTGGATTCCTGTTTATTTCCTCAAGCAGTTTTATTCATATCCTTCAAAAGGTGCCAAACCGCATCTGTCAGGCCCAAGAGGACTCAAAAGTGCATCGTAGGTAAACACCAGGAGCAAGGTGGGACTGCCTGGAGTTCACAGCTGGAAGTTTTATTGCACCTTCTGCAAGTCACAGGCACATCTCTGGCACGAGTTCTCAAGCAAAAGCAGAGTCAGGCACACAACATCCCTGTGTTCAGGACTGATAGAGAACAGCCCCCAGCAGCGAGGAAGAATCCTTTCAGGACAGGCAATGAGTTTCTTTGGATACTGTAGGCGTTGAACTGGGGCCAAGCTCAGCCAGGCTGGATGTGCCCAGACTGTGCATGGGAGCTTCAAATGGGTGAGGATCTGTCCTGTCTGCTGGTGCCTGGTGTGATGACTCCAGGCAGGGCTATGGGGACTCTGCCACGGGGACATAGTGGGGGGCTCCAGCCAGAGGGGTCAATATCTACCACCCATGCTGGGTGTAGCTGGGGACAGACACAGCTCTGATGTTCAGATCTGATGGCCATGAGCAGCACAGAGGGCAGTGTAGGGCCAGCTTCAGTACACAGAGCTCCCTACTTGCACCACAGCAGAGGATGGGGATGGATTTTTCCCCCTATGTTTCTTTGGGCTCAGTTTGGTTTCAGGGAGGACAGACAGGCTTCTCCCAAGCCTGCAGCCCCACACATTTCCAAGCCAGTGAGATGATAATTGCAGGGGCAGCTTGAAAGAGGTAGAGATCCTTCCCATGGGGCATGGAAGTGCCTTCCACCAGAGACCCCTGGGGCAGCCGTGAGAGCCCACACACACCATGGAAAGAACAAGACATCCCACAGTGTGTCCTGCTTTCTAGCTCCACAGCCTGCTCCCAGGCTGTGACTCACTGCAGAGCCATGCACAGCTGGCTTCCCACCCCCTGCCCTGCTGGCCTCTGGTTTACAGAGGATCTGCAATGACATCAACTGCTCCTTCTCAATCTGCTTCTGACAGAGCCAGCACCCCACTTGCCTGCATCACCCCATGAGCCAGCTCAGCCCCAGTCCATCAGCAGCACACTGAGGCTCAGGATCTCCTGGTCCAGGAATTGGAAGAGACCTTGGCTGGGTGTCAGTCTGCTCCATCTGAACAAGGCATCAGTCCTACTGCTGAGCCCAGGGGAGGGTCCCATCCCACTGGGAAGAATGTCTTACCCCACATAGGACAGACAGCCCTCCTGGGCACATTCCCAGGACAGTTTGGGTTCATCCTGCCCTGTGCAGATTGTTCTTCCAGTGGCCAAGGATCTGCTTAGTGTGAGGCTAGAGAGCACAGCCCTTTTGCTTCTGATCTGCTTCTGAAATGGAAAAAAACAGAAACCCTCCAGCAGAACCTGCTGACACATTCCCAGAGAGCAGAAGAGCTGGGAAATTCCTGGGATAAGCAGATTCCTGTCTGCTCTGCTCGTACTGGTCTTTCTTGACTTTTCCTAAGCTGGGTGCTGGGCTCCCACACCAGCAGCCATTGCCTTTCCACACACTGCCCCACTCATGTGAGGAGCTCAGCTCCAGCCACACACTCAGGGATGAAGACTTAGTAAATTACATTCCTGCAGTGGTTCCAGGGCATCCTGTTTATTTATGTGCACTCCGGGCTCATTGTTTTGCAGCAATTAATGCAGAAACATCCTCTAGAGAAAAACTCATTAGAGAATCCCTCCCGGAGCAGAGAGAAGGAAAGGCTCCTCAGACGGACAGATCTGTGAGCAGGACACAACAGGATTATTAATCCACACTTGTATCTCTCCAACCAATGCTCACTCACATTTTTCTTCATTTCTTGCAGCAGACTTGTTCCCCTCTTGGAGAGCACTGGGGTTTTCTCAACTGTGACAGCCCAGATCTGCCCAACCTGGCTTAAAACGGGATGAAGAAATTTGGATTTTGAGCTAGGGTTAGCTGGAGTTCAAACCTCATCCCTTCAGACCTCTTGTCTTTGCTGTAAAATGAGCTCAAGCCGCAAAGGGTCTTGCCCTGTTTGCTGTTTCCATCAGAGTTTGTGCAGTCACCTGAGCTGGGAGTGAGTGCCAGGAGTCCTGGGGTGCATCCAGGGGGGTGCCCTGCTGGCACCTGGTCAGGGAGCCCGACCTGGATCTGTGAGGCTGCAGCTCTGTGAGCTCTCCCAGGGCTGATGAGGCCCCTCAGGCAATTTCCTGCCCATCCAGTGCCCCAGATGGCAAAGACAACCTTCTAAACATGTGTGAGGTCCAGTTTTCCTCCTGGCAGCCTGACCAAAATGTCCTCTTTGATGACCCCACTAAGCTGTACAAGACTGTAAAGGACTTTCCAGGACTTCTTTTGCAAGCTCTCAGTCATTTATGGAGCTTTTTAAAGCTGCTGAGTCTAAAGAGTCAGGGAGTTGCTCCAGGCTCTTGTTTCCCCCTCTGTGTGATCCCCCTCCATCCCACTGCTGATGCCTGGCAGCGTGTCCCTCACAAGATGCAGGACCCGGCTGTCCCCACCGTGTGTGCAGAGGACTGTGAGGTCCCCTCACTCTCACCCAACTCCAGGCTCACAAGCATGAGCCTGGGGTGGGTGAGAGCATGAGCTTGGGGTATGTTTACAGATGTGACTGCATCACTGCTTTCTGCTTTCACTCTAAACCAGTGGGTCTAACCCACCACATATATAAAGAAATCCCTGTTATAATTATCTCCCTGGCACTATCATTTGTCTAAGCCCTTAGTAGAGGGCTTAGCTTCAGGCCCACAGTGCAGAGCACTAAGCAATTGCCACGTTGTCAGTTAGAAAAGTCGTGGTTTCTTTTCTCTTCTTTTTTTTTTTTCCCTCCCTAAAATTTTTTCCAGATGTCTTTTTTTTTTTTTTTTCCTTAGGAGAAGAACCAGCAGCTGTGCAATTTCAATGCGAGCCGTGACTAATCCACCTCAGAGAGCATTCAACGACAGCACTCAGCTCCTTGGGATATGAATCAAACAAATGATACTTTGGCTTAGGGGATGTGTGGCCTCTGGAGCCAAACTGGGCCTACAAATAGCACTGGGCTGCACCTGGGAGCTATGGACACTTGTGGTGGGAGAAGATGCTCCAGATTCCACAAGTGGTTGGTTGTATTAGAAGGACCTATGGGGTCTTAGACACCATCCCAAATCTGGCCCCCACGTGGACCTGAGAGGGTTGTGTGAAGAATTTATGGATGTCCCTGTGAGTAATATCAACATCCACATATCAGCACTCAGGGATGGCTTTTGAGAGGTGTGTAGCCAAGTAAAGAAATGGGTGAAGATTTTCTTCTCTTGTTCTTTGCCAGCAGCCTCCTGAGCTGCCTGATCACAGAGACCGACCGGCTCACTGGGAAGTGATGACAGGTTCTCATGGCCCCCCTTCCCTACACTTCCCTCCCCTTTCCCTTTCTGTTCTGTTTACTTTTTGTTTCTTGTTGGCCATGGGATGTTTAGTCTTACATCTGATCTTTCACATGCAGCAGAAGTGCCGCGAGGCCGGATGGGGAGTGAGCTGATACAGAATCACAGACCACAAAGGCATCCTACAGAGCAAGGAGCCAGCACAGCCCAGGGGGTTGTCACAGGCCAGTTCCTGTGTTGACATCTAAATCCTCAGCAACATCAGTGGGAAAAGTTAAGGACCCAGATCCATGTCTCAGCCCATCTCAAAGATAGTTTGTAATCACAAGGAATGCGGCCAAAGCCCAGTCAGCCAAGACAAAACATGATGTTGCATTTTGCTGTGGTGTTGGGTGTCCTTCATCCAGCATCCATAATCAGGCTGCTGGTGCCCAGATGGCTTGTCCTCAGTCATGCTGGCTCCATGAGCCTCCACCTTTCCAGCAGCCCCTGGAGAGCAGCCCTGGGGTGAGGGTTGGTGCTACAGAAGGATCACAAGCTGAAAAGAGCTGAATTATCCACAGGGCTCAGGACAGCCCTGTATGGCATGGAGATACTCTTCAGGGATGCCCAAATTCCAGCAGGTTTTGTCTGCTGGTTTTCCCTTGCAGTGCAGCACCATGGCCGTGCTGGTGTGGAAAGGCACGTGGTCTGCTCCTGCCAGGGAGCAGATGAACCTTAAATCCTCACAGTCATGGAGAGAGGAGCTGGGTTTTCACCCTAAGCATAGAGAGGAACAGATGGGAAAAGCCAACTCCAAGCAGCTTTGCTGCCTGGTTGCCTCTGGCTGGGCAGCTGCTCCAGCTGAGTTATGATCTGTAAGGTCAAAATACTTAGTTATGTCTGAAGAGACCAACAGATTCAGCTGACCAACAATTCTGACTATGGGTTTTGTTCAATCAGTCCAGATCTGCTGGATGATAACCACAGCAGAGAGACCAGTTTGCTGAGCATCACATCTGCCAGCGCAGCATTTCTCTGCCTACTTAGAGCATAATTCAGATATGTCATAATTCCCCACATTCTCTGGATCATTCATTCCTCTCCCTCTCCACAAGGCAGTCCCAGATGGCAGCAGTGTTAGGAGATAGGATGGAGGAGCAAGAACTCTCCCACCTTCTTCATCCCCCAGAGGATGGGAAGCACCAGGTCAGGGACTGAACTACTCTTGAGAAATGACAGCATTTCACTTTTTAATGGCAGCAGGTTAAGGTGTTAGGAGGTGCACAAACCAAGCAGAGAGATGGCATTCTGCCTGCCCCCCGTGCTGTCAGTCCGAGAGAGAGAACTGACAAACCCGTCGCAGCAGTGCAGGCAGCTGTGACAGTGACTCCACTGGGAAGGCTGCGCTGGGGGCTGATCTATCCCTGCGAGAGACCCCCTTCATCTCCAGCCCCTGCTTGATTTCTCTGGTCTATCCCTTGGACCCAGGCTGTGCCTCAGCCGGGTGGGACTGCCCACTGGGGCGAGGGGGGGAGGAAGAGACCGATTTGGAAAGATAGCAAGGAGGAGGAGGAGGAGGAGAGGCAGCGGGAAACCCAGCCCACCCTTTGGCTTCCTCCTGCCTCCTTCTAAAACCTGCAGATTCCTCCAGCCTGTCCAAGCGCCTGAAGTTTCCCCAGCCGTGCTGCCCGGACTGCGAGGTATGACCCGAGCTTCGTGTTTGCCTTTGCTGAGCCTCTTTCTTCTGATATAGGGGTCCCCATAGCTCCACTCGTGGCGGTCCCTGGCTCGGGACCCACTCTCCCAGCCCGTGGAGTGTGTTCAGGGCTCGGCAATGCGTCACTCGGGATGGGGAGGTGGATGCTCCCCACCCTAAGTGGTGCACTTAGAGACCCCTCCTGACTTCTCTTTCTCCTCTTTGCAGCATCTCCGCTCCTAAACTGTCTCTTGCTCTATTTCACTGCCAGATGACGAGCTTAACACTTTGGTGGCATCTGACCGTAAAGGTTTAACCTGCCCTTATTTTTCTCTCTCCTTCCTTTTTCCCCTCTGGGTTTTCAGCTGGGAGGTAGTTCCTTAGCGAGATGTGTGACCAAGGTCTGAGCACATCAAACCAACCTGCAGAGAAAATCAGATCTAGTTACAAACCAGTCCCCACTACTCCCAGCCTGAGGTGTGTTGGCAGGTGATGTTTTACTCACCAGAGTATCTAGAGGAAGAACAAAAGAGCTGTCGACTTCATCTCAGCGTTTTTTATTTTTTCAGTACAGCCGCTCTTATTTCTCCTAAAAAAAAAAAGACACTCAGCTTTTTGTTCCCAGCAAACTTTGAAACTCTTTCAAGTCCTGCTGCCCTGGCTGAACTCCGGCTGATCGACTGTTAGAGAGACGGAGGTTGCAGGAGAGGAGGAACAAAGCTCTTTTGGAGTGGGTTTTTTTTTTAAGTTTTAAGAACCTGGGCTCAGTCAGGCACAATTTTTAGTCCACGCAGAGGAGCCGAGGCTTGTTTCCTTTAAAGGCAGCTGCTGTCCTTCCCATCCCGGTGACGTGACCTGTGTGGCAGTATAACTCTGCTCTTTGTGTCCCTTCTCTGAGAAAGCTCCGTTCTGTTGCATCCAGCCAAAAAAAAAAAAAAAAAAAGAAAACTTAACAGGATAGGGGTTGAATTCCCACCCAAAGCGAAAGGCAAGAGGTTCAAGTTGGAGTGAAGCTGGGGACACCGGGAAAGTCGCCAGTACTCCGAGTCCTCAGAGACCACCAACTCGAAACAGCCCAAAAACTCAGCAACCCTCCAAAAGGACAAAAGTTAATCGCAGCCCTTTGTTAGGGTGGATCAGGCGAGTTTTAAGTGGAAATGAAAGGCTGTTGCGTCCTGCGCAGTAACTAAAGCCAAGCCATTGTTTGCCACATAGTCAGGAGCAGGGATGCGGGCGGTGTTGGGAGGGGGAAGAGCAGAAATAAACTTTTCAAACTTTTTTTCAAGCCCCTCCTTCCACAACCCTCTGCTCTTCCATGACTCAGCCCCAGAGGAATGTCGGCTCCCATGGAAACCTTTTCTGGGTCCTCTGGTCGGAGGGATGTCGGGGCTGTTATCGCTGGAGCGGCTGCAGGCAGGGCGAGTCCAGGGAATGCTTTGGAGATGGTTTGCATTTTTGAGAGTATTTATCGGGCAGCTTATTCTCGTCCTCCTTTGTGGAGCCGTGCGGGATCAGTTGGCTGCATCCCCCGAGAGCCGGAGGGACCGCCTGCCCCTGGCACAGCAGTATCGCGGCTGCTTTTGGCGCTGCTCTACGTCCAGTCCACACAAAAGAAAAAGCTCAGGCAGGACAGCAAAATTCCGCCTCCCGTGTCTGCACAGGGCTCATCAGTGAGCCGCTGCCTGCAGCCCAGGGCTCATCCATGCACTGTTCCTGTTATTAATTTAATTGTTTCCCCATTATGGATGCGATCTGTAACCTGGACAAAAACAGCTTCCAGCACACAGCTGGAATGGGATTGGGCTCTTGCCTTTGTAACAATAAGCCCTGTAAGATCTGGAGCATTTCTCAGTGCAATCAGAGCTGCTCAGCTCCCTGCACAGGAAATGGGTTCATGCAGCATTGTGTAGACATGTCTTTAGTGACTGCATAGGCAGACGGGGCAGATAGATTTTTTTCCCCCATGTTTTACTTCTAGTATATGTGTGTGCATGAGCTAAACTTCCACCTAAACCTTGCTTGGCTTTCTGAGCCTGCACACTGTGTGCCAGGGGTCTGGGCAGGTGGCAGGAGCCAGAGTGGCTTCTGCCCAGTCCTCTGCCCTGCTCCCCAGGGCAGCTGCAGCACATCTGGCTGAGCTGGTACCGACATGCAGGGACCTGTTCAGCCAGGAGCTTTATGGGGACTCGAGCAAACAACTCTGACTTCAAATGGAATTTTAGCCTGGGAGTGGCTGCTGGGTAAAGCTCAGAGGGTCTTGCTTGCATAGGGAGGTCAGGGCCAGCCCTTCCATTGTGTGTCTGTGAGGGTCACACTTGGTCACCCATCAGCACCTTGAAAACTGTGGCCCCAGTGGGGTTTAGCAGAACCTTTTTCTGGACCAGTTTTGCCTTTACACTCAGTGTGAGGTGGGGGCATGTCAGACCTGCAGAGCCTTGAAAAGCAGTGAGCAGAGGGAGGGTGGGTGCAGGAGACACTGGTGCTTGGGTGGTGCCTCCTGCGTGGCTGGGCTGGGGTGCCGGTGGGGAGCTGAGGCACGGGAGGGTTTTGCCCATTCCTGCTCTCCATGGCTGCAATGGGAGGTGGCAGCAGAGCCCCTCGACTGGGTTAGCAGGGGTGGCAGCTGGGGTTAGCCCGGTGGCCTCGGGGAGGAGCTGTCAAAGTGGCCAGGCAGAGACTCCTCCCCACGCTAACGTGGCATCCCAAAGGGCTTATGCAACCCTGGACAGGGCCAGCGCCACATGGGCCACGCTCCTCCATCCACGGAGCCTCTTCCGGAGGCTGCACCCGCCTGGTCCGTGTCCTCCCCCAACCCACAGAGGTCCCAGGGTTGAGTGGGAGGAGACAGGAGAGACCTGCAGACCCCAGAGGCACAGACTCTGTGTATCACTGCGGGGTACTTTCCCCATCAGTAGAAACTTGTGATGGGACTTGGGGGGAGGATGGCAAAGAGTTTCCCAGAGCAGCCTGCTTTGAGCTTATGGAGGTGCTGAGGGTCAGCCTCAGCCCTCCCTACACCCCATGGCTCCCTTGTTATTGGCATGGCTGCAAAATGTAAGGGGCAGCTGACACTGAGGAATAGCCTGGGCTATGCTGGAAAGGTGAACCATTGAGAGGGGTTCATGGGAGCCCCCAGACTCTGTTTATAGAGCAACTGGGAGCTGAAGTCCCCGTGTAGGATTCAAATGGGGTCAAGCCTTAGAAAGGCAGTGCCACCCATGGGTCCTGCAGCCTGTGGGTGCTTTGTTGTCTTCTCCATCCTCAGCAGTCAGGAGGTGAGGCCTGAGGAGGGACTGGTAACTATGGAGCTTCTCTTACTTTATATTCAGCAGCCCTGTCTGTGCCCATAATGTGCTGGTTTCCAGTGTCTTGCAAAGTGCTGGCATCTATTGATTCTTTTAGGATACAAAAGGGCATAAGTCCCTGCTTGCTAAAATCTCTTTCCCAGCCCTGTTTTCCTCTGTCCAAAATGATCCCCTGGCTGCCTCTCCCTATGCTGCCTCCTGCCCCCTGACAAAGCAGTGCCAGGCATTCCCAGTGCAGGGCCTCTCACAGGGATCCTCCCAAAGTCCCTCCACCCGTGGGATGGATGCTGAGCTCATGGTATGTCCCAGATACCAGCTCCAAAGAGCATCCTCTTGGACAGCAGGACCATGGTTGCTCCACAAGGAGGGAGACTTGCACCATGGATCATGCTCTTCTGATGGAGCAGCTCTGTGTACAGGGCTCCCGAGCTGTTATTTCAGGATTTTTGACCACCAGGCATTCAGGAATGACCGTGCCTTTGCAACCCAGCCAGGGGCTCACAGGCACTGCAATGTCCTCCCAGCTCTGCCTCCAGAAGGATGTTGTTTTTCAAATAAACTTGCTTTCCATCTATGGCACAAGACAGCTCTGCAGAGCTTGTTTGCTCAGACTTTTTCATGCTCCTTCTTCCTCCAAACACAACACTGGCAGCTCTGACTGTCTGCTGGCTTCTAGCAAGCATGTAATTCCCTGACCCCAGCTTACTTGCATGCCCAGACTTTGAAATTCAAGGCTTTTTCGAGGCTTGGGGAAATGATCTAAGATGGTCTGGGGCTGGGTTCTTCTTAATGCCATCTTCCACATGTACATGCTCTGCCCTCTCCTCCAAGCTGGGCACTGCCATGTTTCTGCCCAATGGGCATCACTGAACCTCAGAGCACCTTCCAAAGCAAACAAGCCCCTTGGGAGAAGCCCAGGAGGAGCCTTTACAAGCCAGGGAATGGCAGCAAGGGACGAGATGGCCAGAATCACCAGTACTTTTCCACCTCCCCTCCCCATGCAACCCTTCCAGGAGTGAAGATCAGAACCACTGATCTCTCCTGGCAGATGCTGGCAGAACTCTCAGTAGAATCCAGAGCAAATAAAGGCAAGGGGAAGGGACAGCTTGTACCAAGCAGGACAGGAGGGAGCTTTTCAGCTGGAGCCTTGACAGTGCAAATAGGCTCAGCATCCCCTACCCACAACTGCTGTGCCACAGATCAGATCCTTTATCCCACCACAGCAGACATCCCCATCACCCTGTGCTCCCAGCCCTCTGACATCCCAGGAAAGCTGCCCTCCATGCCATGACCTCTATTTTGCAGGAACACCCTACTGGAGGCTGGGTGAGGTACTGAGATTGGAAAGAGGATTTTCCCTATGTGGCCAAACCTTGCTAAGTCAGGAAGCAGAGCCCAGTCTGACAGCACAGCCTTGATGTGGTTTCATACCCAGAGAGCTGCTGTGCACAGAGAGGAAGGGAAAGGATGAACTGGCAAATTAGATATCCTGGGAGACACGAAGAAACTTTGTCCAACGTTTTCTGTCCCAGCAGATCCACCCCTTTGCCTGGCCCCAGGGAGCTGGTGGGCTGTGATGGCCACACAGGTGGAGTGGACGAGGGCAAGCGGAAGGGAGGCAGAGGAAGAGTTGGCAGGGGGACAAGTTCCCTCACTGGCAGGAGACAACCCTTGCTGTCAGGAGTGGGATGCCACCGGCATACTAAGCAGCCAGCTGAGCTCCTCTCTGCCCTCACACAGAGGGGCTCATCCCTGCCAAACAGGAACCAGGGGGGACAAGGACAGGGTGATTTCACCAGCTGCGCTCTCTTCCTGGCTCACATCACAGCCAGTGTTAGCTGGGCTGCCCGGCTCCCTCGCCCTACAGGATCCCTGCAACAGCCCAGACTGGGAGGGTGCAAAAGGCTTATCCTTCTGCAGCTTGTCTCCTGGCAGGACACAACCCCAAAGTGTCTGGGATCCCTCAAACCCAGTCTGGGGACCCTCAAGTCTGGGGACCCTCAAGCAGGAAGGGTAAAAACTATAATAGAGATCCCAGCTTTTGGGGATGCTGAGTATGGAGGACTGGCCCCTCATACCCCTAGGGACGACTGTGTCCATGTGGGAAGGGGCTTTCTAAGGGATTTAATTCTCAAGTGCCCCATCTCACTGTCTCTCCTTCATCCTCCACTTTCATTTTTCCTTGCTTGTACCTAGCACTCAAATCAGGAGATTTTTAACATGAAGAATCTAGGGATTTGGTAAAAAAACCTCCTGAGAAGGAAAGAAGAACTGCCATTTTGACTGTGATTTTTCTAAAGGCATCCAGGAGAGCAACAGACATCTAAACCCCACTGTCTCATGTTGCAAAATCAAAAGAATTTATCTTGGAAACATGATTTGGCTTAAGGTTTTGGCTAGAAAAGACAGCATGTGGGTCTATAATATTGAACAGACGAGGCAGGAAATGAAGAGAACACCCTTCTCTAAGTGTCTGACTGCTCAGCCTGCAGCTGAGGGGCACACAATGGCCTCCTTCCTCATCTCTGCTTTTCCTCTTCTTTATTCAGGGTCTGCTGAAAGATGAGGGCCTGGATTTTTTTCCTTATTTGCCTGGCAGGCAAAGCCCTGTCAGCTCCGGTAAGTGCATGAGACAGCAGAGCCTCTGCTGTCAGGGTTGTCCATCTGAAGTAGCTGATGGGGATTTTATTTTGTAACAAGTACAGTACTAAGGGATGTGGGGCAACATGAGGATGGCCTTATTCCCCCTTGGGAGCATCCTCCCCATGGTCCCCCACTCATGGTCCTTTTCCCCTGCAGCAGGAGGCTCTGCCCGATGAGACAGAGGTCATTGAAGATCCCACCACAGAGGTAGGTGACTTTGCTCCTCCTCCTCCTCCCCTGCAGCACCCACTGCTCCAGGAAGAGCATCTCCAAAGCAGTGGGGGAGCAATGGGCAGGCTGCTCTCCCCCACCAGGAGCTGTGATCTATATACACCAACACCAGAAACACCAACCTTTTTTGCAGGAGCCCGTGGGGGCTAATCCCGTCCAGGTGGAGGTGGGAGAGTTCGAGGAACCCACAGAGGATGTAGAGGAGATTGTTGCAGAGAGTAAGTCACCCTTCTCCTGCCCTCTGGCTGGCAGAGACATCGTCCTCACCCTGCATGGGGGAGCTTTAGCCACCCCAAACAGTGAGGGGCTCCTTTGGGAAGGGCTATAGCACAAGGACGATGCCAGACCAGATGCACACTTCAAAGCAAAAGAGGCACGTGGCCTCTTCCAGCCCTGGGCTCTCTGTAAGCCTGTTTT
The DNA here is from genome assembly GCF_036250125.1 of Pseudopipra pipra. Taxonomy (NCBI): domain Eukaryota; kingdom Metazoa; phylum Chordata; class Aves; order Passeriformes; family Pipridae; genus Pseudopipra; species Pseudopipra pipra. The sequence continues at coordinate 13,646,416 of NC_087563.1, forward strand.
TGCAACAGAAAAGCCATTGCATTGTGTGGCTACTGAAAGGAGTCCAGGATTAGCCTGAGGACTAACATGGATTTCTGGAGATGCTCACATCTCCCCAGTGCAAGAATAGATGCTTGGGGCTGTCCCTGCTGAAGTCTCTGTCTTCCCCCTGTGCTGAGATGCCCTGGGCAGCTCGTGGGAGGTGAGGATGGGGCTGGTTCTGACTTTGCTCCCCTCCCACTCCCAGACCCCTGCCAGAACCACCACTGCAAGCACGGCAAGGTGTGCGAGGTGGATGACAACAACCAACCCATGTGTGTGTGCCAGGACCCCGCCAGCTGCCCAGCCACCGCTGGTGTCTTCGAGAAGGTGAGGGCAGGAGCTGCTTGGTGGCCCCAAGTGGGGAGGGACCCCACCTGGACATTGCCAGGGATGGTGGGGAGACAGAATCAGGGTGGTAGGTCCCCACCTGGCCTCGGCTGGTGGTGATCCAGCAGCTATTGTCCACCCCAGGGAACAAGTTAAACATCTTGTTTGGAGGCTCTCCCTGCAAACTCCCCAGCAAATCTGGGTTTCTCTGCCACTCATGCAGCATCTTCCCACCCTGTGCAGGTCTGCGGCACTGACAACAAGACCTACGACTCCTCCTGCCATTTCTTTGCCACCAAGTGCACCTTGGAGGGAACCAAGAAGGGTCACAAGCTGCACCTGGACTACATTGGGCCTTGCAAATGTAAGTGGAGCCACTCCCTCAAACAAGGGGACCCCTAACCTGAGCACAGCCCCTGTGCCCACAGTGTGAGGGGAGAGCAAAGGTCCAGGCAGGCTCAGGGCTGAGGCTGGAGGGCACTGGGGCTGTGTGTCTGGGGTCTGGGGCTGCATGTCCAGACGCTGCACTGACCACTGTGTATGACTTCCAGTCATCCCTGCCTGCCTGGACACAGAGCTGACTGAGTTCCCCCTGCGCATGCGGGACTGGCTCAAGAACGTGCTGATCACCCTGTACGAGCGTGATGAGGACAACAACCTGCTGACTGAGAAGCAGAAGCTCAAGGTGAGGGACTGGCGACAGAGCCTGGGAGCTCACCCCACCAACAGAGCCCAGCACATGTGTGGAGCCTGTCCAGAATGACCTGCAGGCACCCCATTTAAAGCCCCTCCTGGGGTCCCCCCTTCCACCCCATTCCCCTGCTGACAAGGGCTCCCTGGCCTCTCCTATGGCAGGTGAAGAAGATCCATGAGAACGAGAAGCGCCTGGAGGCCGGTGACCACACCGTGGAGCTGCTGGCCCGTGACTTTGAGAAGAACTACAACATGTACATCTTCCCCGTGCACTGGCAGTTTGGGCAGCTGGACCAGCACCCCATCGATGGGTGAGTGTCAGCAGGATGGAGACCCCACCAGAACCCTTTCCCATACAAGGACCAGGATGATGTGGCAGAAGAAGGTGTCAAAGCAGGCTGGAGATGTGACACAAGTGGGTGGCTAGTGGCACAAGCACATCTGTCAGGGGTTGTGGCAAACCAGGCTGGGATAGAGGTAGGTTTGCCTCCTGCAAACAGCTCTTCTGCAGGAAGAGAGGCCTCCCCAGCCTCACCTGCTCCCATCTCCCTTGGGTGTGGAGTTTCTATCTTCTCAGATTTACTGTCGTGTGATAGTTCCCTAAAATATCTTAGTCCAAAGGCCCCGGGATAACTTCAGCAGCTGAGATAGCAGCTGCTGGCTTAGCTGTGAGATGGAGAAGGGCACGAGAGTGATCACAGACCCGTGGGGTGAGGGCAGCTGGCAAGGACCACCAGCTACTATTTTGTGGCCAGCACAGCCAGTTGCAAAGGCAGACACCAGTCCTTGACCTTCATGACACTCAGTGGCTGATACTGGGAGGGCACTGGGACCAGTCAACCCACAAAGCTGGGGCCAGCATCTCCCCTCCTGTGACCATGAGGCCACCTTGGCAGGTACCTGTCCCACACTGAGCTGGCCCCGCTCCGTGCCCCCCTCATCCCCATGGAGCACTGCACCACCCGCTTCTTCGAGGCTTGCGACCTGGACAACGACAAGTACATCGCCCTGGAGGAGTGGGCCAGCTGCTTCGGCATCAAGGAGCGTAAGTACTCAGGAGGGCAGGAATGGGGGTGCAGGGGACACTGAAAAGCACCCCCAGAGCCCCCACTCTGGATGCATTTCAGCTGGTGCTGGGTGAGGCAAAGCAGGGGAGAGTGGGGAGGGTGGATTGCAGGAGCAGTGGGACCCTGGCAGCATCCGCCTCCTAACCTCGTCTCTCTCTTTTCCTTCCACAGAGGACATAGACAAGGATCTTGTGATCTAAACGCCCCAGCTTCCTGCTCTGCTGCCAACTTTGTCTTGTTTTAACCTTCCCACTTCCTTTGGTTTTTAAACTGCTTTTGTTTTGTTTTGTTTTTCCCTGGGAACAAGGTGCTAATATAGATCTAAACATATGTAGTAATGGTGCTAAGAGAAATAACAGTCCTCATTCATAGCCTTATCTATTACCACTAGATTACTCACTCAGCTGTTTCCACATGCTCTTACCAGCCTTTTCTCTCTCCTACGTGCCTGTACCATTGACCGACTGTTCCTGTCCCAAATATCCTGTCTCCATATCCACTCTCTGATCAACTTCTCTTTAACTTCTCACTAACAGCACGTTCCTGGTCAGTGCAGATGCAAAGCCCTCTCAGCTGATTCACTGCCCCAGTTACAGATGCCTGTGAGGGAAGGCAGAGCCAGAGGATGTAGGAGGATTGGGTTCTCAAGCAGAGCAGCTGCAGGTGACGTTGTGGCCACCCAGCTCGTGGTAGGGAGGATGGAGAAGGGTGAGAAGGATAAAGAGAGGCAGGATTTTGTTTTCCTTTTTTTTTTTTTTTGACATTCCCAGGGCTTGAATTTAGTAATTATTGGGCACGAATAAAAAAAATAAAAGGCTAATCGAATTAGCAAATAGGGAAGCGCACAAAATTTAAAACAAGACAATAAAATGCATCCCATCTTGTAAAATCCCCTCAAAAAATAAAGGTTTGAAAGTGCTACATGCTTTACCATCACTCAATGACCACACTGCTGTCGTGTTTTCTGTGTGAGATGGGGCGTGACTGCCTGTTCCCCCAGGTTGCCCGTGTCTGACCTTGATGTGATTCCGCTGTAGCTGAAATAAAGCTCTTGGCTCTCCCCAAATCACAGTGCCCTCAAGCACTTCCCGCCTCTCTGCCTTGGTTGTGCTTAAATTCCAGCCCTGCTCTCCCAGGGAAGCTGTGTCAGTCTTGGAAGGGATGTTTCTGCCCAGAAAGAGGCGTGTTTGCCACACGCTCAAGGAAAAGGCTGTAATATTTTTTCCTGTTGTGGATTTAAGGGATGAGTGAGATAGAAGGGAGAAGGTATTTGGATTTTGCTTAATAGAAAGGGTCCTGACAGGACCAAAGGAATGATTAAATCTCAAAGGCTGAGAACTCTTTTTTTTACCTCTGAATGTTCCCTGTGCCTTATATTATTAAATTCCTGCCACAGTGTGAGCAACCTGATGAGTCTCCATAATAAAAAATACTGATTTAAAACACTGATAAGTAAACGAGCCTGCCATGTTCCTCTGTTTCATCCCATCCCAGTGAGGGGGATTGCATGTATTCAAATTGTATCACAGATATCCCTGCTCCAGGGAAGGCTCTGGCCCAAGGGAAGCTGAGGTGCTTCTGCTTATTGCAGTCCATCACTGTAAACCAGCTCCTTGGGGGATGTTGGATGGGTAACGTCGGCAGATGGAGCTGGAGCAATGGAGGCAGACGGGGTCACTGCAGCAGCCAGCACAGACACTCACATGGCTCTCAGGCCCTTGCTTTCATCAGCAATAAAACCCCTGAGAAAGGCGAAAAGGCACAACAGTTGGAAAATAAACACCACCATTGGCATGGGCTAAAAATATCCGAAGTTGCAAGAGCTCTGGCTCAGCTGTGAGGTCCCTGTCGACAGTCCCTGGCTGGATGTGCTGTGCTCCCAGTAGAGCTGTCAGATCATATCCTCCACAGGGCCTCTCCCAGCTGCAGAGCCCTGGGCAGGTCCCATTGGGGACAGTCACTTTGCGGGCATATTGCCAAGGTGTTTGACCCCAGTGGGAAAGCTGGTGCCTAGAAGGGCCAGGTGAAGGTTTTCCACCCCTGCTTTGAACACCAGCCCTCGTTCCATCCGGCCAAACTGCTTCCCAGGGCTATTAGCCAAAGCAGGGGTTCCTGATGGAGACGCAGCAAATGCCTCCCCGCTGTGGGGGCAGCTGTGAACTGGCAGACCTGACACAGAGCAGGGCACTGCTGCCCATGACCCCTGCAAGATCCAGCTGGATGTGACCCTCCTCTGTGCCAGGAGAGCTGGCAAGAGAGGACGGGAAGGCAGGCAGGGGCTGTAGATCAGCCATCCTGTGCAAACCTGCTTTCCAGTTGCTCCCTCTCAGCCAGAAACTCCTGCTCCACTCCCACACCAAGACACAGCTGCTTTCCTTCCAGCTCCAGCCCTCCTGCCAGTGCTGCTGGACACACACAGGCAGCTTTGGTCCCGTGCAAGGGAAGGCTTTCCGGCCCTCCTCTCCCCTGCCTTCCCCTCTTCTGCAGGAGTCAGCTCTAAATCCCAGCACGCTCAAGGAAACCAGGCTCCACCTGGAGAGTTAGTTATCGTGCCTCTGGAAGGTGAAGGGATCCATCTCTAAGGCCATGTCCCATCTCATGGGACAATACTCGTGTCCCAGTGGTCTGGCAGAGCCCGACAGACCCAACTCAGTGCTATCACAAGTGCAGACTCCGTGGCTTTAACTGAGCATCAGAGCGAGCTCTGGAGGTTGCAGTTGGGGCTCCCTTAACCCCTCAAAGGTCACAGCCTGAAGTATCAAGTTGCTGGAATTTCACTGCGTTGGGGCAAATGCCATACATGGGGTTACATCAGGACTTGAGGAATAAGTTGGCCTCTTTGAGCTTTCAGACCTAGACAGTCAGCAAGGGTGGAACAGAACAGCCCTTTCCCTGTTACGGCTGAAATTGAGCCTTCTCCTGCCTGCACAGCAGCAAAGAAACTCGCCTGTATTTCCAAGTGGAAATTCTCCCTGTGGTTAGTGCTGACTGAGGACACAGTTTGCAAACCTGAAAAAAAGGAAATAGAAAAATAACAGAGAGATCTGGGTCCAAAACCAGCACAGTCTGACCCGAGTGCTACAGTGCATCTGCAGGCAGAGGTGGTTCATTTTGGTGCAGTTACTCACTGAGCTGTGCCCTGCACTGAAGAATGGAAAGATGGGGAAGACAAGATTCCTGGAGAGATTAGTGCTTTCCTGTCTGTTTTCCTCACCCTTATTTTATAAAAGAAACAAACTGTGCCATAAATACTGCATTAAGGTTTGTGGCTTAAATATTCAAAATACAGGTGATGCAAAAAGGTGACAAGCCAGGATCACCGGGACTACTCCAGTAACTAACTGAGGCTTCAACCCAAGTTCAGGTACCCAGGATGGTGGGGTTGATCGAGTTACCATTCCCAGCAGGTAAATCTCTCTCACAGCAGTTCAAGCACATCCAGAATTGCTGCTGAGGGGGAATCTCATCATGGGTCTCGCACAGGGAGGGTCCCACAGTGCCACGACCACCTCCACCCCTCTGCCCGGCTCCGGCTTGTGGAGCAGCTTCCAAACTGCCCATATCCACTGCGGAACCTTCTTTTGTCTTAACGTCTTTTATATATTTCAAAGATGGACAAATTCAGTAAAATCTCGCCCAACCTCCACTGAAGAGACAACGCCGGGAAAAACACTTCGGGCAACGCATCTCCCCGCAGCCGGCCTGGAATGAGGGGAGGAGGGAAGCAGGCATCCCTCTGCCCCGCGAAGTTGTGAGAGGCACGTACTCCTCCTCCCGTTCCCCCTTCTCCTGCTCCTCCCCCGGCCGATCCGCATTCCCGGCTGGCGGCAGCGGCGCGGAGCGGCCGGCGGGGGGAGCGATGGCTCCGGGGATGGAGCCTGGCGCGGCTGGAGCGGAGCGGACACGTTGTCCCGGGGCTGCCGGGGCACCGGGCGGGAGGAGGAACCCGCTCCCGCATCCCCCAGTCCAGGGCTCTGCCCTTCGCAGCGGAGCAGATCAGATCCCTGGTCCCTTTGGGGGCTATGTCCCCACCACGCTTGACTATCCCATCCCATCCCATCCCATCCCATCCCATCCCATCCCATCCCATCCCATCCCATCCCATCCCATCCCAATCAATGCTGCCCAATCCTTTAGACATAAAACCGCTGATCAAATCTGAGGCTGAGTTTGGCAAGAAGGGTCCACTCTGAACCTTGTGACTCAACGGGAGGGTCTTCCTTACCTCTTATGTTTTTTTATCCTTGGTCTCTATGTGAATCATATTAAGACGATTCTGAGCAATTTTTCTTTCTATGCTTTATATATGTAGGAATAAATAGAGTGGACCTTGCCATCAAATCCTTTTAAGCCACACTGTCACAAATTTATATTAAAACCTGATTTTGCTGATATGTTTGCCAGTGATTCTTTAAGTGACCTGAGCCACTCATTCATGACACCATCCCATCTCACTCAGAGGTGCCTGAGCCCCCCCCCAATCCTTCTGGAGCACAGACCCTATTTTAGTCTAAAGGACACAAGGTTTATGTGATCCCAGATTTTGTGTTTTGCAGCATCAAAACACATCTCAGCATCATTCCCTCTAATTTTTAACCTACTGGCTAATTTTAACTTAGATTTGATGGGGCACAGAACCGCAGACATGGCATTCCTCTGGGTGGCCTTAAGACAGACAGAGAGAGGATGCAGACAGACGGACAAGTACTTCACTGCACAGTGATGCTGAAGTCTAACAGGAGCTGGGCTCGGTCTGATTCACTGGTGCCAAGGTAATTGCACGGTAGGTAATTATTTGTGTCAGGGATTGACTATCCAGTTTCTGGCCATGGAGCAGTTCCATTACTTTCTATTTCATGTCCTACCACATAAATCATGGCCATTTCCCAATTAAGCCCATTTTTTGTCAGCCTCAGTATTATGCTCCTAATCAGAGAAACTCTGATTCTCTGATTCTTGGGAAACAACTCGCCCCAGGACACATTTTTATGTGCATTCCCTACATTTTCCTAATTTCGTATTTCCTTTTGATCGCTGCTTTGTTTGGACTCAAAAGACTATACAAGTCTCTTGTTATTTCTTGTCCAAACACCTCTCTGATCACCTTTACTGCTTGAGTTTTGGAGACTTTGCTGCCATCAGCTATGGGGCCAAAATTTTAGGTGTGCAAGGCCAGGCCTGACCACAGTGTGATGGTGACTGTCTGTGGCTGCCCAGGGCAGCCACAGAATCACAACCATGCCCAGTGGGACAATCCCTGGTGGCTGGGGCTGTACATGACACTCACAGGGTTTCTTACTGTCAGGAGGAGTGGAAAAACACCACAGGACTCCCAGGCTGAGCATCCAGTGCTGACCAGCCACACGATTCATTGATTCATTTCCCTCCCATGAAATGAGGATCCTCTTGGAAACTGAAGGCTCTTTTCCCCCCAGCACTGATGTCCTCAGAAGAGCTGCTTTGGCTCAAAAGTGCCTGAGCTGGATGCAGACTGAAAGCAGGGTTAATATCTGGGGCAAGTATCACCACTTGTTTGCTCTGCTCCCTCTCCCTGAAGAATCTGCTGTTGAGAGCAGAGATGAGTCAAGGCAGACCTTTGGTCTGACCCAGTCCTGCAGCTCTTCTGCTCTAACCACACCTGCAATCATGCCCTGTCTGCTTGGGCTTGAGCAGCAGGATTCATCCTGTAGGATTCCTGTTGTTTCCTCCTGGTCACGGTGTCTAATGAAATCCTTACCTTATCTACCATCAGATGATTCCCCCATCACTTTTGAGCCAGCTCCAGGTTTTCACTCTGGTGCAGATTTTCATACCCTTCAAAGAGCTGTTCCCTACTCTGAGCGCTGCCCACATGCCATCTCTTTGGTGAGCCTTTATCCTTGTTCCACAGGAATAATTTCCTTTTCCTTTACAGCTTGCTCATCCAAGTGGGATGCTGGAGTGTTCTACTTAACATGTCTGGTTTGCATCCTTCTCCTTAGGCTGGCAGCTGGCATTGGATGAACTACCTGTGGCAGGAAGAAACATGCTGGAATAATCAGAGGGGAAATCTGGAGGGCTCCAGAGGTTTGCTCCTCTTCAGAGGCAGATGCCCATATCCCTTGCACGTTAACCATAACACAGGGCCTGTCCATACAGATGTTTTCCAGCCAGTGCCGGCAAACTTCAACCCCTAGCCATGGAAACTCACTTCCCCTGGAGATCTTGGCATGCAGGACAGACAGGAAGGAACATGAAGATAATCCCCCTCCATATGCAAAGAGCAAAAGAGGAAGGGAGGATAAGACTATCCTCCTCTCTTTGGCTGCCTCTACCTAAAAACTGGCAAGGGTGAAAGTGCTCCCCACTCAGCTCACACCTGCAAACCCCTGCCCCTGCTGCTGCCCACACGGGCAAGCCCTCTGGGGAGGAGCACACTGGAGAGTGCCAAGCAGCCCCCGCAGCCTCAGCACTGCTGGGCTCAGCCCAGCGCGCCCACCCTGCCATGTTCATCCCTTCTCCCACTGTCTCCAGACCCCTCCCCAACTGTGCAGCTGCAGTGCCGTGGCAGTGACCCCCCAGCAGATCCAGCCCTCCTACTCTGAATGGTTCATCTCCCTGAGGATGCTCAATTCTGGCTTGAAAATCCAAACGTTAGATGAGGAAAAATGCCTTTGGAAAGGAGCTGTGATGGGATATCAGGGTACACGTTGCTGCTCCAGCAGCCAGCCCCTCGTCCACAGTCCCAAGCTCAGGGCTCTGCTGAGGGCTCCCCTTTTCCTCCATGCTGGAGCTGTGGCTGTCTTCCCTGCTTTTCACCTCCGGCTGTACCTTTAACATGTGTGGGCAAACCCAGGCTCCTGAATGCAACTCAGTTCAAGGCAAAGGTGTTGGGGCACGTTCCATTTGGGAGAGAAGGAATGGTTGAATTGCTGGGGAAAGGCCAGCCTTGGACTGCCAAAGCTGGGAGAGACCTGGCTCCCTGATCTGGCCCCGTCTGCAGAGGCTTGTGAATGGACCCAGGGAGGAGCCAGTAAGGGATTGGATCAGCTCTGCTTGGCAGGCACAGGGACAGAGGAAACAAGACGGGGTTGAGACATGCCCCCTGCTGCAAAAGGTTCCTTCTATGAGGGTGCCAAAGGATCTGCAAAGAGAGTGAATGAACCTGCCTTGGCATCCCTGCAGTTGCTTCTTTGTAAATGTCTCCTCTTTTTTTCCAGGTGAGAGAGCAAAGATCTTCCCCTTCCTTTCAGACAGAACCAAGACCACATGGCAGAGCTGTGCTTCACACACGTGTGCACACCCCCACACAAACAGGATTTCTTGGGTTATCTGACAAGTTCCTACTTCTCCTTCCATGTTTTGTTTGCTCTCTTGCCTCTCCCTGGGCTCAGCTTATCCTTGCACAGCTCCTTCCGTCCCACTCAGTTACACCAGAGTAAAGCTGAGTCCAGGTGGTTGTGGCTCTTCCCAGCCCCACTCCAGCCCCACAGCAGCCCATGGGCATCCCCACCAGTCCCACAGAGAACAGGAGCTGGCCTTGTTAACCTGAGTGACAACCCTGCGGGTGCCTCTGTCTGGGAATCATCCACTCAAACCCCGTTGCTGACCAAACCCCATGTCTGTCTCTGCACATCCTCTCCCTGCCTCCCTCCCACCCCACCGAGCCAGCTGCCCCCAGGCTGCTCTCCACAGAGGGCTGGAGAGCTTCTCTGAGCACCCCAGGCTCTGTGGGGTAGGACACCCGTCTCTCCTGCCCATTTTGCAGCCTGTCTTCTCCAGAGCCCATAAGACTTCCCAGGAAATGCTGGAAGGGATTTTCTGCCTCTCACTGTTGGGGTTTCCGGGAGTCAGAGAAACCTCCCCGTATCTCCAGATCTAAATCAGCGGAGACGTGCCACAGCCAGCAGCCACCCCAGCACTACCCCATCTCTCTGGAGGGAAGTCAACCTTACCCCAGAGCAAAACAGGAGGCTCTGCTCCCCATCTCCTTGGCAAGCCCCGTGCTCACCCACATGGGAATATCAGCCTTCATTCTCCTGGCCCCATCAGTCTCTCCTTCCCCTCCTCAGTCTCAGGTGCTGGAAAATAGCAGGCACTGATCTCTCAGGACATTTTCCTACCCAAACCCTGCCTATGATCTCTTCCTAGGGACCTGCAGAGGAGCAAGGCTGAAAAACATGGGCACAGATTGAAGGGTCTCAGTTTTTCAGCCAAGTCCTGCAGGCACCCCTGGAATGGGATTAGCTGTGGGGTTCAGTTCTTATCTAGATACTTTTAGTTTGACCCTGAGCTACTGAAGAGATGGGTGGATTTCTTGTAGATTATTTAGGGTAGCCTGGCAACAAATTTTTCTTCCTTGCAGAACTCAGAATTAAGCCATGTGCTGCTTTGGAAGTGGTGAAATGATGATCGCACAGGTGATCACTGAAAAAAAAACTCAAAACCTCCCACTGACTTTTACTCATTTCCAGTTTTGCTCATGTTGCTCATTTCCAGTGCCTCCCATTTCTCCTGACTGATGAAGACAAGAGCGATTCTAGCACAGGGAGGCATTGATTGACCAAGTTCTTCATCCGTTTATTTACTTTCTCATCCACCCACACGTGGCCAGGCTTCGATTCTCTGAAGAATCAGCCTCTCGGCGTTCTTGGAGACTCATCTACGGCAATAATCAGCACAGATGCCCTCAGCAGGGTTGAACCGTTTGCGGGAGGGAGTGCTGATTTCTTGGTGGGAAGCCAAGGAATGATCTCATCCTGGAAAGGAAGCCAGAAATCACCATCTCCACCGGGCAAATCGTGGTGTTTGCTGTCACCTGCACAGACCACCCCATGCTCTCTGCAGATGGTCTGTTGTGCCTTTCCACCCCTCAGTCCCACCAACACCTCCACGTCCACATTCTTCAGCTTTGATTTCTTGGCAGAAGCAGTCAGGACAGCTGTCACCACCATGACTGCTATCAGAGCCAGTCTACCATCAAATACCAACTGGACATCAGACAAGCTGTCCAAAGAATAGAAGAAAACGAGTTCAGTGTCTGAGTAGCAAAACAAACCTCAAAAAAGGTGGCATAAGCAAGTGGTCTGTCTGACAAGGGCTGGGTTGCCACATGTGATGTGGTGGATGTTGCTGGGCTAGAGGCAGATCATGTATCCCTGCAACAGGCCCATCCTTGCACTGTCCTTTCCCCTTTTCCCTGCCCTTGTGGTGGCAGGGCAGCCTGGCCATCATCCACAGAGCTGGATGTGGTTCTGCACCCCAGGTATTGTACTGGTCACCTCTTCTTTCTTGCTGAGGGACTTCCTTTGCAGGCCGAGGTAGCAGCACCACGTTAGGGCATCACATTGGGGCATCATGTCTCTTGTGAAGACAAAAGGCCTCAAGATGTCCCTTCTCAGCCCTTTGGGAGGAGGCCAGCAATGCACAGACTGATCTTCCTGGCTCACCATACACTGCTTTAATTTCTCACCTGAGCCCCATCCTGCCCCTAAACCCATTCCTCCCAGCTGTGGTTTCCAAAAAGGAGCTATAAATCCTGTCTTTGAAATTTGGGAATCATCCAAGTCTTACGATGGTCACTCAGTCTCCATCAATCAAGCTGCAGCCACAGCTCTACTTTAGACTGAGCCCTCAAGCTTTTCCTTGCTGACACAGCCTGCTGACCTTCTGGAAGCAATAAGTGAGAGCACCCTGCCAAGGTCATGGAGAGGGTAGGGAAGAGATGTGGTTTGTGCGTGTCTGCAGACACCCATTGCAATGCTCCCACTGCCAGCAGGTCAGAGGCTCAGACTGGTTGGGAAGAGATCACTCCTCAAGGGCCCTCCCTGATCTGGGTGCACCCTCTGCAGCAGGGATGCTCTGTGGTGCAGCGGCCTTGGCCCACCTGCCTCTTACACACGTCCATCCTTTTAGGGAGAGATCTTGTCTTTCTCCTCCATACCCCTGTGACATCTTTTTTTCCCCTCCTCTCTGTGTCTCCATTCAGTGCTCAAACTTCTGGCTCTTTCTTTCTTCAAGATTCTGTACCACATCTGCCATTTTAATTCTACATTCCAGTGCCTCTTGCCACAGTCACCCATTTCACACATCTCATCTAATTATTTTTGCTCTATTTCTGTCACTCACGGGCATATCCCTCACTGGCTCCATTTCCCTCTCCAGTTCTGCCCCAAAAAACATCCCCACCCCTCTTCTGTCTATTCTCTGCCCACCTCCACCCACAGCTTCCGACAGCACATGTGGCTTTCCCAGCCCACCTTCATCCCTGTCATCTTCAAGCTCTTTAGGAGGGTATGGAGCCACTGGAAAGGGTGGACAGGATCAGTCTGACCCAGATCCCCTTGAGTGTAACAGCCAGCCAGACGGGCGAGGTACTTTGGTGGGAGGAATTGGGGTCCACTGGCAACTGCTCTTGGTCTCCTGGGCTGGAAAGCCCTGTGGGACCTCCTACTCTCCCTGCCTATCAGCCACTCTTTCCGGATAGCCCAGGGTACCCTGTGCTGAATGTGGTGCAGCTCCTTCTCTTTGTTTCTTTTCCAAACCTTTGCACTACCTTTGTTCCCCGCAGATTTCAAATTGCTGAAAGATTTATAACACCGCAGTAAATCACGAGATGCAGCACCCAAACGGGGCTTTAATTATCATCACAAAGGTATTAAACGTACATCCAAAACGAGAAGGGGACTGCTCATCTCTCCGTGGGTATAATTCCCTGTTGATGTGTTTGGGTACACCTCTTCCCCCCACCCTGCATATTTGTATACCAGTGCACGAATTCATCTTTGAAGGCTGTACAAGAATGTGTAATCTCTGTCTTTTATGTGCTTCCATATCGCTTCTCATCTCGATTAGCAGTCCTCCCCTTTAGTCATGTTCATGTTGTGCCATGAAAGGCATCCATGCACATGCACGGAGAAGAGTGTAAACTGGTGTTTACTACCTCAAGATGTATTTCCACATAAATACATTCTGCATCAACGGCTGCTTTAGCACCTTACGAAGATGTTTTGACACATGTGTATGCTCATGTATTTATTCCCTGTACCTAAACCCACTCATTTCTGTACATGCACAACTTTGGCACGGTTTTCTCTATTGCTGGTGTCATATGCTTTGATCAGCACCATTCCCCACCAACCTTCCCCAGTCACTGCATCCCAGCTGCCCAGCAGAAGAGAAAGCAGAGATGTGAAGACCTGGTATATTTTTCAGGTCACTTGTTTTATTTACACCACCTACCTTAGGTTAGCCTGAGATGCCCAACCAGCTTTGAAGACAATCCCTTGATCCTAAAAACACCCAAATGTCTATGTTCTTTCCCTTAGAATTAACCCTGCCTTCAGGATTGGCTTTCATCCACAGCCCTGTCAGAGAACAGATTTTCCTCCACCTTCAGTTTACTGTCTCCTGAGCCTCACACAGGTCCACATTTCTTCTTAAGAATAAAAGCACACTCAGAAAGGTTGACTCTTCTGTGTAACACCACAGCTTGTGGCCACTTTACCTTTACCCTCTGTTTACTCAGTCCGTACATGCATAAATCCACATCAGTAAAAGGCTTTGGCCAGGCACATCCACATTAGGAGTTCACAGGGTATTTGTCCATCTGGTGCTCACATGCCTGCTGAAAACCTGTGCTCCTTTTGCCCCTATTCTGTCCATTCCTGTATAAGCAAGAGCAAGCTGTGTCTGTGCTGTTGTTTCCATGTTCCCTACAGCCATTCTGTCCTCAGGCAATTTGGGACAGATGCACTTTGGAAATTATAAACCACTTTGGAAATTAAGGTAATATAGAGGGCCCTTTCAGTGCTGCTGGCACTCAGGCTTTCTTTTCTCTGACCTTAATGATTTCAGGCATGTAGAGGAAGGAGATAAATAAGAGATATCAGATATGTGAGAATCCACATATTCTCTTGTTCTGCCAGAAAACAAAGAGCAGAAGAATTTCAGATCCTGCAGCCAAGAAGCAAATGTCCCCACTGTGCACCACGGAGCTCATATCCATGCATGCACACTATGCTGGATATGCTGGACCACATTTGGCCAAGGCTTTGGATCCGAGCCTGGCCAGCAGGAACACCTGCTGCCACAGGGAGACTCATGGCCTGCCATCCTCTCCTTTAGCACTGAAACCTTTGGCTCAAGGCACATGCTTTTGGGAGTTAGAACCTGTCCTTCACTTTACACCAGCCTTGACATTTATGCTGATGGATGTCCTGCTTCCCAGGATTCACAGCCAGAGCCACAGAGCATGCCCAGCACTGTCACCAAGCACCTGCTTCATCCCTGAAACTACATCTATGCACCCAGAGGGAAGCACAGCCCAGCAGGTTGTTTCTGTTCACCTTAAACCCCTTGGATTTAGTGGTTTAAAGCCACCCTCAATCAGTCCCCTCAGGGGTTCAGTCAAAACATGTGGTGGGCTGATGGCTCTTCCCCTCACCTGATGGTTTTGTCACAGCCAGCAATGCTTGACGGGTCCCAGCTCTTCTTGGTGCAGGAGCTGCAAAGGCTGATCTGCCCATCTGATCTGAGATGGACTCCTGAGGGCACAGAAAAAACTGTAAATGCCCAGGGGGCTTGGCTCTCCCCTTCCCAGCTCTAGATAGCCTGGGCTTGCCTGAACCCCAGCCCACTTTCCCACACCGCTCTGCTGCCCTTTCTGCCACAGAGGTACGTTCCCTACTAATCCCTTTATAATTTCTCCGATTAACACAACATTCTGCTTTTGCAGAGGGAAATCCTTCCCATGTGCCTAACAAAGCTATGCACCATAATTTTCTCTTCATTTGGGAATCCTGCATGCTGCTGCAGCTGGTACTACAATGAGCTGTGCTAAGGACTGGCAGGGAGCACACGGTAGCGTCTAAAGTAGAATTTCCTCTATAACCAGCTTAGGGAGTATTAAGAGCACATTAAATAGCAATCTGGGCCTGGCTAAGGATCAGCCAGTGCTGATCCACATCTGAACACCTCACACTGCCAGACTCCCCAGCAGCAGCGAGCTGCAGAGCCAAAGTGCATCGACCTGAAGGGGTGTGTTCCCAGCTGCAGCCAGCCTGGGCTCCTCGCACCCTGGGGCTGTAAGCATGAAGTTCTCTAGACTTAAAACTTCATGAAAAACTTGGCCCCAAGCTTATCTGAGAGCAGACCTATGCCTGGTGATGGTGTCTCATTGCAAGAGCCACAGCTTCTGTGCCCTTGCCCAGCTCTGACCAACGTTGAATGGAGGGACAGGGGGTGGCAGATGGACAGAGAGAGAAGCACCTCAACCAGCTGTGTTTTATTTAGTGATAATAATGCAAAAGAGAGAGGGAGCAGGATGGGTCCCTTGCACCCAGAACAAGACATGGCACTAAGGAGCACCATATCCCCCATGTTGTGCCTCCACAGCATTGTTCAAGCAGGACTCAGCTGAGCAGAACTACAGCTGAGGCACTGGGACACCTGAAGAATTGCCCCTCCCTGGTTGTGCAACATCTCTGTGATTTGCATAACAGTAAACTATTGCCCAACAATCATATCAAGGCTGCTCACAGTCATTCTTTATACACATACACCAAACCATGTCAGTATTGGCCAATATTTATTAGATCTCAACCATCCATCTGTCTGCCTACATCTCTGCAACACTTGTGCTGAAGCTAACCAGAAGGCTGGGTTTCACTTGACAAGTCAACTGGTTATTTCTCAATTCCTTCTCTCCTGATGCTTCAAATTCCTCACTTCAAGGACTTTACCCCTCTGATTTGATACCCAGGATGTTCAAGCTGTTCACAGCAGATACATGTCCAATAAAGATGCCATTAGCTCCTTACCAAAAATAAAACAAGTTCAGACACTGGTGATGAGGAATAACCTCATGCTCCAAGGATGCACGTGACTCCAGCAGGGTACCTGATTTATCATGAGAGCAAACCCTAGACTTTGTCCTCTTTTCATTTCCAGGTCAGGATGTCCTCAGGATTACTTATTTTGCATTAATAAAGAAACCTAACAGCAAGAAAATGCAACTGAAACAAGATGCTCTCCAGATCCCAGAGAAAGCCTCTCAAGAAGGCAGAATTACCCCAAGGGTCAGCTCAGGCATCTGAAGCACAGACACCCCCTCCAGAGCCCTGGTATGTAAGCCCTTAGGTTAATTCCCTGTGAGAAGCCACCTAATACATGATGACCTCTCCTAAACTTCAGTGGCAAATCTCCACCCTCAGCCCAAGTGGGGCAGTGATGGCACATGACATATTTTAGTGCAGCACTGGGCCTCGTGGAGCTAGAACCTCCCTACAGAAACACAGACAGAAAAGGCACACTAGAGTCTGGAGAGGTGGGGATGTTGAATGGGAAGATGATTTATGCCAACATACCAACCTAGGCTTTAAACCTCAGTCCGGGGTGCTCTGGTGCCCTGGCAGAAGGTCCCTTTCCTGCCCAGTGCCCCCTGCAGAGCCAGTTTGCTGGCACCCATCTGAGTACAAGTCAGCCAGGCACAACCCTCACTGTGAGAGGAGGGACACAGGCTTTACAGCAGAGCTTTCTTCAGGCAGGTTGATAGATGTCCAGGAAATAAAACCCAGCGAGAGCTTCGCTCTGGGTGGCACCCACAGGAGATAATTGCTGCTGGATACTTGCCTGGGGCTAGGGAGAAGTTCCTACATCAGCACAGTGGAGCTTCTCCCCAGGTACCCCCTGCTCATTCACATCCACATCTTCCCCTTCCAAACTGCACCGGGTGAAATTCAGACACGTGGTGTCATTGTTGCAAGAGTGTCCAGCAGCACTGCCAGGTGAGGTGGGTTAAATCACAGTGCCAGCAGCAGAGCCCACTGCCTGAAGGAGCAGTACCAAGTACAACCCTACACCCCCTCCCTGTGGTTCCTGCCTTTTCCCGCTCCCCCCAGACGAGTTCTGGTTTGTCCTGAGGTTTGCTTGCTCGCCTCGTTTACACGAACGATAATTTTGGATGTGGTAATGGCAGAACTGTAGCAACATGCCTCCCTCCCACCCCCCCTTCTCCACCAGCAGTGTGGGGCACAAAGCTGCATGCTGCTGCAGCCCAGCCATTTTGGGTGCTGGGAAGGACCAAGCTCCTCACCACTCACCTCCCAGCCTCCTGCTCACTTCCTTTCCTAATCCCAGGTTCCATCAGCAGCGCCAGGTTCCATCAGATGGCCAGGTTCCATCCTGGCCAGCGCTGTGGCATGTCCTTGGAAAGCCCACCCACAGGCTGCCCATGCTCCCATAGCCCTTGCTGTGGTAACAGGGGTTGAACCAGCTCTGGGCTTCACCTGATTTATTCCATATGGCCCTGTCCCACACAGATCCTCTCAGAATAATACTAATGGCCATGTTTATAGTCAGCTGTTTGCAGGAAATTCCCTCCCCACACCTATCAGTGTCAGGTTTATGATTTAACTTTCAGGGGCTGCAATTTTATTCTTGATTCCCATGCCAGAAACGCATGAGCTGCAGATCTCTCGCCTTGCCCCAGAGATGTGTATCTGAGATTCATCCCCTGCAGTTACTGATAGTGTGAATTACCACAGCACCTCACAGCCCTTGTCCTGGGATGCCTCAGCACCAGCTGTGCACATGTGTGTGTCTGCCAGTGCTAATGGCACGAAGAAGGTGCCTGAAGGATGGTGACACCACCAGGGTGAGGTTGGGAGCCCTCTTCCCAAGCCCAGGAGGGAACAACCCATTGCTTGGTATCAAATAAGATTTGCTTGGCTGGGTGGGATAAGCCATGACGCACCTTGAGAATGAAGGCAACAAGCACAGTCTGATGTGATGCAGGGTGGGGACATACAGGCAAGTGTATCAATTCTGTCCTCCAGGACCTGTTTCCAGATCAGACACAGCTTTGCTGTTGTCCAAATCACTCCTTTCGCAGACTGAATGGAGTCAGCAGCAAGGCCCAACAATCCTGGCCAATATTCTCACTAGAAAATTCAAGTCAGACTCACAGCCAAGCACGGAGCAGCTCCACATGGGGAAACCTATAGGTGGGTTGACTTTGGTCCCTGACATCTGGGTCCATGCATCGGTCTTGTCCTTTCTGTGAGTGCAGGAGGCTGTTCAGTGACTGGCCATAAGGCTGCTCTGACCTGATAGGGACATATTTTTGCAAATCCCATTTAAGCAGATGCTCACCAGACTTACACATCACATCAGCTTTTCGGGAAGCCCAAAGCAGACTTACCCTCAGCTCCCAACTCCTGTCTGCCCAGACCCAGTACTCCAAAAAGGATTTTGCTCCAAGTGAGTAATACTCAGCCTGCTACAGAGGACACCAAAAACAGACAGGTCAAAGAGGGAGACTCACCAAGTGGCTTTCCTATACAACTGGTGCCACTGCCACAACTTTTATTTATTCTTAAATTAGATGCTCTTAACTGCTCTGGGCCAGCACACAGCAAATGCAGACCACAGCAAATGAAATAGCACAACAGAAAGAGCACAATGAGAGCTTGCTCCATCCACTCAAAATGCCACCCACTGCCTGTGGGAGATGACAGCTGGGCAGGCAGGATGGCACTGTACCAGCTTCCCCACTTGGAAAATCCCCAGCCTCCAGCTCCAGTGAGTGGCTGTGGGAATTGGCAGGGAGATCAGCCCAGCATCAGCTCAGCCCATGACAAAGCGGACATCCCCTGTATGGTGGCCATGCCCCAGCTTGCCTGAAGCAACAGCAGAGAACAAGCCACCGGGCTGGAGCCCATGCAGTCAGCACAGGGCAGGCTCAGCTGCTCTCTGCTCCAGCAGGGACACTGCTGGAGTGTGCTCAGAGCCTGTTCAAGAGCAGCCAAGTGCTCCAGCTCCATCTCAAGTCAAGAACACTTGAGTATTCTTCCTCTGCAACCCAAAACCCAAGCGTTGCCTTGCAAAGTGGCCCCAGTCCCAAGTGCAGGAGGAAAGTTCCCCTGCCACTGAATCACCAGCTGCACTCCCCTTCTCCTCTCCTCCTATTCCCCTTCCTGCTCACAGCAGGCAGGGCTGGGTAAGCCACTCCTGGGTGATTCACTCCCCAGCAGGCAGAAATGCTTTCTTGGATACACACAGCTGGGCACAGGGCAGAGGCACAAGCCCTCTGATCCGAGTTGAATCACTGCACCCCAAATGAGCTCCTGCATGCAGGGACAGGGCTCCCACCGAGGTCGTGGCAAGGTGAGTATTGCAACAGTACAACGTGTGACTCACCGGCAGAGAAAAATGCCATTTGGGGCAGGAATTGGGAACGGAGGTGGAGAGCAACCTGCTGGGGCACAAACCGGGGGTGTCAGTCACAGAAACAGCCAGGTCTGTCTCAGGGTGATGAGGAGACAAAAGTTGTGCAGAGCAGTGAGAAGGCTGAGGGAATGGTGTCGGGTGAGCGAGCCTGTCCAGGGAGCCCTGGGCTCCTCATCATGCTGATGGGGCTGCTACATCCCAGGGCTGTCTGAGCTCAAGTAGAAAAGATCCTCATCCAGCCATGGTGCTGGGAGTTTTTCCTTTATTTTCAGGACTGGATCTACCCATGGAACCCTCCATGTGAACAGGATGGTCATCCAAGGTTTGGGCTGGATAATGCCAGCTGCATCTCGCTGAACTCCACTGCAGTCAGGCTCCCACGCCAGACAGTGGCACTGCCAGGCTCGGGGAAAACCACCCCATGGCACATTGTTCCTATCCTGTGTTCCTCAGTCCCAAGGGCAGTACCCATGCCCCAGCAATGAGCCAATGTCCCCAGCACCCAGATGCCTCCATGGGCACTGCTTTGGGTAATTCCAGTGGCATGCCTTGCACTTGCCCTACAGGGTAACACACTTTTTCCCACACCCATGTTTTCTCGCTTGAAGGCAAGGCAGCCTTGATCAGCGTTTCCATGTTGTGTTGCAACAAGACACAAACTCCCTCGAGTCAACTGTCCCAACAGTTTTGCCAGGGGCAGCAGGAAAATGGGCAGAGATTCCCGGTAAGGTAATAAGGCTTTCCTAATTCCTGCTAGGAAATGTGTGTCCTTAGTGCAGGGCACAGCCTGGCCTCTCCTTCCAAGGGGAAGGTGTTGTCTGGGAGCACCAATGCTGAGATGACAAGTCATGATGGAAAGCTGGCAGGGCGTCCTCCCACATCCCTCCAAGCCAGCTGGATTTTCCCCCGGGAGCTGCAGAGGAAGGGAAACAGGGTGCCATGAATCACCCACACCCAGGATAGCAGAGGGGGTTCCCCTGTCTCCCTCTAGTGACTGCAGTCCTCAAAAGATTTCAGGTTAATTATGCTGAATCATTAGCTCAAGCTGCAGCTCCTGTGGTTCATGAAGCCCTGGGACTTATTGTTCCACAGGGCAGAGCCCACAGCATTCCCAGAGCAGTGTCCCCAGAGTGGTGGCAGTGCTTATGTATATGAAAACAGCATGTCAGAGCAGGGGTACGGAGCCAGAACCTTCTTGTGTAAGATGCTGTTCAAATGGAGAACAACAAAAAAGTAATATCTATCTATATAAATAAAGCAGGCACATCTCCATTGGGAATTTAAAAAAAAAAAAAAAAAATCATCACCCTTTGGGATGCAAAGCAGCTAGGCCTGGAGAGCAGCTAAGAATCGTTATTAAATAAATTAATTAGTTCAGCAGAGCCCGCCAGGTACTGAACACTTTCCACTTCCAAGCAGGTAAATGAGTCCGTGGGAACAGAGGCTGCTCCACGCCTGCCAGGCAGCGCAACCTGCATTTTAATGGTAATGCAATTTCTGCAGCTCTGCCCCTGGAAGCAGCACACTGGGGTGCTGTGTGTCCCCCCAGGAGGGACCAAAGAGACCCCCAATGCCAGGGACCACAGCTACCTCTCTGTGGGCCCCCACGCCCACAGGAGAAAGGGTTTGTGGCAAAGTGATGTCTGTGCTCAGCATAGCCTGGAGCTTCCCCTGCTGGGAAGCAGCAGGTCTGGAGCCAGGGCTGTGGTCGGGTGGCACTGAGCAAGGCTGGCGGGGTGAGCTGTGCCCCACGTGCAGGGCTGAGCATTGCCTTGGAGAGCACAGCCCCACGCTTTGCATCACCAGCTGCTGCTGTAGGCAGGCAGGATGCCTTTGATCCCCTCCCCAGCCCTGTCTTGCTGCCTTTAAACTCCAACTTTCCTCACCCTGGGGTCTGGCAGGAGCAGGCTGAGCAAAGACTCCTCTCCCATCCTAATTGCAGCCGACACCGGCAGGCACGAGCCGGGCAGGGCAGGGCAGGTACAGGGCAGGTGACAGGGCAGTGCTGCCCTCCCTGCCGCCTGTAGGTGTGAACTTGGCTTTGATCCAGATCAGCAGGAAGTGACCCAGGGCCAGGCTGTGGGTCAGAGCATGCTGAGAGGAGGCAAAGGAAGAGGAAAACACGAGCTGGGGAGGGAAGGTGGAGGTGGTAAGATAGGACTCTCCTTCCCTACCTCCAGGGCAGGTCCAGCTGCAATGACTCTTCCTGCCTCTCCCGCTCCAGATGTTATGCATCAAAAGGTGTCCAAATCCCTGTCCTACACCAGCTTTGCTAAAACTCTGAGAATTTCAAGGGTACAGTAGAAAATCCACTGAAAAACACCAGCAGTGCTCCAGCCTCTCTTTCCAAAGCAAGCGCTCATCAGGGAAGTGGGGAGGTAGATCTCTGTTGTAAGAGGAAGTTCACAATTACAGCACAAGTCGTTACTGGAAAATAAAATTCCCTGGCATGTTGCAAATAAAATCTGAATTCCCCAGTCTGGGGTGCAAGGCAGCCCACAGCCTTCATTCCAGGGCCCATCTGAAAGATAAAGTGAGATGATATTTGTAATGGAGGAGACAGATAAAAGTTGGTAGGGGAAAAACTCCGGGAGGGCATTTCAAACAACGAATATTACATCCAAAACAGCACAAGACTCCCTTGCAAAAAGAAGTCTCCAGTGAACATGCATTCCTGAAAACCCCTGAAATTAAATCTCTGTGCACACACCCACCTATAATCTGAGCAGCACTATTGCAAACCACTCCAGAGAGCACGATCATGTTGTCTCCTCCTCTCCTTAGGGGAAACAGAATTATTCAGTCACTGAGAACCTTTGAACAGCCCTGATTTTTCACTGTGGGCGAGGGCAGCCATTCTGCAGACAACAGATGTGTCCAGGGCATACCAGAGCATCCAGCTGCTGCAGCACACCCAGGGCCAGGGTCTCTGCCTTGATTCCAGCACTGGGGTACCAAGAGTGACCCACAAACAAGCAGTCAGTGCTCTTCCCACCCAGCAATGGATGGCCATTGAGGTTGATTCCTTATTGGACCCTGAACCCCACCCCAGATCAACCCTCAGCATTCCCCATGGGGGCTTGTCCTAAGAGCAGAGCACAACCCAACCCTCCAAGTGCTCCTGCCTGCCCGTACAGATATACCTGTACAGATGTGCCTGCCCATGCAAACACACCACCTGCCCATTCCTCCCAGCTTTCTCCAGAGCTGCAACAAGCCCCCAAGAGGAGCTCCCCAAGAGGCTGCAGAAGCATCTCTTGTCACCCCACAGCTGAGCAATCCACAGATTTGCCACGACTTTAGTAGGATTAGGCAGACCTGCTGCCAGGCTGAGAAGCCCAGGGAGGACAGATTATTCCTGCCAGGAGCCAAGGCTCTGAAAAGGGACATTGTTTCATGGATGATTTGCCCTTTCCCCCTCACACACACAGAGATCTGTAGCTCCAATCTGGCTTTTTTTGCAAGGCACCAGCTACCCCCTACGGTCAGCGATAAGATCGGAGAGGGATAACCATGGGAAGAAAGGAGAGAAAGCCGGGCTGATCAGCTGAACCTGGGATGGTCTGCAGAGGGGTTGAGCCCTGCCCAGGTGCTCAGCCTTGCCTGAGCCCATCCAGCTGCTCCAGGTGTTGCACACTGATCTGAGGGCACCCCAGAGCAGAAGATGCTCCGCTCCCCTTTCAGGCCAAACCCTGGCTTCCATCCCAATAGCTCCCGCTGTGCCCAGGAGCCATGTGTTCCCAGTCCTTGCTGGAAGGAACAGGTTGCAATACCTCACTCCCCCTCCCCAGCCTATCTTGGCTCGGGGCATGCTGGCAGCTGGGAAGAGGCAGTGTTGGAACAGTGACCTCAGGCCCTGCAGGAGCTTGATTTGGGAAGGCAATGCACACTGTCCTGGCCTCCTCATGCAACCAAACCCTTTGCCGAGCCGTGAGTATCAGGGCAGAAGGCAACTTTCACCTTCTCAATGAATAAAATGCTCGAGACGGGAGGATCTGATTTCAGGGGCCCTACAGCAGCAAGCCCACACCCCCAAACACAGTCCCTCTGTTTAGCCACCAGCCTTCCCCAGGAGAAGGTAATAGCTCAAAGGTGGTTTCACAGACAAGCTCTGGCTGCAGAGCTCCATTATTTCTCTTTGCCCTGTGAGATCTCCAAACCCCTTGCCCATGGCAGCACTTCACTCCTCAGCACAGCTAGTCCCACCGATGGGGACTTACCCTTATCATCCTTCTGCTCCAAAACCAGCACTCCAGCATGGCTTGGGTCACACCAAAGTGCTCTCAGAGAAGTGATGGGCAATCTCCTCTCCTGCCCTTAACCTTAAACTTAACCTTAACCTCCAGCCAGCCACTCCCCTCCCCTTTATCGGATCTATCCGCAAACTCCCCACCTGCACCTTTTCCCCATACCCTTTCTCTGCCAGCACAACCCCTGCCTGAAGGTGATGCAGGCAGACCCACATCAGCATGGCATACCTCAACATGACCTCTAAACTTTGGGAACTCAAATAAAAATGGGCCTGAGAAATAAACCAGCCTCCCAGGTTTACTTTTAAAGCTCAATGAAAATGAATCCAGAGGACATTTTGCAAAAAATCAACATTGCCTCCTGCTGCAGCATTTCAACTCTGTTATTAAAAAAAAAAAAAAAGAAACTCCTGGATTATGGGATGGCTTGGTACCAGGTATGGTTAACGGGTCAGATGTGCAGCCTAGTAAAGAGGTTGAAGAGTGTACTGAGGTCTCTGCAAAGCCTCCTGCAAAGAACTCGGTGGGAGGATTTGTACCTGCTGAGCAAGGAAGAGTGCCTGGGGCTGTGCCCCTGAGACCCATTGGTCCCAGTGGTCAGGGTTGCTCAAGTTCCTGGGCACCAGGGTTCACCTGCTCTGCTGGGAACAGAGCAGGAGCGCCGGATGCAGGAGTCACATTCGCGCCCTGGCTCCCTCCAAAACACTCACGGATGGTTTGGAGCAGGATGCCAGAACCACCCATCATCATACTTCACTTTTTTCCTTTAGTCTTTGCCTTAATCCTTTAATGAATTAAGTGGAGCAATTAAGCAGGATTTTTATTTCTTTTTAAAGTGAACGCGCATGAAAATGGAGATGGGTATTTTTGCTTTTAATATGATAATTAATGCAAAGCCCCTCAGCTTTAGGGATTCTCCACACCTCCTGCCCAGCCCTTTTTCTGTTTATCTTTCTGGCAGACTGCCTCTCATATTTATTCTAACGAAGGTTGCCCCTTCCTCTTGCTCATGCTATGCCTGAACTGCACAGATGAGTGGGAGGAGGGAAGGGTGGAGACTCAGAGCTGCTTCAGAGCAAAAGCCCCAACCCAACAATGACGGTGGAGAGCCCAGTCATAGCAGAAAATGAAGAAACTTCCTTTCTGGGGACACTCGGAGGGTACCACCACCCTGGGGCTGAGTCAGCATCGTGAGCAAAGCCCTGGCACCTCTCAGGGACACGTTGCCTGGTGTTACAGGCAAAGAAGAGGTGCCTGCTGCCTTCCCCTTCCCATGCATGGCCTCACTGAACACATCTTCCAGAGGTTCAATGCACACCAGGAAAGCTGTGTTAAGAGAGAATGCTGAAGAGATGTTGTATTTGCTATCCACCAATGTATCCAGCCTTCATCTCAAGCCCAGCTTGAGATCTTATGCCCAGCTCACTGGGGAAGGATCTGCTAGACAGAGTCTGGTAAGCACCTTCACCAGCCATGGCAAAACAGAGGGTTTACCTCTGCAAAGGAGGTTGGACAGGCTGACATTCCAAGGCAGCCCTTCACTAGCCTGTGTCTTCTGGCCCCATCAAACCTCCAAGTCCTCAGGCCCCTTCTCCTCTGCTCCTTCTCACCCATCTAATCCCTGTTTGGCTTAAAATATTTGTAGGTATGGCTGAACAACTCCATGCCTCAGTCTCCAGCAATGAAAAGGAGGTTAACAGATCCCCCTGCCTCCCTGGGAGGATGCAGATGCTGGGAGATGACAGACATCTGGGGGATGTCATGGGCCCAGGTCAACACCTCAGGGGCCCTGCCTCTCCTGCTCCTATCGCAAGTTTTGTACCAAGAAGACTGTCAGCCCTACAGACAGTCACATTCCCCCATCCCAGAAATGATGGGAAGGAGCCCGGGACAGATAAAGATGGGAGCAGCACAAGTCAAAGGTAAACCTCTCAAACTGCTTGTACAAAGTGCTTCAACAATGGGCAAAGCCTTACCTGTAGCTCCATGGGCTATTACCAAATGTGGCTCACTTCAAAGCAGGCAGTGGGTCACCAGTGAATCCCAAACAGACTGTCCCAACTAGGCTGCATGTCCTCAGCAGTAGGATTTGCTGTTTGGGTTGGGGAAATGCCTGTGCAATCTGCATTTCTCCCCTTTTTCACCTCTTTTTTTTCCCAATTTATTTTTAACTTCTTCCTTTTTTCATCAAAACACATTTCCTGACACAAAAAGGTCTTGGTAAACGTTCTCTGACTCATCAAACTGCCCAAACAGATCTTCTGCCTCCACAGGAACTGGACCATCCTGTTTGTGGGTGCAACAGCCACCCTCAGCTGTGTGCCGAGGGCTGAGGAAAGCTGTTCCCATTGTGAAACACTCCCTTCCAGATGTGGGCAAGCCCTTCTTCACATCTGGAGAGCAGTCAGACATTTTGATTTTCTCTCTCAGTTGTTTGTTGCCTTGTCCCAGAGCAGGACAAGCCTTGGAGATGAGGCTCTTTGCTCCTTTCTGCAGAGCAGTCCACCAGCTTTTTGCCTGTGGGACCATTGTTTTGTAAACCCAGAAGGAAGACAATACCTTCTGAAAAGTAGCTTCACTCTTGGGAGAGAAGTTTGTCTCCTCTCCTTTGCTATCCTGTGAGGAATCAGTGGGAGTTTTGACAGTGGATTTGTTCAGTAGTACAAACTCACAGTGATTTGGGCTGCTGGTACTGTGTTCCTTGGTGGCCACTGCCCTTTACAACATGCCTGAGACCAGCTTTTTTCTGTCCCAATACACAGAGTGCTGCAGAGGTTGCAAAGCCTGTGGTGATCATGGCCAAACATAACAGTCAATAAAGCTGATGACCCTTGCTTAGTTGTCCAGTCAGCCAAAGGAAACATTCCTCTTGGGCTGCTATACAAGATGCTTCAGAAATTAGGGAAATTGCTCCTACAACATCCCTGGGAAATCTCAGGGACACACCATCCATCAATATTTTGCAGTCTGAGACAATAGCAACATCTCCTGCTACACTGGTACAAGCCCAGACACTGTGCTCTGGCTTCCTGTAAACAAAAGCTGTTTAGCTCTAAATTTTTCTTTTGGCTCAGGCTTCCCTGGTTCAGTGAGGATGGTATCGAGATAATCATCACATGGATTGTATTCCTGGTACAAGGCTCCGTTGCACAATGGCGCCTCTTTATAATGCCCTTGGAGCAAGGAACTTCCAGGCTGGTTTCTCTGCCAGGCAAGACTGGACGTCAGGTCTCAGCACGAAGTCAAGGGAGAAGTGGTAAACAGCGAGGATCTGAAAGGGGAGCAGGGAAATCTGGGACTGAGGGTTAACAGATTAACAGATAAACATTTACACGCTGCAGTGCAAAGGACGAGAGAGTACAAAGGATCTGGGCTGGAGTAGAACAGGACATTTTTCCCAAAGACAAAGCAATAGAGGAGTGGTCTTTCCTAGGGAAAAAGCGTTTGTGGTCCAATTTTTCGGGCCAGACCAGAACAAACACAAGTTATTTCCCCACTTGAAAATTAACCTACACTTTGAAAGGGTTTCTGCTTGAGCTGGGCAAACCAGAGACCTCTGAGTGAAGCAAGAGCGCGGGCAGACCCTGCTCTGCCTGTGCCTGATCTCCCAGTGCCTGTGCAATCCCCAACACGCCATCCAGTGCACTGGACTAAAAGTTAAATATCTAGTCCAAGCTGGTTGTGTGGCATCAGTGAGGGGAGACAGTCATCTTCTGGGAATGCTTCATTCTCTCCAGAGAGACACCTGAACTTATGGGGTTGTGATTTAACCTCTCACCCTTGCTCTACCCTTTAAACAAATTAACTCATTGTCCTCTTTCCCCATGTCCTAGTACAGACCCAACCTGTTTCTGTGTTGTCCCCTCCACCATTCTCCACTTCCACCCCCACTATCTCTTCCTTCCACACAAACACCAAGCTGAAGCTTAGGTTTGCAGCCAGGGCAATGGAGAGCCATTTCTGTGTTAATCCAGCCCATTACAGCCCCAGCTCCTTCCTGAGAAACTGGGTCATGAGGAGAGACTTACTGGGTCCCTGCTTTGGCTGGAAGCCACCATGCCTTGCAGTGCACGCTGGGGAGAAGGGGATCTAGTGTAGTAACCTGAGAAAGACTTATGGTGGCCTGGCACATTCCTAGTGCACAATAGCATGACCTAGCAAAGTCCTGTGAAGAGGACCAGCTTCTGCACTAATTAAGTTAGGAGGATTAGGGAGTCTGTGATACAAGAGGCATCCTGGGAATGGTCAGTGATACTACCTCAGAAACTGAGAGAGAAACCTGCTGCCAGACCTGGAAGCGAGAGGCTGTTCCCTTGGCACGCTGGCAAGGAGTTTGCCTCTTCCCCCAC
Source organism: Pseudopipra pipra (assembly GCF_036250125.1). NCBI lineage: Eukaryota > Metazoa > Chordata > Aves > Passeriformes > Pipridae > Pseudopipra > Pseudopipra pipra. The sequence goes on from NC_087563.1 coordinate 13,674,331, forward strand.
CACCCACTCAAGTCTGGTGGGCAGTTTTGCTTGAGATCATTTCCCCATGCCTTGCAGGGCCATGGTGACTCCACTCCCCACGCTGTCCCGACGGCCGCCCCGCGGAGAGCACAGTCACACGCGGCTCCGGATTCAGTCACCGCCAGCCCCGCCAGCGATGAGATCAGCCATCCGGCACAGGACCATTGGCTCGGGATGAGCTAATGCCTGCTCTGTGCACACGGATGAGGGGGAGGAGGAGACACGCTGACTCGCTAGCTCACCCCATGACGAGAGCTGTGGTACAGCCCGTTGTCTTCCCAGGACAATGCACAGCTCCCAACTCCCAGGGGGGCTCCGCTCGGCACAGACAATGGAAGTGGGTCCATGGCACACCCTGGGACTCTGCCGGCAGGTCTTCATTGCCTTCCCTGCAACACCGAACCTTCTTCCTGGGGCCTCGCGCAGCATCTCGCCCCATCCCATCAGGGTCCCATCTGTCTGTAGAGCGATGACATCCCCTCCGTGGGCTGACATCCCAGCCTTCTGTTGCGCTGAGCTTCTGACTGTCCTGGTGCCAGATGGCTTCGGAGGCAGATGACTTCATCTCTTTTAAAGGGGCAAGGGATCTGTCAGCAGTGCCCTGTAGGAATCAGCGTGCATCATCCTTGGTGAGAAGCCAACGAGGGGAGCGTGCCACAGCAGTCGATATTACCCCACAAAGGGCCCAAAGAGACTTGGATTCCAGTCCAACACTGCCAACAATCTCAAGTACTTCACTCTTAGTCATCTGTTGCGTTTGATCTGTCCCACACAACAGCCTTGTGGAGTGGGGGACCTGACTCAGCATGAGCTCCATGGGCTAAGGGCAGGGACTACACGGCATTCAACCTCACAAAGGTGACTTACGGGAGCCTACACTGAGTGTAGGAGAGACCAGAGGACCAGCACCAGTCTCTATTCCCAAAACTAAGTATGATGGGTGGCCTGAGTCAAATCTACTCATCAGTGGACTCCTGTTGGACCTCAGGCAAGGATAACCTGGAGCTGGTCTAAGGAAATCCCAGTTCAAATTTGCATCAGGTATAAAGGATGAGTACCAGAGTGAGAATTGGGTTTGCGATTCAGGGGGTTTTATTACCCCTGGGAGAGTCCACTGGAAAGGGAGAGATGGATCCACACTCTGCCCCTTGGGAGATTCCAAGGAGATGACAGATGCAACCCAGATATCCCCCTCGAAACAGCACCCCCCTCGTTCCCCCATGGATAATGCCTGTAGGGCGGTTTGCAGCTCCATGGGAACAATCCTGACTCACTGGAGCAGCTCAGGGAGGGTTACCATCAGCGCTGGTCAAAGAGGTTGCAGTACAGACACAGCACAGGGAGCCGATCCCTACACAGGGCTGGATCCTCCCCGCCCCCAGCACACGCTCACGCTTGTTGGGGAAAACGCTGCCGCCGTTCCAGGCAGATAATCGCCCCTTCCCTTGCAAGTCCCTGCACGTTCCCATGCAAACATACCCACAGAGCAGTGCAGTGCAGCAGATGCTGGGGCTGAAGGGCCAGACACACAGACCAGTTCTAATTTTTGCAAAGGGGAAACCGAAGTTGTTTGTTCCCGAGAGAGGTAACTCACAGATCCCAGCACACCCCTGAGTGGACATTTGCTGTAGATTTGGAGGTGGACTGATATATCATGGGATAGCAATGGGAGCTGGGATTGTTTAGGAAGTGCCCACCAGGAGTCCAGCTGCCCACTCAACACAACAGCTGAAGCATTCCAGATACTGGGTGGGCCAACTCGCCCAAAGGGCACCAGACCCTCAGGAGGGATGATCAAAGGGGTCACCCCATCATGTCTGTTTCTGAGGGCAGAAGGGTTTAGAGAAACAATCCAGTGCCACATCTCAACAGCAATGCCCTGACCTCCAAGTCCATGGAGGCAACACCCCAGTGGGGCCAGTCACAAGTGCTGGCCAGGAAGGGCATATGTTTAGGAGAATAAGCTGGAAGATGGGCCTGCAGGCATGTCTTCAGGAGGCAGGCAGGTCTGGTCCCCAGGGCAGTGAGTAGGTACAGCCAATGGCAGGGAGGCCCCTATAAGTGTTTCTTGTTGGTCCAGAGGGGCCCATGGTGATTTCCCTACCCCAGCCTGAACATGCTGCCTCACTGCAAAACTTTGTGTGCAGGTAACCCACAGCAGAACATCTTGTCTTTATCACATGGAGATCTTGGGTGGAACCAGGAAATAAAAATCTCTCCCCTTGATTAAGGAGAAAAGAGCGCCCTTGCCAGCCAAGTGATGGAGCTCTGGCATTTCCTGCACCCTGGAAAAGGTCCCATTGCATCTGATGGTGTGAGATCCCGACAGTGGGACATGGTGGCATGTAATGTTGACATCAGCTTAGGAAGCTTTTGTTGGCTTGTTTGACTGACTGCCTGAGCAGTGTGAAGAAGGACTCAGGGCAAAGCCAGGCATCATGCACAGCTCCATCTTCTTTCTTTCCTCCTGGCACAGTTCCCTAAGCCAGGCCAATCCTCTCTGCTTGCAATCACAGGTAATTCTGCAACCCACCCCTTTCTGCAGGAGCAGGAGTTGCTTGTTGGGATAAACACAACACTTTTTTTCCCAACCCAGCCTGACTTCAAGTTAAGCAGGAGAGCTAAGGAGGCAGAGCCAGAAAGTTTTCACCAGTCCCAGGCTCTCACCCACCACTGATACAGAATTAACAGCTTCTCTGGACCTCTGGAGAAGTTCTTGTGTGCTTTTTGTCCTTCCTGGATCATTGAGATAGTAATCAATCTAAATGGGCCCTAAGAGACCATGTTTGCCTTTGTATGGAAAGCAAGAGTCCATCTTAGTGTCCTAGCTAACTATTAATGTGATATGAGGATAATATAATATCAGGATTTTGGGGTCTCTTCCCCATAGCTAGATTGCTGCTCACCCCATTGCCGTGATTTATTAGGAAAGGCAGCATTTCTTATTATTAAACCATCTGGTACATTTGGTATTGTCTTGCCTTGCTGAGATCAGCACTAGCTGAGGGTTCACACCTTGCTACACCAGATGAGACCAAGTCCCCGAATCCAGTGTCTCCAGGAGTCCCCACTGCTCCAGACACAAGCAAAAGGAACAAGGCACCTGGCCAGTTGTGAAAGGCTCCAAACACAGGGAAATGCTGGTTCTTGTAGCAATCAGCTGATGCCCTGAAGCCAGAGGTTTGCTCACTTGTACCTTGGTATGTCTAAATATAATACAAGTATTGTTCCGAGCTCTGCGTCAGCCCCACTGAAATCCAGCCACCAGTACCTGATTTTCTCGCCTTCCACGGCTGCGAGACACGCAGCTGCATGAAGGAACTTTTCCTTTCATTCCTCCCAAATGCACCTCCCATTGCCATTAATGACTGATCACCTGGCCTCCTCTCATGAGACACCTTAAAGAAGAGCTGATTTGCAATATCAGAGTACTATTATCTCTACTGTCACTTTTAGATTCCTCAAAACTTCACTGCACGTTCCCCTACAAGTCATCTGAATAAACCAGCTGGAAAAATGGACAAGCTGCAAGTGTAAATCCAACTGGATTTCTGCCTTCTTCCCATTCAATTCATTCAATTCAAACTATTTCTTGGCCTGAACGGGCTTGAAATCATTTTCCAAGTGGAGTTAGGATGCTGTGAGCAGAGCACCCAACATGAACAGTAGCACAAAAGCTAGTAGAGTTCCCAATCCTGCACTGTCCCATGGTGACCCCAGGGAGATATTCAGTCTCACCACACTGTGCACATTTCCTCTCTCATCCCTGGTACAAACTGTTTCCTAGATTTAATCTAAATTCCTGACCAATTTTGATTCCAGCAAAACTGCATTTTCTGATGAATTTACCATATTACTCTCACTCACCTCCACCAACAACCCTAAACAGTTCAATATATCATGGGTCAACTTCTTCACATCTTTTTGGATTTGCACCATGAAATCATGTGGCGTTGTGTGATTTCATTTGATAGCATCTAGCTTGAGACAGGTTTCAGTTGAGACTGTATGTGTGGCCAGAAGATCCATAGCCTGCTGTCCCAGGGTATTTCTAGTGACTAGTAAGGTGCAGGTTTGCACAAACCACTCCTCCTCAAATGGGATGTTAATGGGCTCTGTCTCTCTTCTCCACTCACTCCTGTGCTCACTGTCATCAATGTCCCCTGCATGGAGCCTCACAAGGAGCAGCTGGGCACCTATGCAGTTTAAAGTTAAAATTGTCAAGTTTCCATATTCTTTACTTTGTTTTGTTTTCCTAAAACCATACAGAAAGCTTTCTGGTAATTTCTTCTGCAAAACCACAATAGAGGCAGGGGAAACTTCACCTAAACCTGAACATTAAGTCCTACCCCTGCATCTGTTCAAACTTCATTGCAATCCAAAGGGGGCATGTTAGTATTTACTGGGGGTTGGGATGGAAAGAGGAGGGGAGAGGGAAGGAGACTGGAACAAAAGAGGACTGAAGCTACCCTCATCAGGGTCCATGTCGTTCCACTTTGGTCCGGCCCTGAAGAACACCCCCAGAGTCAGGATGCTCTTTCTGTACCAAGAAAATCCCCCCAAAGTTCCCATGCATTGTTTGGTCTCCCTGTGCTGCCATCTCCCCTGGCTGCCTCCCTCTCCTTTCTCTGCCTCCCGCCTTTTCAGGACAGGGACCACCTTTTCATCCTCTGCCTGTGCAGCACTGAGCGCCCTGGGGCTTATTGGCGGCAGTCGGGGTTTCTGGGGGCTCCCCCAACACAAACAACAACAACCTTCAAAGTGCCTCTCCTCACGCAGCTGCTCTGAGGGCAGATTCAGGTTTCCCCCACCCCCTTCCCCCCATCCCTCCTTACAACACCCACCTGGCAGCTAGTTAAAAAACAATCTTTGGGTTTTTCAGGTGTGTTGGAGGGATTTACCTGACATATCCCAACCCTCCCCCCCCCTCCTGCAGTTGAGGTCCTGGATTTCATGGCAATACTAGTTAATCTAACAGTAAAAAGCTCTGCAATTATTTGGCTCTAAGGCTTGGGTCCTTGCCCAGCTCTGACAGACACACGCGCGCACACACAACTTCACTTCTCCAGCGAGGGAGAGGGCGATGCCTCTCCTCTTCCTCCACCTCCAGCCCGTCACGGAAGGGCTGGTTCTTCAGCGAGGGAGTTCCACCCCCTGCAACTTTCTCCCTTGCTGCTCCCGACCGGTGCTGCCGGAGTTTCAGCCAGGAAAATCCCTTCTTGCGGGAGTTTGTCGGAGCCCTCTCCTCTGATCTGCAAGCACCATGGACCCCCAGCAGCCAGCCACGTGCTGCTGCGGGAGAGGATTTTCAGCGGAGGGAGCAGAGAGGCAGTAAACTTCAGGAGAGGTCTCTCCTGTTGCAACAGGTAAGGCACGCTGCTCGCCGGTGTGGGAAGTTGAAATGACTCAGGGAGCAGTCTGTACAGCATGGATGGAGGGAGGCATGGAGGATGCAGAGATTTAGTCATGAAACTTCTTTTGCATGTGAGTAACTTTTGCTGGAAACAGCCTTATCCTACAGAGAGAGCTTTGGGATGCAGAGGGAGAGCCCTTCACCTCTTCCTTCCTTCTGGCAGCCCTAGCATGGGAGGTTATGGAAGGAATCTGGAAAAGCTTCATCCGTGTTTGCACTGAGTTTGCATCTGGTCTTAGCTGGAATCTTTAGCAGGCTGCAGCCAGTGCAAGCAGGTGGGCTCCAAGTATCAGAGGCAAAAGTGACGCTGCAGAGCAAGGCAGGTGTGGAGGGGTTGAAGAGAGAAGCACTCCAGGTGTCTGAACGGGGCAGGATTTCTGCAGGGAACAAGCTTGTGCTGGAAGAAATGGATGAGCTGGGACAGCAGCACTGATGGCGTCCGGCTGTAGGCTCAGCTGTTGGCCATGTACAGCCTCACTTACTGGGGTGAGGCAATACTGCTCCAAGCTCTGTCCCCGCATTCCCCATTAAGCCGTTTCCAGTGTCACCTGGAATTGGGCTGTGCCTTGGGGATCCCTGAGTGTAGTCACAGTGCTGGCGTTTCCCTGCATGCGCAGGTGAGAGCTCCTTGCCTACCCTCGTTCCCCTTAGGGGGGACAGGCAGCAGAGCTGGGGAGCTGAAGCCAGAGCCACTGTCCCCACTTCACGTGGGAGTGCCTGTAAACGCGTGTGTGTTTGTACCTCGTCACCTTTGTTCACTATCAGGTGCCTTATGACAAAATAAGATGGAATCCCAGAGCAAGCCTAGTCCCAGTTCAGGGCATGGAGGAATTATTTCCTATGTACATGTGCAGCACTGAGAAAAGAGGTGGAAATACAGGGAGGGAGGCTTGGGTACTTGGAGCCAACAGTGCCCTTCCAAACTGCAGTTATCAGCTAATCAGCCTCCCGGGGAATTAAAGGCAGACTCGGTGGAGCACAGCACTCCAGAGGGGCAAAGATCAGCTGTTACACGACAGGGGTTGCTTTGGGGAAAACCCTTAAAAGAAGCTGTTGCTCCTTTGGGCTTGTGGCTGCAAAGGGCTGAGAGTTTCCAGGATGTGTGGAAACTCAGGTTGTGTGGTGGCTGGAGCTGGGCAGGCTCTACTGGGCAAGCAGGGCTGTGGCCAACAGGGCTTTGCCCAGGACCCAGGCAGTAGGACTTGGACCCCTCTGCTTCCTCTGTTCCAGCACTCAGAGGGGCAAAGAGCGGGCAGGGGATGTGTAGGGAGCTGCCACGGCTCTCCAGGCTGTCAGCTAGACAGACCTGGGAGGTTATCAGAGCCTTGGGATGGAAAGCAAACAGTCTGTATGGGGCTCCTGAGGAAGGCTGGGCTGTCTCGGTATTCGGGACAGCAAAGTCACTGGGCTTGGTATTGTGTACCCTTATCATCTCCTAATATGCAGCACACCTCCCCTCACCGGGAACATTCAGGGACATCCGCCTGTCTGATAAGGGGTTAGGGTTCCTGAGGGTCTGAGCAGGGTCTCTAACCCAGCCAGGGAGTTCAATCTCTCCTTCTCCCCATCTGCCTGTTGTGCTCTAACATGCTCCATAACATTCCAAAAGTGAGCCCAACCGCCCTGCCTGCGGAGGGGAGAGCGCAGCAGGATCTGCCCTTCTCCTGAGCCTTTCCCTCAGCTACAGCTCACACCACGGATGTATTTCAAATCCTAATGTTCTCAAACCGGTGCATCTCCCAGCCCTCCAAACAAACAAGCATCGTTCATGTACGAAGGGAGAGTTCAAAGGAGGCATAACACCTGGAATCAAACATCTGTTAGAAACTAATGCATTTTGCATCCTGTGCTCCTGCCAACTGCTCCAAGGCAAGTCCTAGAGGATTGTTCCAGCTACCTCCATGCTGCAGCAATGGCATTCCCTGGTCCCTGCACCTCGCTTTGTTTTTTGCCACGTGTGGAGTATGCGAGTGCAGCTGCACCTTGAGCAGTAGTGGGCTTCCTTCTGTATCGTGGACAAACATAAGGGGATCAAATACCCCTTAGTTCTTTTTATTTTTTCTATTTGCTGAGCAAGCAATTTTTCCTCTAACCACACTTTCTCCTTGGCAATGGGGCAGGTACTGGTTTATTAGCAAAGAAACTTTCTTCCCTAATTCTTGGAAGTAGGAGCTCTGGGGAGGGGCAGGGTGCAAGGGCTGCTAGGAAGGTTTGTAGCTCAGAAACGAACAAGCAATAGAGTTGAAACAAACTAAAGGAAGAGGGCATACTGGAACAAATTGCTCAGGATACTGCAGAGGCCAAAAGTGTATTTGGCTTCAAACAAGGTTTTGATCCATTTAGGATGGATAGCTCCATTGGAAGTTAGTAAATGCAACAGCCCAAGAACAACCATGTATTTGCATTGATGCTGAAAAGTGGGAGAAGGAGCAAGTTACACATGCCTTGTTTCTTATGCTCCCCCACTAAGCAATCAAAACTGGCCATTTTGGGAGAGACAATACAGAGAGATGGCCAAACATGGCTGTTTTGATGCTCTTACCTTGTGGGACTATTTTGGACTGACTAGGTTGCACCTTGGATGGATGCTGTGAGTCAGGCAGCTTGGTTATGCCGTGAATAGATACTCCATATGGCTCAGGTTGACAGGGACATTGTGTGCCCAGCCTGGTTGTCACAGGTGCTCCAAGCAGTGTCCATGCACAGCTGCTGATTCCACAGAGGTGCTGCAATGGCAGGAGCTTTGAGGAATGTGTTTGCAGCAGAGTGTCCAGAGCAGGAGGTATTGACTTGTGCTGGGAGCATAATGAGAGCTGACAAGGACACATTGTGGCAATGAGACCAGCCTGGGCAAACATGCCTGTCCGGGGGGTTAATGTTTTCTCCAGTGAAACCCTAAGCTCCCTAGGTCAGGGGCTGGCCTTGCATCAGGTTGTCTGACAGTGTGGACGCAGCACAGGAGGTGAGCTGCTGTAGGCAGGTCTGAGAGCTGAAGGCTTTCTATCAGCTTGCAGGTATCGCTTTGCATTCAATAAATGTCTGCTGCAGGGAATTTTTGTGGCACAGTTGCTGGCGTCCTGGACAGCCATCCTTTTACAAGGGAGGATCATGCCCCGATTGTCTCATTCATTCGCTGTGTCCTTACGGTGCCTCCAAACACAGGAAAGGGACGGGAAGGAGCGGTGCAAGGCAGACAGATGGCAACAGAGCGAGAGCGACTGCAGGCAGAGCAGAAAGCTGCTCTCCGTGCTCACCTTCGGGCACCAGAAGGGAAAGACCAGCAGGGTGCTGGGCAGGGGAACGAGAAGATCGTGGTATCAGTGCAGGGGCAGGTCTGTGGGTGAATGAGAACTGCCTGGTAGGAGAGAAAAGGTGAGAGGGGAGGCACGGTGGCCAGGGCTGTGCTGCAGGGCAGGCAGAAGCTGAGCAGTCTGTGTCCTGCTGGGGGCTGGGGCTCCTCACTTGCATCCAGCGGGGTACAAGGTCCCTCACACAGCTCTTCATGCCAAGATGCTCTTGGGCTCCTTCCCAACAAATTTTACCACTTGCAGGATGACATGCATGTTCCCCACAGGGAATCACAGAAAGGGCATCAGAGGACTACCAGCACTCAGGTGATGAGGCCAGTGTCCTCATTACAAACATCCAGGTTGAGTTAAGGTGAGGATGAGGACTCACATGGTCAGACAGCTCAGGGTCAGAGCCCTTTCAACACTGGACAGAGCTGCTTCTCTCTTCAGGCTGGAGTGAACTGAGCCCAATTTGGATTCACAGCTCTGGTGGGAGTTCTGTGTTGAGGCCTCAGAAAAATCTCACAGGCTTTGCAGCACCTAAATAAACAGCTGTTTTGCGAGCAGCAGAATTCATGAAGCTTGGTTGCCTGGGGCGCTCCCTCTTGTGTGGATTCTCTGATGTCTAATAATCGGGTTGGGCTCACATTAGAGCCTTTTCTTCCAGCTGGGAGTCCTAATTTGGATTTCTCTCCTCTCTCTTGCTACTTTTCACAAGCTTGTGCAAACCTAACTCCTTTCAAGTCTTTACATATCTGGTTAAATTTGGCTAAAAGTGGCCAGTGGATCCAAAAGCTAGCAGGGAGGATTGACAATGTGGTCCCACAAACCAGCTTTTTTCAGCAGTCTGCAGACAGGGCAGTGATTATCAGTGCGAGATAACTTGCATCTCAAGCGTAAGGAAAATGTGAAAGACTCGGTATGAGTTTTGGCAGGAGAAAGCAATCAAGGAAGGACCCAGGATTCCTTGTGGGCTCTCACATCCTGATGGTCATGGCACACCTGCTGGGCCAGCTAGTTTGCAGTGACCAACATATGTGGTCCTTGGTGCTAACAACCTCTGTGGGAGCTGAATCAGAGTGAGAGGTGCACAGTCCCAGCAGCAGCAGAGTTGGGGCACACTCACGTGAATACCTGACACGCTCCAGCTGGCTCTCATGCCAACATGTTTGGGCAGCTGCACTGTGATGCCCAACCCCAGGGCCCCTCACACCCTGCCTGATGAGCAGCTTCTGCCAAGCCCCCTTCCCACTGGTACTACCCTGCTCCAGCCCCCAGGGCTGTTTCTCATCTCAGGCAGCCAGTACCCCGCTCCCATGAGAGCCACCAGTGGGATCTGCTGTCTCCTCTGCATCTCCGGGCTGTCCTAGCGGCTGTCCTTGTCCATCCCTCAACGCCTCCCTGGTTACCTGTGCAGTGGCAGCTTCTGGATCACAGGCAGGATTTACCCTGTTGCTACTGAAGAGAGCGGAGGAAGGGGATTAGGAATAATGTGTAAGGATGCTTCCCCTGCCCATGGCACAAGCAAGTCCACCTCCCTGATGTCACACTTTCCCTGGAACAGGAACCAGCAGCAAGGAAGTTGGCACTGCAAGGTTCCCTAGGCACACCTCCACAGCTCTGGAGCTGCTCAACTAACTCTTGCTCTAGAGTGATGTTGCAATGCTAAGACAGATACAGATCACTGACCCTTACAACTCTACAGAGATTTCAAGCCTGTTCAAGTTCTCCTGTGTGTCTAACAGATGAGCTTACAACAATGACAGAAGCCTCAGCAAGGTGACATATCTGAGCCAGGATTAGGTGTTGGCAGCAGTACAAAATCCATCTCTCCTTGGGTTCCTCACAGAGCAGTGGACAGAAGTGCCAATCACAGGTGGAAGGGTGGCAAGAGAAAGCCTTTGGCTTTGCATACAAGGTGATGCCTTGACTCATGGACAGAGGATGACTTGGAGGCAAAGACACATAGCACCTGTTTGCTCCAGTGAAGGGTCATACAAGGGAGCAGGTAGAGCAGCAGGGCACAGCCAAAGCCCCAGGGATGGGGTAATGGGTGAGATGTCTGAGGGGGAAGTGAGTGAGTGGCTGTCTGGAGGAGGCCACAGTAAGGTGTTACGGAGGGGCCTTTACAGCCAGAATGCATCTGAGCATCCAACTTGTGAAATGTGGCACAGTTAACAAAGGTGGCAAAAGCATGCAGCTGTATGGGAGAAGATGGAGCTAGACATCACAGTAACTGAAGCCTTCCCAGTCACCCTTCCCACATGGAAGGCCATCTGTCTCTCTCCTCTCCTGCTCAACCAAACCATGTCTTGCACCACTCAAGGGACAGCATCTCACCATGCTCCCACTGTCAGCCCTGAATGGTGATCCTGACAGGACCCCTCAGGTCCACTGGCCACAGCAGACCAGGCCCAGGGAAGGCCGTGCTGTCTCAAGAGCGAAGCATTTTTACCAACCTCTGCAGCAATACAGCCTGACTACAGAAAAAGGGTGTCTCAGCACCAGATCTACCAACAGGCACAGGGTCTGGCACTGCTCCACAACCACTCTCTGTCTGACAGGAGCAACATTTCATGGGACACTCCAAGCAAGGGCAGACCTTGGTTGTAAAAGCCACATGCACCAGGTTCTACATGATCAGTCGCCTTGCTCCAGGCTGTCCAACAACCTGGAAACAATTTCCAAGAGTCTATCCAAGCCATTCAGAGATTGGAAAGTCGAGATGGGGAAGGAGCAGCCCAACTGTGCCTGGTTGGAATCTGCAAGTCCAGCAAAAAGCTGCACCCACACTAACAGAGCCCCCAAGCAGGCTGGTGCAAGCAGTTCTGCAAACATCAGCCCTAAGAAAGCCATCCACAGGCGCTGGAAAACCCCGAGATACACTGAGGAAGGAAACGCCATAACTTCAGGGGCTCTTTTCATTAGTTTTCTGGCTTTGTGTAGTACCTCCAGGATGTATTTCTTCTGCTTCGCTGCAAAACCAAGCAGAGACTGCACAACAGAATGCAGGAGCAGGATCTCCAAGGATGGGATGGTTTTGTTTGTTTGTTTCTTCAAAGTCTAAGAAAACAGTTCAGAAAATTCCCATCTCCACAGGGAATTCAAACCTGGTAGGGCTGACTGTGAGCGGCCATCAGGGAACTCACCAAATGGAAAAGGATCCAATTCTCACCAGCATCGCTGTGGCAGAGGAGAGGCCAAACATTAACCCAGTAGCCCAGCCCCCAAGCAGGGTGTACACGTGTTATTTCAGTGCTGGGAAGCAAAACATCTCACGGACATGGCTCAACAAATCGTGCATTAAACTCTGTGACTTTCCAACACTGAAAACCCAGGGGTGGCTTTCTGGTTGATCCAATTTGGCAGGCAGCTGTAAGGATATTGTCCCAACTGTAGCTGAACCCCTTCTGCTCAGCTACCGCCCAGACCAGGAGAAGATAGTGTCTCATCTCTTATTCACTTTCCCAAAGCCTTATAGGATTTACTCCCTTTGGTCTGTCTCTGTTCCCCAATGACCACTGAAATTCAGACCCACCATTAAACTGCCCTATCACAGATTACTTGAACAACCAATCTCATCTCCTTTCCCTGAGCTCCAGGGTCTTGTAGGCTCTGACAAAGAAGTTGATGTGTTTGGGGATGGTTGAGACTGTTTCTTGTAGTGAGGAAAAGAGGGAGAGAAAATGGAGGGAGGTGGGGGAAGAAAGCAACAGAGAAAGGAAGAGGAAGAAAGAGAACCTGGGATACATGCTGGTAAAAGAGTAGAAAGGGAACAGTTGTTCTTATTTTTCAATGGAAATAATGATTTTTCTTTAATCTTCTGATCTCAAAACTTTGGGCCAAGCCCCCACCACAGCTTGTGAGGAGAATGCTGCTCACAGTGCAGTCAGTACTCGCTTTGTTTTGTGTTTTGGGTTTTTATTGTTTTTAAATGCTCCTCTTGAAGGGAATCAAAAGGTGGGGCTGGGGCCACACCTGTTTCCTGGCAGGCTGCAGCACTTTTCTGCAATATGGCCAACAAACACAGCAGCCCACACGTTGCAGGAGACCCCTGCAGGACCCCCCAGAGGACCCCCTCCCGGGCCATGCCCCAGCTGGCCAGAATAGCCCTGGCCTGCACCAGTCCCCCCAAATCACCTCTCTCCACAGCCTCCCCACGCACACACTTTGGATCTCAGCACCGTGTTTGTTCCTTCATTTCAAACCAACAGATTTGGGCATGTCTTTGACAGAGGATCACAATTTGGATGTTAAATTTAGACGCGCGCTTATGCTCTGATTAGAGATACACCGACTGTTTACTCGCTTTGTGGGGAGTTTGCATCTACAGAGCTGAGGGCGAAGCCCCTCCAGGCTCTCTGATCCTCGCCTGGTGATTAGGAAAGGAGGTTGAATCACCACATAATGATGCCCTGGTATTTCCCTCAGTCGGGAGTGTGCCTTACCTTCTGCACTCCATCCCACCGATGATCTTTCTCCAACACATCTGCCTGCCCATGTGCAGCCAGCTCCAGGAGGGCATCTGTGCCCAGGGGAGCCATGAAAGAGAGAAGTGGAGAGCTCTCAGGAGTAGAAATAACTGATGCCATCAGATGAGAGACCAGAGCCTGGTGAGAGTGTTCAAGTGTTACAGGCTTGCTGCTGATTTGGCAGCCCTGAAGTGGGTATGGCCCTTTGCCATGGGTGCCATGGATCATGCACTTATTGTCAGCACAGAGTCGGGGGTAGCACAGCTCAGAAAAACAGGAGAAATAGTTCTCTTAAGTCTATACAAAAAATCTGTTGCAGGCAGGTGACTTCACCCAGTTTCAGCATGGAGATCCTTGAACTCCATTGCAAGGACCCTTGAGCTTGGCAGTGCTGCCCTTCCTTGGTAGCCACCTACAACTGGGGTTTTAAGGGCTCTTAAATTGATATTTTTGCTGTTTTGACACTATATACAGCTTTCCCACCCACAGAGCAAAAGTCATAGAAACCCACCTCATTTCTGCTCGTCCGTTACTGTCGCATTCCAGGGTCAGTCCCAACAGGGCTTTCCTGGAGCTGAGCCAAAGCAGCAGTTAACCAGATTTCCCCTCTGTTCAGAGCACTGTCCCCCATTTTTCTGTTGAGCTTCTCCACGGCCTTTGAAACAAGGCCTCCAGTGCATTGTTGCTTCCCCACGTAGCCTACTACAGGTTAGAAGTAGTAGGTGATGGTTTCCAGGCCCAGGGTGGGAGATTATGAGCTGTCCAGGAAGCCCCAGGACACTCAACTGGAGTAGGTCAGCTCTTGAAGGACACTGGTGACTGCAACCCTCTTCATCTCATTCTTTTGTCAAAGGATGAAATAAGAGACAACAAACATGGGCTTGTCTGGAACTGCTCAAACAGTGATAGGATTTCCCAGCAATATTGATTGGTATAGAAATTGTCCAACCGGATGCGCGTGGAATATGAAAGGTGGTGAAATACCACGTCTCAGAGCACATGCAGGTGCTGTCAGGGGACATGACAGACTCTCTATGCTATTGTTCAGGCTTTGAGCATGGTCCTGACACAAAGAGAAACTCTTAGACTTCCAAAGCTGATGGTGATGCCTTCTAAACAATTCTCCCTAAGTTTTGTCTGTGCCTTTCAAAGTTTCAGATCATTTCCAGAGGAAATGAGGCTTCTGCCTCATGCCCCAGATGCGTAGTCACTCTCCATCCCTCATAATAACTGCTGAAGCCATTGATTGCTTTCAGCCCAGCTTGTAATTGAGAGCAAAGCTCTCAGAAATATGAGGTCACAACAGGTTTTGCCAAATAATTACCTGGACAGAGGAGTAAAACCCTGCTAATACCCCCACAGAGGGAAAAACACCAATGTAAGTGCAGCCCTTCTTAGATCTTAGGAAATATACAGGCGAGAATGAGTTTAAGTACGTTCCAGGAGAGATTCAGAAGAAAGTTTTCATCTTGTTAAACGCCAGAAAACCCACTCCTTGCTCAAGGTTATCCTCCCATATTGAATTGCTGGTGCCCAAGAAGGCATGTGCTCTAGCTCCAGCTTTTCTTGTGGTTGTGGAGTTCATAACGTCTCTGCTTTGTGGGTTCTCTGATGTCTTACAAGAGATGAGTTCACATTGCCGTTTCAGTACAATTCAATTAAAAAGTCAATTAGCCCAGATACAAAGCAATCAGGTTCATTAAGTCTGTTGTTCATGGAATATCACTGGTTTTTGTTGCTGTTTTATTCTGCTGTTCTTATTCCACGCTGAATTGCCTGTGATTTATCCTGCTCCACAGCCCTCGCAGACACGCGCGCACGCAGCATTCCTACATCTTCTTCCCAAGTTCAGCAGTTGAAAATGTTGGAAGGGAGCAGCTCTAGGCAAGTCCCTACATGCTGCAGAACTCTGAAGCGCTGTTAAGTAACAAGCAACAAGCAGAGCTTTTAAGAGCGTGGTTTTCAGCTTCTCAGAAGGAACCACATGCCTTTCTGGGTCACCTATCCCTGCCCTCCAAGATTTTCTTTCATTTGCTGTGCATTTGGGATTCTGTTGTATTTCCTAGAAGTGTGAAATGATGTCATAAAAGAAAATGAGTCTGAATTTTGTGAAAACCGAATTGTGTTGATTTTTCTACAAATCCTGGTAGTTTCACTTCAGCTTCAGACCATTTGTTTCAAAAAGGAATGACCACAACAGGGAGATTTCTGGATAGTTGGCATCAGTGTATGAAGGAGAAAAGGATTTGAAGGAAGTATGACATTTACAGCTTGGTATTTATCGGTAATTAGATATCTCAGTAAGAGAATATGACACACATTGTTAGTTGGACTCTGACAATTTGTTCCTAACATTCAGCTTGACTTATAAATTGGACTAGTTCTGGCTCTTAAAGAGATGAGTCTTGAAAAAGTGTCTGGAAAAACAAGTCTTCCCTGTTTAAATTAGGAATGTGCCAAATGACTGGCAGGTACTTGATATATAATTTAAATTTAAAACAGGAAGAAACAGTTCTAGATAAAGATCTCCTAGGGATATCTAGGGGAAATATATGCACCTATATTTAGCTTATCCCTGGTTTCAACCCCTAAGTGCACACACAGCAGCACGCACTTAGCTTTTGAAAAGAACAGGCCTTGATCCTTTAACAAGCTCCGCAAAGCTCACTAATAGAGTTACATCCCTGTTAATCACATGTGTGCTCCCCGGTTCCTACTTTGATACACCTTGTTCACAGAGATAAATCATGGAGCCGCAGATGCTCGGGAGTTGTTAGAGAAGGAAGTTGATGGCGGGTGGTCATGGATGGCAGATCCTCCGCAGGAATCCTGACCCTGGGGCTTTGCCAAGAGAAGGGAGGAACTAGGGAGATTACTCAGTGGCTGAGGGTGACATGGTCAAAGTGTCTTGCTGGAAACCTGCACATAGAGGAGGCAACAGGGTCAGACCTGTGAATTAGAAGAGCTTTGTGGTAGCTGAGACATGACTAGAACCTGAGCTAAAGCTGTTGAAAAAGCCACATTGTGGAGCTGCCCATTCAGAAGGAACTCGTACAACAGAGCAGGGCATCAGTTCTGGGGAAGGACAACAGAGTCCGTAGCACAGGGAGAGAAAATCAGTTTGTATATTGACTCTTGAAAAGACTTTGCAAGAACTTGTGTGGAGAGAGAAGTTTAGATGGAGAAGGGAGGATGGAGTAACAAAAGAAGAGCGAGTTTGGACTGGAGGTGGAGAGTTCAAATATGCTATTCGAGTAGAGAGAAGGCAGAATGAAGGGAGGGTGAGATTGTTCACAGAATAGGAAGTCAGCCTGATCAGAGAATCTTACATGACTTTTTACATTTGCCCTCTACAAGGACAGAAACTGAAGCAGAAAAAGCGAACAGATCTGAGCCAGCATGGGGATGTGGGAGGACAGGTCTCTCACTGGGACAGAGGGGAAGAAGAGCTGAGATAACAACCACATCAACAAAGGCTGGGGTAGAGAGAGCAGGGAGGTGAGGCTGAGCCCATGGAGGCTTTTTCTCCAACACACTGATCTTAATGAAAATAACCAGTGTTCTTCCTTTGGCACCTACAGGACTCAAAGAGGCACCACACCATGGAAGTCACTATCAGGAGGCACTTCCTGAGTTTTGCTGTTTTCCTGATGCACTGTGTGGTCCGCAGGGCGAGCTGTGAGAAGGGCAGCACTTCCCCTCTGCACTTCACCCACTTCTTCTACAATGCCACCATCTACGAGAACTCAGCCCCCAAGACCTACGTGGAGAGCTACGTCAAAATGGGTATTTACAAGAGAGACCCTGAGTGGGACATCAGATACAGAATAGCCTCTGGAGACAACAGTGGTCTGTTTAAAACAGAGGAGCACGTAATCGGGGATTTCTGCTTCTTGAGAATAAGAACCAGGAGCAGCAACACAGCACTTTTAAACCGTGAGGTCAAAGACAGTTATATGCTAATAATCAAGGCCACAGAGAGCACCTTTGCCTATGAAGCTTGGGCCAAAGTCTTGATCCACATTCTGGACAGAAATGACTTGAAACCTCTCTTTTCACCCCCCTCCTACAAAGTGTCCATCAGAGAAGACACTCCTCTAAAAACAGTGGTCAGCACGCTCAGTGCCACTGATGCTGATGCTGGCCAGAATGCTGAGTTTTACTATTCCCTGAACACCAAGTCCAACCTATTCACTGTCCACCCCACCACAGGAGCAGTTATGATCACAGGTAGGCTGAACAGCACCCATCGAGGCAGGCACCACCTGCAGGTTTTGGCTGTGGACAGAATGAGAAAGATCATGGAGGGGAATGGCTTTGGGAACTTGGCCAGTCTCACGATCCAGGTGGAACCATCTGCCAGGAAACCGCCCTCTATCTCCTCAGTGAAGGTGACATCGCCTGACTCAGATGAAGACTTTGTCTATGCAACTCTGTCTGTAGAAAGTGGTGACTCAGAAGCAGGGATTGATTCAGTTGACCTTGTGGATGGAGATCCAGGAAGACATTTCAAAACCATCAAATCCTATGTTGGGAGCACTGAGTTCATCATTGTGTCAAACAAAGAGATCAACTGGCTACTTTACCCGTTTGGTTTCAACCTCAGTCTGCAAGCCAAGGACAAGGGCAAGCCACCACTGTTCTCTCCTGTTAGAGTGGTCCACATACCTCCCTCCAAGTATGTTTCTGCCAGGTTTGAGAAAGAAGTGTACCGGGTCCAGCTCAGTGAATTTTCTCCAGCTGGAAGCCAAGTTGTTATGGTGAAGGTCACACCAGTCTTCCCAAATCTTAAATATATTTTGAGACCCACTTCTGACAGCACAAGCTTTAAAATCAATCCTCACACTGGACTGATAACTACAGTCAGAGCAATGGACTTCCATGAGCAGTCTCATTTTGAACTTGAAGTTACAACCATTAACAGTCACACATCCACGACTGTTATCATTGACATCACTGACTGCAACAATCACGCTCCAAGTTTTACTCAGTCTTCGTACCGTGGGGCCTTTGATGAAAATGTTCCTCCTGGTACCAGTGTCTTAACAGTAAGGGCTACAGATGAAGATGAAGGAGACAATGGCTTTGTCACCTACAGCATAGCCAACCAGAAATCAGTTCCCTTTGTCATTGACCCCTATTCTGGCATCATTTCCACCTCCAAGTCGATGGACTATGAGTTGATGCAGAGGTGGTATCACCTGCGGGTGTGGGCATCAGATTGGGGCTCACCCTTCCGCCATGAAACAGAAGTGTATGTGTCCCTCATGCTGAGTAATGTCAATGACAATGCTCCTGTGTTTGAGAAGGCAGGCTGCAGTGGCACCATCCCACGGGACTTTCCTGTTGGGAACCCTGTGGCCACGGTCTCTGCAATCGACAGTGATGAGCTGCAGCATATCAAATACGAAATCAAGTCTGGCAACGAGTTACAGCATTTTGAACTGAATCCCGTCTCTGGAGTAATATCCCTTAGAATATCTCTGCGAGATCTTCCTTCTGAACAGCCACTTTTCTACTCTTTGAAAATAACTGCAACAGATGGAGAGAACTATGCTCTGCCAACATCTGTAAACATCACTGTGGTCGGCCAAGGTCTCCCTGTCAAAATGCAGTGTGAGGAAACAGGAGTCTTGAAACAACTGACAGAAACTATCATACACTCTATCGAGTCTCAGTCTCAAGGCCATGGGCAGGATGATGAAACATCTCTGTACTTACACCTTATAAACCATAATGCTCCTAAGTTTGATGACAGCTTTCCACGATCTATCGATATCATAGAGACTGTTCCCATCAACTCAACTATTGCTGACCTTTCAGCTACTGATCCTGACACTGGTTTTAATGGAAAACTGGTCTATGTGATCTCAGATGGAAATGATGACAGTTGCTTTACCATTGACTTGGAACTGGGTCTCCTTCAAGTCCTTTCTCCTCTAGATCATGAACGAACCAGCTTCTACATTCTTAACATTACTGTGTACGACCTTGGTACACCACAAAAATCATCTTGGAAGCTCTTGGCTGTGAATGTGTTGGATACCAATGATAACACTCCTAAATTCCCACAAGGTGCCTACTGGGTGGCAATACCAGAACATGTAGCAACAGGGACAACAATAGCTCAACTGAAAGCAGAAGATGCTGATACAGATGACAATGGGAGAGTAAAATATTCTCTCCTAACCCCCACTGACAAGTTTGCCATTAACAGTGTCACTGGAGAAGTGATGGTTACAGGTGCTCTGGATAGAGAATTGTGGCCCTGCTATGTGCTGAAAATAGAAGCAAGAGACCAGCCCAAAACAGGCTACCAGCTGTTCTCCATTACAGACCTGGTTGTGACTCTGGAGGATGTAAACGACAACACCCCACAGTGCCTCCCAGCCCTCAACAGTGTGATGGTCCCAGAGGATCTACCTGTGGGAACCGTCCTCCTGTTCCTGGAGGCTTTTGACCCAGATGCTGGTTCTGGGGGTGAGGTGAGGTACAGCCTCATTAATGATGAGGACATGATGTTTCATGTGGATAAGCTGACCGGGGCACTCCGGTTGGAGAAGGAGCTGGACTATGAGAAGAAGGACTCTTACAATCTAACCGTGCAGGTCAGTGACGGCGGGAAGCCCTTCTCCCGCTCTTCCCTCTGCCACCTGGAAGTGAACATCATTGATGTCAACGAGAACTTGCACCCACCACGCTTTGCCTCCTTTGTCTTCAAAGGCTGGGTGCAGGAGAACAGCCCTAAGGGCACATCGGTGATGATGGTCACAGCCAAGGATATCGACAAGGGGAAGGATGGAGAGGTTCAATATTTCCTCCGAGAAGGCACTGGCATGTCCGTCTTCCGCATTGAAAAGGACACAGGTAATGACATCTTAATTGAATAGTGTTTTTTAATAGTGTAGTTTAAAGGATTAAATTACACGCTGTGTTTGGCCTGACTTTTTGACCCGATAGAACATTTCTGTATTCTCTCTGTTTACACAGTTCCATTCATTCAAGCCTGTCTTGCTTGTGCAGGGGTATACTAAGTGTATCCCTGTATCTAGGTAGGAGCAGGCAGGGTTTGTCTCCTTAAAATAATGGAAAATCAATGTCTGTCCTCCCCCAAAATTCTAAACTCTTCCCTTTCGCTTGTGTTATAAAAATTAACCCTCAGCACAAGCAAGCCCTCGCCTTCCACACAATCTCACAGCCATACAAGGTTGGTGCCAGAGTTTGTATCTGCAACAAAGACCAGGAAGCAAACTAGGGACACAGACTGTTCTGGCATTAGGGACTGAGTGGTCTGAGTTCCTTAAATCCCTCACAAGCACTCTCTGTCATTCTCCTAGGCACCATACGGACCATAGGATCACTTGACCGAGAAGGAACATCTCACTACTGGCTGACAGTGCTTGCTCTTGACCTGGGAACAATTCCTCTCTCTTCCGTGACTGAAATTTATATTGAAGTCACTGATACCAATGACAACCCGCCTCAGATGTCCAGACCTGTCTTCTATGCCTCTGTGATGGAGAATTCCCCACCAAACACATCTGTCCTTCAGCTTGATGCCTTCGATCCAGACTCTAGCTCAGAGGGAAAACTGACTTTTCACATCCTAACTGGAAATCCTCAAGGACTTTTCGCCATTAACCTCATTACAGGTAAGACTGACCCAACTCAGCATTTGTTTTTGAGGCTTCCAAGTGCCCAGAGGATGTTACATATTCAATATAAACAGCCCACACAGCTACCTTTGTCACACCTTCCTCCTGCAGCAAAAGTCCCAGTCTCCAAATACACTATGTGGGGAGTCTGAGGATTGAAACTCTCCACCTGAGGGCTGCTATTTGCATCCAGATGGCTCTTAGAATGACACAAATGTGCTACTTTCAAAGCCCTAAACAGAACCAAGCAGTTGCTTTTAATCTTCCCCCTTGTAAACAACTGCCCTGTTGCACAGCCTGAGCCAGGAAACACCCTTCTGGAGGTGACTATCTGCTCCTGAGACAGACCCAGGCAGGATTAACAAAAATGAATCCCGCTGCACTTAAAGGCTCCACCCATTCTCCGGAACTATTAATGTAGTGAGTGTAGTAAGCCTCTCCTGCCATCTTCCTAGTCCGTATCTTTCATCTCAGGATTATTTACCAGATCTTTCAGAGCCATCAAAAACCCGCTGATGTTTTGTGTAAACAGCTTCCTCAAACTATCCCAGCAGAGCTGACATTGGGCCAGTCTGGCAAGGAAAGCTGTGCCGAGCCTTTCACGCCATCAGCTCCTGGGAGAAGAGGGAAGGGAAGGCACAGAGCCTGGGTATGGGAGAGGATTAATTGCATGACTTTGATCTCCTGCAGATGATAAAAGCAGTTCACCTACTGCAGCGGGATAGAAGCCTGCTCTCAGATGAGAAAGGAGTTGGATGTGTTGAAAAAGGCTAGAGTGGCACTCAGTTATGTGTTAACAGTGGTGTAGTGGCTCTCTGGCAGTGCTCTACAGCTGGCTAGGAAGGGTGTGGAAGAAAGAAATTGTGATTCTGAAACGCTGAGATCCTTTCGTTGCAAGAAACTCATAGGGTGTCTTTACATGGCACCATATTGATACACCTGGAACTATGAGGTCAGCTAACTGTGAGCACTGCTACCCCCAGCTGTAGCTATCTCCAGTGTCAGAAGCTTTTTAGCCAGGTCATGGCATTGTTCTGCATCCAACTTTCTCACATAATCCAAACAGCCATGCACAGCCCCAGGACAGCTTGCACAACACAGGGTTCTGTGGAGAGGTGCCTTCAGAAGCCCTGTTTTATAAAACCACTGCCTTTTCAGTGGGATATGAGCCAGGAACAGCTATCAGGACACCATGCTGGCTCCCCTTATCAGCTGAGCTCTGGCTTGCACTCCTGCACCCTGCAGGAAATTCAGCCTTCTCTGTACTGCAGGCAAAGCTTCCACACTGGTGTGAGTGCAGCCCTGCAAAGTCATGCTGTCATGTTCAATGGCAAAGTGAGTGACACTGGCAAAATCCGAATGTTTGCTAATGAAATACTTCACCTCTAAGCCAACCCTTTAATTCCCATCTTAGACAAAAAAAGCCCTCTCAGGTATGAGTCATCTCTTCTTCATCTCTCTCTAGACTCAGGTGATTTGCATGAGAAGAGTGATAGGTTTGTCAGTTCTGTAAGAAACCCATGGGCTGATCTTATCTCTTGGACAGTTGCTGGAGGTCTCTTTAAACCCCAAGCCTGATGAGGATTCAGTTATCCATTGTTTTACTTGCATGTCACCCAAAAGAACAAATAATTACCTGTGAACATTCACATCAACTGAGCAGTTTATATCCTTGTGCTTACAATATCTAAGGAGAAATAATCTGCTACTACTGCCAGAAAGAATATTTCAGCCCCTTCAGGGCTGTAGTCAGCTCATAGGAAACCCAGTGGTATTTTTGTTCTGCAGACAAGGGCAGGCTACTCGTGCCATTAAGTAGAATAAAACTATAATTTTTGGTCTCAGCCTAACAGTGCAGCACTGGAAGATGAACTGCTGGTCTTTTAGTGCCTGGTCATCCACATCAGTGCAGGGTTGTATCCAAAAAAGGGTTGTCCCAGTGCAGTGCAAATCGAATGAGTTACATTTGAATGGAAGAGAGAACACATGGCAAGTATCTGAGCACTACAGTGCTACTTGACCACTGATGTTTATTATGGATTTTTAGTTAGGACATGTTCCTTGGTTTTCAAATGCAATAAATGCATCTCTTCTTTCACTACCCAGGGGAAATGGTCACAAAAAGACCCAGAAACGTTTGAGTTCTTGAATGCCAGAGTATGTATGATCCAGATTGCCAATACTCATTCCAAGATCAATCCCAAACTCTATGACAGCAAAAGAGTTTGAGCAGGTAGAGCTGCTTATCTGCGATGAACCTGAATCTCTGTCACTTTTTAAAATGATAAACATTGAAGTTTCAGGGGGAAACAGCAGAGTCTTCTGTTCTTAGTCACATGATTTGAGCAAGGAACAGGATAACGTGACTGTGTTAGGAGTTCCTCCAGCTTCCAGATCAGAAGGGAGGCTCCTACATAGAATAACAGAATGGTTTGTGTTGGAAGGGACCATTGAGTTCCAACCCCCTACCATGAGCAGGAGACAGTGATTGAGACCTCTGCTTTTTTCCTCTCCCACATTGTCATCAAAGGACAAATTAGTCACATTGGCACTGAATAAGACAGCACAAGAGGGCCAGAGGTCAATCTGGGTCTCTCCTAGACAGGGCACTCCTGGCAGGAGCCCCTTGGCAGACAGAGAGGAGGAGGAGGCGTGTTCTCATCCCGAGTGGTAGTAGGCATTAAGGTCCTAATGTACTGCTACAACAGGCATGTCTTCAGCCAGAGTAACCCTGTAGAATAGCCCTGGATGATTATTCAGGGCACAGTGCCATAGTGTTGCAAGTAAACTAATTCTGCTCCTGGAGCCCTTGTTCTGTGTTTGATCCAGTATCTCTGCATGGGGGAGGGTTGACCAGTGGAGACATGACTAGTGAGGCCCCTTGACTTCTCCTCCTGAGGCCTTGCAGGGAGACAGGAATGGCTGTGATAACTGTCCCTTGGCAGTGCTTGGCTCCTCCAGCATCCCCAAACTACCAGAGAAGGGCTCTAAGCTCTTCCAGCCCTCAGTTCCCTAAAGAGGGTGGAGAAAAAGAGGGAAAATAAATCAAAGGCTAAGGAGAAGAGGGAACAAAACCGTGCACTGAGATGAAAGCTTTCTGCCATGGGCGATGGAATCTCTCCAGCCCAGCCTGGCAGCTGTTGAGGAGCAGTGTTTGTGGGAGACAGAGATAGATAGTACATGGAGAGATGGGCAGATAGCAGGGTTTGGGGTATTCTTTTGCTGAAAAGATTTTCAGCTTGTTTTGCAGTCCCTAATGTGAAGAGGATTTGAGTCCAAACAGGACAGAGAAGAACTGAGAGGCTGTGGCAGGAAGAGTCAGGTTGAAGCAGTTCATCCTGCTGAAAGGCTATTTAGAGAATCCTTTTGCTTTGGACTGTTTGTCTCCAGCTCTTATCTAGTGCTTGTTCTTCTAGTGTTTTTCCTGCTGTGTCACTGTCCATGGGCTTCCCCAGGATGCCTGTGGTTCCCTGTATTTCTCTACATGGAAGGACATCCTGCTCTTTAGGTCTGAGGGATGGTTGCACTGCTGCACCCCAAATCAATGTACCACAGGCTCCAGCTGAGCATGGAGTAGTGCACAGCAGGTCTGATCAAGAGGGGAGGTGGTAGAAGGAGGAGAAAAGAAGGTCAAATGGAAGCAAGAGTGAGACGAGAAAGAGGATTTCAGGAGAACAACCTCTTCCCTTCTCAGGCTCTTTTGAAAGCACCAATGCCTGCAAACCTGATTCTGGCTATTTTAACTATCTTAGATTTTCCCCCCTGCAGCAAGGGCAGGGGGCCAGCAACCTCCACCCCAGCCCTGCTCTTGCCAGCAGAAGTTATTATTATTTTTTGTTCCCTGACAACAATGCACTGGTAATTTTACTGCTCCTGTTCCAACATGACCAGCTTTCCTCTCTCCCCTTTCCAGGTAGCAAGCAGGAGAATTGCAGACAATCCTTTCCCATTGCTGTGTGTAGACAGGCTGCTGGAGCAGAGTTTGTGCCTGCCTATATGCAGGAAACAGAAGGGACTGTTTCTGGTCCTTTATATGGATGCAGAGCTTGGCTAATTGGCCAAGTGCAATTAAGACCTTTGATAGTTTTTTCAGTCTCTGTAAGACTCAGCAGAAACCTTCAGGGCCTCATGCAAGAACACAAATAAGGGACACCCACTCCATCACAAGTCCCATGGGACAGGCTGGCTGGGGTTTTCCAGCAGGGCAGGGTGCTGATAACTCACACACATGCACATGCTCATGCAAAACACTCATTAAAACTAAACGTGCACTTCCCACGTCCTTGTAGGGGACAGCAGAAAGAACCAAGGAACTGTTTCCCCAGGCCACAAAAGCTGATGGCTCTTCCCCTTTAATAACAGCTTCCACTTCCATTTTAGCCCTCTGGCCTCACAGCGTGTATAACCAAGTAGCAACAAATAGAAGTAAGCGTTAATTCCAGCGGGCTTCTCTCAAGGACCACGTCCAACCTCTGTCTCAGTGGCCATGGGAACACTGCTGGCAGTTTGTGCATCTGGGCATTGCACAGCACCATGACTCCAAACAGGAATTAGAGTGATTAACTCACAAGAGCTTTGGGATCTCAAGGCACAGTGGTAACTGGCTCCAGAGGGGGAAAGTGGGAGCCGTGGTTGGGCAGGGTAAGGGACAGAGGGAGTTTCCCTGGGGTCAGGAGGAGAAGCCAACTTGTGGCTCAGCAGATGTGAAGCTAAACCAAAAAATTCCATCTGGTGAGACTCCCAGCTGGGATACAGTACAGGTATGTGATAGAGAGCAGAGTCAGCTCTTACTCCCCAGGAGATCTGAGCATCTTCAGTGGTACAGACAGTCAAGAGAGTCATTAAATTCCAGTTCATCTGCCTTCACTACAGTCCTCCTTCTCCAGGTCTAGAAAGCTCAGCTACGATCCTGTTTTCTTTCAGTTTTTTTGATTAGTTCATGAAAGAATTTCAGGGTGTGGCCAGGCAAATCCAAATAGTCACTTCAGAGTGGTTAAATTCCCCTCCATCAGCTGGCAAGCAGTAATCCAGTGCAAACATGGTGTTAGTCTGCTGCAGCTGGATTTTGCAATCTGATAGACTAGAAATATTCCCTGTGTGCACACAGGTGTCAGGTGGCTCCTTTGTCAATATCTGCATGTTGGCTTGTTAGGCAAAACTGTGAAGCATCCCATAAGGTAGGTGGAGTTTTAGGCTTTGCTCCCCCACCCCAGCCAACCTATTGGCAGTGAGGACAGGAGCATCAGAGATCCCAGGACCTGCTGCTGCAATTCCTTCTTCAGGCCCCCATTTCCATGAGTTCTGCTGCTAATAGAGCCCTACAGCCTCTCAAAAACCTGGGAGAGGTTCAAAAGCTTCTTAGCCAGTGGGTTCTTAGACCACTTCTGAGTCCTCTTCACCTGCCAAGGTGTTGAAAGGATGATTAGGAGAAGAAAAAAACCCTATGACATATAAGCAAACAGAGTTTTTCAAGCCATCTTGTTATAATCCATTAAGGAGTGTTGATTTATGATTGTAAAGGCATCAAGTAAATGTTTAGCACAGTGGCTGGTGCCAAATGTGAATAATCCCGGAGAACAAGTGGAAACCGTGAACAGCAGTCTTCTTCCAAGCAGCTGCTCCCTGCTCCCTCCTTCAGCTGCCTGGTGTTTCCTGCAGCCATTTGAAATTTTCTCCTGCCTGTCACACTCAAACAGACAGACCCCAAAGTCTGCTACAGCTGAAGACAGTACTATTGATTAAAACTCGCTGGCTTTGGACCAGAAATGAGAGTGGAGGTGGGTTCATGCAGCTCAGATTAACAAGTCTTTCAGGATGCACAAGTGCATGTGCTCACACCACTGCACGTGCACACTGCCTCCCATGCAGAGCATTTCCCAGGGTAGCATGAGCCTGTGTCACTGCCTGCAGTGGTCACAAATATTCACCCTGCCTTTCGTTTGTGTGAGGAAGAAGAACTTCCTTTCGTGAGGAATAAACACCATGGTAAGGAGAGACTGCTGGGAGCAGGAGATGTGGAGAATGGACAAAAACACTCACAGGTGCCAGACTTGGTGACTGTCAGAAAGTCATACATTACGTGTGCAGTTTCCATCGTTGGTAAAGCAGTTGTGAAAATGGTCTAGAGCTGCTTTTCCCCAAAGGTGAAGAGTCAAGCGCTCAATAAGGACCATTATCAAACAAGAGGTGAAAACAGAAGCCTCAGCTCCGTCCTTTCCATACTTGCATCTATTCAGCTTAGTCATTGACAGGCCAAAACCAGTCAATTACAATGATTTTGTTTCAACTCTAGTTTATTATAGCCACAGTTCCTCCCTCCTGCATCCATCCTATTCCCTGTGGTTAAACTACTGTGTATTTTTTAGAAATCCCTCAAATATTGCAGTTGTTAGAGGATTCATCCTGTCTCTCAGCAAGGCTTAAATAATACACCAACATTATTATTGACTGTGTACCTTATGTTTAGCCTGAATGCATTTGTTCTGTCAGTGGAATAGAGAGTATTTCCCAAGGCAGAAGACAAACTTTTGTCAAAACACTGTAAATTAAAAAGAGCAAAGTTCAGCACAGGGAAAATAGGAGTCGAGACTTGTTAAGAGTCCAGACTTGTGCCAGCACATGCAGAAGGTTTCTTACTTAGAGGCATAAGAAAAGTTTTGTTTTCATGGTCCTGCTGCCTTTCTCACCTAATGCCTTGCCAACCCTCAGCTGATGGAGGCATCTGGTAGGTGTTCCCCCTCCTCCGTGGTCTCTGTGATCAGAGAGCACCACCTGCACAAAGGAAGGGGACAGCTTTACCTCTGGGGGTCTTTCTCCTCTGATCACAAAGGGAACCTGAAACAGGACAGGTGGGCAGGCTGATTTTGGGCACTCAGGGATCTGATCAGCCCTGGCTTTTCTTGCATGCTGAGTCTTGGAGCTCAAAGGGTTTCTTTCTTGGCAGGTTTGATTTCTACAACTTCACAGCAGCTGGATCGAGAATACAAGGCTGAACATATCCTAGAGGTGGGTAATGATGATTGTAATTAGCTTTATTTACCTACAAGTGTATTAAGTCCTCAAAGAGCTTTCCTTGCAAGTTGGAGCACAGAGAAAGAATCTCATCCCATCAGCTCCCAACTGGTGGGAAACTTAATTAAATGGTGTGTGTTGCCCTAAGAGACAGCTGCTGCAGTACTGTGGGGTTTATTATTTACTTGCTGAAGACTGGAGCAAAAGTCCTATTCTGGAAGCTGTGGGAATGCAGGAAGAGGACTGGAACTGTCCTCTAGCAGGATGGATAGTAAGTTATGGGGGAAAGAGCAAGCCAGAGAAATCCACCCTCATTTATCTCATTGTATCAGACACTGCTGTGTAGCTTTGGTCACTGGCCCCTATCCTCAGCTGCTCTATGTGTGTTCCCATTAGAAGAATCTGGAGGTGTTTCAGTCTGTCAGAGTGATGGAGGATAATACATTTCTCTCTGCAAAACAACATGCTGGGAGTGTGCACAGGCACAGCAGAGTGAGGATGGGTGATAACTTGCCAAGCCATGGCAATACAAACATTTTCAGCTTTATGATCCCTAATGACCAACCTGACCCACTGCCTGGAGCAGCTGCAGGCAGGAGCCCTGAAAACTTATCTCCCTGTGCATGGACAAGCCCTGCACAGTGCCAGCTAAAGCCACCAGGTTTTACCCTGCAGAGAGGAACAAAGCCTCTGAAAACGTTGGGGTACAAATGCAGATCCACACAAAACCCCTAGCTGAGTTATTGCCCATCAGGATGAAGGCTGGCTCATATCCCAGGTCACATCAGGGAGCTCTGTCACCTACTCCCTTTGCTTACTGACAGGTGGCTGTTTCTGACAATGGAGAGCCAGCCCTGAAATCCACCAGCAGAGTCGTGATACAAGTCCTGGATGCCAACGACAGTCCTCCCAGTTTCCCCCACAAGCTCTTCATGGTGCAGCTCCCTGAGAGAGAGGCCTCAGAGACACCACTGCCAGTCTACAGGCTGATTGCTTCGGACCGTGACCAGGGCCAGAACAGCCAGATCACCTACACCATCGAGGAGGAGGAGGAGGGGGTATTCACCATCAACCCCACAACCGGCACAGTCTTCTCCAGGAAAGCTTTTCCTGCCTCTGAATACAACATACTCACGGTGAGAGGGGAGGGAAACAGAGAGAGATGGTGGGAAGAGATGGGTAGAGAGGGGAAGAGAGAAAAGGGTGCAGAAACAGAAGATATAAAAGAGCAAAAGAGAGAGAGAAAATGCAGCAGTGGGAAGAGAGCTTGAATGAGGCAAATGGGTTGCAGGGAGAGAAACTGGAAGGGAATGATGGGAAATGCAGAAGGTAGGAAGCTATTAAAAATGGTAAATAAATTTAAAATTCACTGTACAACTAGAGTCCAACTCTCAGAGATGAATCCATGATCCCATATGGATGTGGACCCAAACCTAAACATTCTTTGCGTTTCAGCATGTCTCTGACAGTCTGATCAGGCCATGGGACTTGAAGGTTAAAAGCTCTCCCACAGTCTGCAGGTCCTTGCAACAAGACTTGTCATCCAGGTCTCTGCTGTGCATAGAGCTTGGCAGATTTACTTGATGGTCGAGAGGAATTTGGTTTGCATGGCTCTACCTTGGAAGCAGCCAGAGCACAGACCACTGGCTCAGGAATTGTTTTGTGGGATTTTGGGCGCACTCGGACCTGAAACTCCTAGTGGGTGGGAGAAGAAGCTTCCCATGGGCTAAACCAGCCTTCTCCCTGACTGTATGTGCATTTCCTGCAGGTCAAGGCAACAGACGGCGGCAGCCCCCCGCTCTCCTCCCACGTGCGGCTTCACATCAGCTGGGTCACCCGGCCCGGCCCTTCCTCCGAGCCACTGGCTTTTGATGAACCCCATTTTAACTTTGCCGTGATGGAAACAGATCCTGTAAACCATATGGTGGGAGTGATCAGCATTGAAATGGGCCCCAGCCAAGTGTGGTTTAATATCACAGGTGAGACGCGGGAATTCCAGCGGGGCAGCGGTGTCTGGGAGCTTTGCCCCAGCTCCCCTGGCTTTCAACACTCGCATGCCTGAGCTAATGACGTTGTTTGCTTTAGGTGTAGGTGAGCTACAGGGAAAGCTTTCTCACAGGCACCAAACTGCTTAAACAGCTGTGGACAAAGCTGCCCGTCCAAGGGCTCCGGTGCCAAGTGGAATTACTTATCATGCATTTTTAATGGCATTCTGGAACTTGCCAGTGTTTGAGGTGTTCTCTGATTTCACATGAGAGGCAGGGCCTGCCAGTCCCAGCTCCTCCTGGGAATCAAGTGGCGCTGTTGGTTTTGCTGAAACTGCCTGTGAGGATCCAGTGTCTGGCTGGGTGTTGCAGACAACCCCTGTCTCTCCTTCCATGCTGAGTCTTGAGCAGGGAGCAGAGAGGGAAAAATTCCTCGAAGACCTGGTCCACCCTAACTGGTGGGTCTCTCCCTTCCACCTTACCACATCCCAGGGATGACTTAGACATGAAACGTGAAGCTCCAGGGCCTCCTCTAAGACACACAATGGCAGAGGGGATGTGGGCTGTCACCCCAGGGGACTCACCACACGGTGTGTGAGCAGAACTGGTCCTACCAATGAGGGCCAATTGCACTCACGTAATTTGGTGTTTTGAAGTGGTGCCCCAATCTGCCTTGCACAGCCTTTCCCTGGCACTGCCTGCAGGGCCTGCCCTTGTCAGACAAAGCCTTAATTGGGTTTGAAGTGAAATAGTTTTTCCTGTTACTGTGTTAGGCCAGGGATAATGGTATATAAATACAATTAAGCAACAAGAGATACAACGCTACAGGGAGCAGACAATATCAGTGAAAAGTTTATCTAGCATTAGTAGTGTCTGCTTGGGTTTGCAGAATTAACGGTATATTCCTCTCAGTGTTCTCCCATCGTTTGCTGGCTAAGTGCTGGAGTGTAGCTTGACCTCATCTTCCTCAGTTCCTAGTGCACCAAGTGCTACTCAAGGCTCTCTTGGTTTCTGTACTGTTGGGAAGGGACAGGATTTCATTTTCGCTGCTAGGAAAGGAAAAGCGTCATAGTACCTGGCAACCTAGTGGGTGATGCAGAGATCCAGGAGCCCTCAGCATCTCATTCAAAATCTCACCTTTCCCAGTCCACAAAGACTCTCGTCACTGGGATTGATGGTCTGCAAAACTCTGACAAAGCAGCATCTTTCTTCATCTCTTTCCTTTCCTGGGCTGCTTCTTTCCATCTGGCACCGTGCACAGGGAGCTCTTCTCTCTCTTCTCAGGGAAAGGCATCTATGAGTCTCTCTTCCTCTGTCTCTGCTTCTTCCTGTCTCCTTCCCAGCAGGAAAGCAGTGGTCCAGATGGCTAGTGACCACTGCATTCTTCCAGCAAGGGAAGATATGTAATTTAACAACCAGTGAAGATTTTGCCAGCTGGTAAGAGAATAAAGCAGAATCCAGACTATCCACTAGCCAGGAAGGGAGAAGACCTGGGATAAATGTCAGAAAACTTTGAGCCTCTCTATATCTCAGAACTGAGTAGCAATGTTTCACATGCAATAGTGGCCTAACAGGCCGCCAGCAAGTGAGGCATGAGAAAGGAGCTGCCATGCCAGGGCTGAACAGCAGTAGGGTGAGGGACAGCCTTCTGCTGCTGAGCTGCTCAGGCCTGCAGTTCCCAGCACTGCACAGCCATCTGGGTTGGAGGCACCAGGCTCTGCTCACCCTGGAAGCACCGTCTGCCTCCCCAACTGTTCCAGTACTGGGCTTCTTGAGGGAGCTCACAGGCTCCCAACCACGGTGATGAAGACCATCACTGACATGCCCACAGTGTGACCATGAATTGGAAGCCAGTGAGAGCACTGTTCTACCCAGCAGGTCCCTGATCCATGCTAGGCCAGTGATGCTGCATAGCTGGAGACCTTGTGCAAATAAATCAATGCTCAAATGTGCCTGTTGCCAATCTAGCCAGGACATCATATGCATAAGTGAATCCTTTCCTCTTCTCTCCTCCTCATTTTTTCTGATTCCGCTCACCTTACATTTCTACTCCTTTGTCACCATCTGTGACAACCCCTTTGTCCAGCTTCTCCTTGTCCTCACTGTCTCCTGTGTCCATCTATCACATGTACTGAGTTTCTAGATTTGGGAGAAACCTCACCTATAGCAATGTCCTCAGTCTAGCCATGGCCAAAGAGGTACAGCGAGAGTGAGTGCCTGCACAGCCCCCTTGAAGGCATATTGCCTGGTGTTCACTTATTTGTGGCTGGGCATTTGTGGGATTTGTGTATGATGTCTGGAAGGAATATCCTTGTCCTTTAGGTCTCCAGGCAGCTCCTGGAATCTCTTCCACTTCAGAGGCTGCCAGCACCTGCAGCTTGCTCTGACTTTTAACTGCCCTCCTCTTTCCCTTTTTCATCTCTCCCTTATCCCAGGTGGTGATGATGACATGGATTTTGACATTGAAAAGAGTACAGGCAGCATGGTCATTGCAAGACCCCTTGATGCAAGGAAGAAGTCAAGCTATAACCTGACAGTAGAAGTCACTGATGGGTCCAATACGATCAAAACCCAGGTAATGTTTTTTTTCTTTGTTAAACACCCCACTGAGAGGGAGTATGTGCCAAAGGGAATCTTTTTTCTGAGTCTGATGAGCTCTGGATGAGATGCCAGGCACAAGAATCTGCTTACACTGTGATTTTACATTACACAGTGACTCAAGTCTTTCCTAATACCAAGTTAAGATTGTTTTTATGTTCTTGGAAACAGCTGGTCTAGGAAAGCCTGGGTCTTTCCTGTCGACCACAGCCAGCACACGAGGACACATCTACACCACCAGCCAAGCTGGAGTGGCAGTTCACACACTCAGACCTCAGCTTGCTCTCAGCTGCTCAGTCTGAACTGCAACATGTCCAGGACAATATGTTAAGTCATAAGGAAAATCCAGTTAGATCAGGATTGGGTCCATGGTCCCATGTCAAGGGGTGTTCCTGGGACTTGTGAGCCAAAGTAAAGGCAGCACAGATGAATTTGCAAGAGGTGAGGTCAGGCCCAGGAGGTGAGTGGGGCAACTGCAGAGATGCTGTGTGCTTTGAGTTGCCACAGAGGAAGGAAGTGCTGGTGAAAGGAGACACTTTTCTCTCAGCCATGTCCTTGAGCCCCAGTTAAAATTATGAGATTTGCCCATTTTTACCTGCCCTGAGGAGGGGTGTTCAGGGCTTGATCTTCCACCAACCGTTCTCTCCACACATGAGAAGCAGCCAGAATTCCAGCCCTCACTGCACAGGAAGACCTAGAATGTGAGTCACCTGTCAGTGAGGCTTATCATGGGACATTCACTGCGGGGGATGATGAGTGAGGAACACTGTCAGTCCTGTGAAATGCAATGCTAATGGATGGCCACTTATCTCGACTATCTTCAGGTATTGCTCCAAATAAACAAACAGAGCCCCACCTTGCCTGGTGTGCATTCCCTGCCACCTTGCATCTCATCCCTACGTTTATTTTGGCACTCAAGGCCGCTAGCAGATGTCAAGAAACCTGCTCATGGAAAACCCCAATGGCATGCTCAGGTTTGCTACAGGAAGCAAATTATTACACTTGGTTGGGACTTCCTAAGATGCAGGGACCACATCAGTAGGGGGGTCAGGACCGCCAGGGTAGGAGACTAAACAGAAGAACCTGTGACTTTGCAGGCAGGATTCAGGCAGCTATTCACAAGGGGGGTTGCTGCTGACTGCAGAGAGGAAGATTTGGCTAAAAAATGTAGAACACAAATTTTGCTTCTCCACATGCATGAGGAAGGCCAGCCCTCCTTCCTTTTACCAAACATCCCCCTTCTGTCATTGCTCTGGTGTGTAATTAATGGGGGTTGCTGTGGAGGCACTGGCCAGCAAAGCTGGCACCGTGGCTGAGCCACTGCTGCTCTTCATGGCAGGCTGTGACAGTTTCCCCGTGTGCCAAGTGCAGGCACGTTCAGTCTGAGTGGCTTGCCAGATTGGAGTTATAAAAAGAAATGAGAGGAAGCAAACGGGAAAACATGAAGGGAAGGCACAGCGGGAGTTCCTTGGGGGAGAAGGACAAAAGGGCTCCCAGTCACCACGGATGGCAAAGCCCCAAGAGTTGGAAAGCTGTGACGGTTACAGGACTCAGAGAATGGCTACACCCCAGAGGGTTTGGTAGCTTAGATTTTACGTGGCTGCATGTCAGGCTGCTGCCATGTCTTTGCTGCTCTCACTGTGCTGTTTGCCCCACAGGCGTTTATCCACGTTATTGACATCAACCAGCACCGTCCCCAGTTCCTGGAGAGCCATTATGATGTGAGGATTCCTGAAGATACCCCCTCAGGGAGAGAAATCCTTCGAGTCAGTGCAACAGACAAGGACAAAGGAAAGGGGCTCATCTACACCATCCATGGCAGCGTGGACCCCAAAAGCTCAAGACTTTTCCAGTTGGATCCAAGCAGTGGAGCCCTCACAACAGCAGAAGGCTTCAGTTCCCAGCCCATGCCTCAGCACACCCTCACAGTGATGGTGAGTCCTGACCAAGCCCTGCTGAGTCCACCAGCTTGGCCAGGAAATATGAGTCACTGGAGAAATTAAAACTGGTTTTAGTATTTGAGGGAGGATTTGTCTAGAACAATAAGGAAGAGGAAAGCAGGCTGTTAACCTTTACTATATGGCTAAATCTAGGTAACACCCTGCTTTCCTCTTACCACCTGCTAATTTCATTGGAGGGCCACTGGATTCTTATAAAAGAAAACACAGTGAATAATTGTTAATGTTTGGTTTCAAGTTCAAGGCTGAGCTTTGGTGCTGAAACTTACAGGCTCATTCCCTCCCAAGGGGTTAGGACCACTGCAAAGCACCCACCTGTGTAGGAGTCCTGATGAGTTGCTTGGAAGCTGGTGCGGGCAAGGCTGCCTTCTCCCCAGGTGTGACTGTGCCTGCTCTTCCTCTGTCATTCAGGTGCGAGACCAGGAGGTCCCCATCAAGCGGAACTTTGTCCGAGTCATCGTCCATGTGGACAGCTGCAACCTCCACCCTCCGCAGTTCAGCAGCATCCACTATGAAGCAGAAGTGCTGGACTCAGCAGTGGTGGGCACAGAGGTTCTACAAGTCAGAGCCCTCGATCAGGACCAAGGAGCTAATGCTGAAATCCACTACTCCCTTCAGGCAGGTGAGAGCCCTGCAACAAGACAATTTAGGCTTTGATCACACCTATGTTTCCATGCTCTAACTGGTGGCTGCTTGACCAGCTTTCTGTAGCTGTTGCAAGGACCAGTAAATGGCAGTTAATTTCCAGTAAATTTCACAGTTCTAAAACGTGATTTTCTTTCTATTCAGAGAAAATCTATAGTGAGCAGGTAATTACCGTATTATGGAATATTAGCATCCTTTCTTAAGAAGAAAGCTTAATGTTCAGTCACTGGCCTTAAAAAAAATGTGATTGGATGAGTTAGGGCAACCTAAAATCTGCTCCTTTTGTCCATGGGAACTGAGGGAGCAATCCCTATTCAGTTGTTAAGCGAAAGTACTCCAGTTCCCACAACAGTCATCATCAGTTCCACCATTTCTACCAAGAAATACATCTTCAGAGAACAGTGAGGACACCTTCAGCATTGGCTGCTGGTGGTTTTGGGTCATGCAAGTTCAGTAGGCAAGTATTTTATCATTCACTCTAAAGGTTAAAACTGAAGTATTTATGTCTGTGCCACACTGCCTATTTAGCTGGTAAATTCTTTGCAGGAGACAAGCCATCCTTTGCTCCATCTTTCTCACTGCAATTTAGATCAAGGACTGAGGGATTTAATTGCTCCTGAAGCATTGGTAATTACAAGCATGACAGAGCTTGAAGGAACTAGTACTATCTGTGCTACCATGTTCTGCACACGAGGCAAAAGCTTCAAGCACATGCTCTGCCACCACTAAATATGCTTAAATTAGAAGGGTATTTATCTCCAATTTACATTTTGATTGATTCAAAAGTTAGCTCACAGATCTCAATGGGTTCATTGTTCTTATAAATAAAATTATTTAGAAATTAATTAATTTTTCCCAGTGAAAGAAACATATGTTAACTAGGTCTGAAATCAGCAGAATCTATGGAAAAGAGGTTCAGAAAACCAAAACCAATGTGGTGTCTGCATTCTTCACTTTGTAATTTCTCTTCTTGCAGGTAATGGGGAAGGCTTCTTTAGCATCGACCCATATTCTGGAATTATTACAGTTGCCCAGAAACTGGATCCGTCCAGACAGGATCGATTTACTCTTATTGTAAAAGCAGAAGATCGGGGGTTCCCTCAGCTTAAGGATTCTGCTACGGTCCATGTCCGCATTAGACCCTCCGATCGAACCCCTCCAAAATTTCCAGAGGCCGAGTACATCACAGAGATCAGTGAATCCACTGCTATTGGCTCTCCTCTAATCCAGGTTTCGGCCACAAGCTTGTCACCAGTCAGCTATGAAATAAAAGATGGAAATGGAGATGGAGTGTTCTCCATGAACTATCAGTCAGGCCTTATTTCCACTCAGAAGAGCTTAGATTTTGAGCAGGTGTCTTTTTACCAGTTGAAGGTCCGTGGCACCAACATGGCTGGAGCTTTTATGGATGCAGTGGTACTTATCTATGTCATAGATGAGAATGACAATGCACCCATCTTCGTTAAGCCTTCCTTTGTTGGCTGGATCATGGAGAATGCTCCATCACAAAGCATGGTTCTGGATGAGAGCAATGCTCCCCTCGTGACCTATGCAACAGATGCTGATCAAGATTCCAATGCTCTGCTGGTCTATGAGATTTTGGAACCAGAGGCACTGAAATATTTCACTGTAGATCCCAGCACAGGGACACTGACCAGTCGTGCTGATATAGACTATGAGCTCACCCCAGTTTTCCACTTCAGTGTACATGTGCACGACAGTGGAAGTCCCAGCTTATTTGCATCCAAACCCACCAAGGTCACAATCCACGTTAAAGATGTGAATGATTCACCTCCAGTCTTTTTGAAAGACACTTACGATCTTTCTGTCTTGCTACCCGCCCACCCTGGGATGGAGCTTTTGTCAGTGCAAGCAAAAGATGCAGATTCGGAGGTGACCTACAGCATCGTGGAAGGGAACCTTGATAATGCTTTCTATATTCATCCTCTCACGGGTCTCATCTCCATTCTTAATGCTACCGGCCTCAGGAGCTATCATGAGCTCATGGTCAGAGCTGGTGATGGCTTATATAAGAGTACTGCTCTGGTTAAGCTAAACTTAACTCAAGCACAAGGTACTGGCTTGAAATTTGATCAAGACGTGTATACAGCAACTGTGATGGAGAACTCCACAGATGAGAAGACTCTAACTATCCTTGGGGTCAAGGGATATCAGCTAAATGAACCCCTTTCCTATTCTCTCTTGAATGGAAAGGAAAGATTCAAGATGATCCAGGCCTCTGGAGTACTTCAGACCAAGGGTGTGAAATTTGACCGCGAAATGCAAGATATGCATGAGGTGGCTGTGGAAGTGAAGGACAACAGGAAACCACCAAGAGTGTCCCAAGCCACAGTCAAGGTTTATGTAGAGGATGTCAATGACAACCCACCACAGTTTGAGAATGTGCCATATTACACCTCGGTGCAGGACGGCACGGAGCCAGGTGATGTACTTTTCCAGGTGTCAGCAACAGACAAAGACATAGGGGATAATGGAGCTGTTACCTACTCATTTGCAGAGGACTACAAATACTTTCGGATTGACCCTTACCTAGGAGACATCTCCCTTAAGAAGCCTCTTGATTATCAAGCTTTAAATAAATACAACCTCCGAGTCATTGCTAAGGACAAAGGAGAGCCTCCCCTCCATGCTGAAGAGGAGGTTGTGATCAGTGTGAGGAACAAATCCAACCCTCTGTTCCAAAGTTTGTACTACCGAGTGAAGGTGCCAGAAAACATCCCCCCATACACATCTATCCTCCACATACAGGCTCGCAGCCCTGAAGGCTTGCGCCTCATCTACAACATTGTGGAAGAAGACTCCCTGAAACTCTTCAACACCGACTTCAAAACTGGTGTCCTGACTGTCACGGGCCAGCTGGACTACGAGCTAGAGACAAAACACACGTTCACTGTTAGAGCCACAGACACAGCGCTGGGATCCTTCTCAGAAGCCAGAGTGGAGGTGGAGGTAGAGGACATTAATGACAATCCCCCGGTATTTTCTCAAATCGTCTACACAGCGTCTGTCTCGGAGAGTTTGCCAGCACAAACTCCTGTTGTCCAACTCCTTGCTTCTGATAAGGATTCTGGCAGAAACAAAGTAGTTTCCTATCAGCTTGTGGATGATGGTTCAGATTCTACCAAGTTCTTTAATATTGATGCCGGCACAGGGCAAATAGCAACAGCTCAAGCACTTGACTATGAAACAAATCAACAGTTCCGCCTGAAAGTAAGAGCTGCAGATCATGGGATGCCTCCACTTAGTAGTGATGCCCTGGTAATTGTAGATGTGACAGACATCAATGACAATCCCCCTGAGTTCAGCCAGCTTCAGTATGAAGCCAAGGTCAGTGAAATGGCTACGTGTGGGCACATCGTGATCAAAGTCCAGGCCCTGGACCCTGACAGTGGAGACACCACCCGACTGGAATACGTGATACTCTCGGGCAATGACAATAGGCATTTTGCCATCAACAGCACTTCTGGAATAATATCCATGTTCAACCGCTGCAAAAAGGACTTGGAGCCATCCTACAATCTCAGAGTTTCTGCTTCAGATGGAGTTTTCAAGAGCACTGTGCCTGTGTATATCAACACCACAAATGCCAACAAATACAGCCCCTCTTTTCGGCAGAACGTGTACGAGGCAGAGCTGGCAGAAAATGCTGAGATAGGTACCAAAGTGATTGAGTTGGTGGCTATTGACCCAGATGGTGGCCCATATGGCACCATAGACTATACCATCATAAATAAACTTGCCCATGAGAAGTTCTCCATAGACAGTAAAGGCTGTATTTCCACACTGCAAAAGCTGGACAGGGAAAATTCAACAGAAAGAGTCATAGCCATTAAAGTCATGGCCAAGGATGGGGGTGGGAAGGTGGCCTTCTGCACTGTAAAAATAATCCTTACAGATGAGAATGACAACCCACCTCTGTTCAAAGCCTCTGAATACACACTGTCCATCCAGTCCAATGTAAGCAAAGGTTCCCCCGTCATCCAAGTACTGGCTTACGATGCTGATGAAGGTGCAAATGCAGATGTCATTTACTCTGTTGACTCCGTTGAAGATGTGGCAGAAGACCTTGTGGAGATCAATGCTGCCACTGGGGTTGTTAAGGTCAAGGAGAGCCTTATTGGTTTAGAAAACAGAGCCTTTAACTTCAAGGTGAAAGCTGAAGATGGCAGACCCCCTCACTGGAACTCCCTTGTCCCAGTGAATCTCCAGATTGTCCCCAGGGAGGTGACATTGCCAAGGTTTTCTGAGCCCCTTTATACATTCTCTGCATCTGAGGATCTTCCAGAGGGATCAGAAATAGGGTCAGTCAAAGCTTTTGCAGAGGATCCCATTATATACAGCCTGGTGAAGGGAACCACTACAGAAAGTAACAAGGATGAGGTGTTCACAGTGGATGAACAAACAGGGGTTTTGAAAATCAAAAAACCCATGGATCATGAGACCACCAAGTGGTACCAGGTTGATGTTATGGCTCACTGCTCACATCAGGAGACTGAGCTGGTCTCTCTGGTCTCTGTGAACATCCAAGTGCAGGATGTCAATGACAACAGACCTGTCTTTGAGGCAGATCCCTACAAAGCTTTTGTCATGGAGAACATGCCTTCCGGCACCACAGTCATTCAAGTGACAGCTAACGACCAGGACATGGGAAGCGATGGGCAGGTGACCTACAGTCTGGAAGCAGAATCTGGCAACCTCCGTGGACTCTTCACCATTGATGGTGAGAGTGGGTGGATCACCACACTGAAAGAGCTGGACTGCGAGGATCAGGAGATCTACCGCTTTTATGTGGTGGCCACTGACCACGGCAGGAAAGTCCAGCTCTCTTCCCAAACCCTGGTGGAGGTCACTGTCTCCGATGAAAATGATAATGCTCCACAGTTCACCTCAGATTTCTACAAGGGGTCGGTGATTGAGAACGCGGAGCCGGGGCAGGTGGTGGTCACGCTGAGCACCGTCGACGCAGACATCTCTGAGCAGAACCGGCGCGTCACGTGCTACATAACCGGTGAGTCTTCCCTGGCTTTAAATCTTCAGTGAGCAAGGACAAGAGTGTCAAAGTGAGGATTTGATAGCTTGCCTTACAGGATATTAAGGCAGAAATGGTGTTGTACTGACAGGCCTATCAGAAGCAGATGAGATGAAGCCCAGGCTCTGTCATGAGCTGGACTCTTCAGTTAAATACAAAACTCTTTAGTAACTAACTGCAGTGGGTGGAATTGTCATTATAATAACTATCTCACCACTGAATCGTCCTATTTATTTGGGAATAAATAAAATCCATATAAGTAATTACACAGTACTGTAGAAATATTTATTTACACTTTCCTAACAGAGGAATAATTAAGACAGTGTAATTGTAATATCTGTTGGAAGGACAGAAGAGGTGGTACAGGAGGAGGGAAGATTTTTCTCACAGAGATACTGTGATCTGTATTTAAGTTCTTTGACCCAGTTTTTTCTTCTGCCAACAGTGCAGTCAGTTTATACATTACATATATGCCTGTAGCCTGTCTGTATTTATTAATAACTATATATATGCACATAGAATGTGTATAACTTTCTGGTGTTAAATGTGTTTCCTATGAAGCCACTTGGAGTCTGACTTAACAAACAAGGCTTCAGTTGCCACTCTGCACTGGGAGAGATTTGAGACTGTCATGTCAATCTTAGTAAAGGTTTTGGCTAACAAGAAATACTAAAAATTACTCTTGCATCCCTGAAACATCACTTGTGCCAACTAAAATTAACCACTGCTGTAAAATACCAAAAAAGTTACACTGAAAGTTTTATGTGCATCTGCACAAGTAGAAGCTTGAGTTTACAGTATTTTTTTGACCCTAAAGGGTCTTTCTGAGACCTGGAGCAGATACTTCAAATTAAAATGTTTGTTCAAACTCAAATGAGGACCCTTCAGGGTCAAAACATTTAGCCAGATCATGCTGCAGCCTGTTATCTATTATTCTAACCATCCAAAACAGGGAAGGAATGCTGGTACTTTGAATTGGTTTATGGCATGCCTAGGTATTTGCAAGCCTTTAGGAGGAAAGATTTAATCCATTTATGTATTCACATTTCTGCCATCTTAAAGATAGTAACTTCCAACTACTTTAAACCTGAAAGGATGCACACTTATGTTACAGGTGAGCACCTTGTGCTCTCTCTCTGCTATGCACTTAAAAGCACAGGTCAAATTCTATCCATAAACATGTAAATGCAACTGCAGCAAAGGAGAGGAGTATTGATCTGAGAACACAGAGCCCTGTTCACATTGATTTCAGACGCACAGAAATTAAATCTGGGTGTGGGCTGGTGTTTCCCAGCATCAGAAGAAGGGCTAGCAGAGGTCTCATTGTGCCTCCAGATCCACCACCTCATCACTGCAGTGCAAGGGAAAGCAGAAAGGGAGTGAATTTAATTTACCCTGCTGTGCGAGGCCCTTCAGAGTGTAACACAAACAAGCCCCCCAGCCAGCTCTCCTCATTGATTCCCATTGCCTAACGTGCTCCCTTCTCTGCCCAGTGGTGTCAGGTCAGCAGAGGACATCAGCTCCTTGCCAAAAGAGAGGGCTTCTCCAGGGGCAGCATCCAGCCCATTTAAAATCTAATCTGTGTAGCAGCAGCAGGAGCAGCATGAGTCTGGTGGACCAGAGAGCCTGCCTAGCCTGGATTTACCTGTCTCACATAATTTGGCTCTTACAGAATCAAAAAGTAGCCCCAGAAAGTGCAGCTATATATTAAATATCTCTATAGGTTAAGAGGAAGTACAACTCTATGTGGTGCCGTTACAGTAAGATCCAACTAATATCTGCAGGGTGTTTGAAACTCTCAGATCCCTTTAGGAACATGCACTAAGAAAGACTGACAGGCTTTGGGAAGGTGAGACAATGTGGTTTTGAGGCAATGAATATGCACATCTGCAGAACATTACCAAGACCTTTTTGCAATCAGGAGTTTTTTCCTCCCTCCAGTGTAATATGCAGACAGGGAATAACTGAAACAGGCAGGGTACTTCCCAGCTGTGCAGTGAGGCAGACCAAATGCTCCTCACCTGCTGGATACACCACCAGTGCCCTCTCTACATCCCCAGTGCAAGTCAGAGAATCATCGAATCATATAGGTTGGAAAAGACTCTAAGGTCATCAAAGTCCTTCAGGTCTCCTAAGGGAACCACAGTGGACACACCTATATTCCCCTTCCTTATCACTTCTGGTTTTCAGCACTCAGTAAATGCCTTTTTTTACTTGCCTCCTGCCCCCTTCTAGAAGGAGACGTACTGGGACAGTTCACAGTTAATGAAATTGAGGGCGAATGGACAATTTCTTCCAAGAAGCCTCTAGACAGAGAAGATACAGAGAAATATCTCCTCAAGGTTATGGCCTCTGATGGGAAATTCCAGGCTACCACTGAAGTGGAAATTTTTGTTCTGGATATCAATGACAACAGCCCTGAGTGCGGCCAGGTAAGACGTCTGTTCTGGGACATCAGGGGCATGAAGGGAGAGCCTGGGAAGGAGAGAACACAATAGCAAAGAAGAAAGAACAGACAGAGCATGTTAAAGGGTTTGGCTTGTCGTAATTCTTCTCACACGATCCTGTTGCTTTGATTATGCTTAGCAATTTTAATTAAGCTGCATGTCAAGCAAGCACATTAAATCTAGCCTCCAAGCATGTTTGCCAGCAGTAAGTGAGAGCCTAAGCATTATGAAGGATAATTTTTGGAGATAAACAATGCCAGGAAGCCTCCTGGGTAGGGGCATGTAAATTACTGAGTTTTATATCCTGCTGTGCTGAGAGATTCCCATCAGAAGGTTTGTTGCTGTAGAGAGCTGATCGCTGGTGTGGACATTAGCCATGGTGAGAAAGAACAGAGGTGGTTGCTTCCCAAAGGAGATTCAAAGGCTTGTGTGAAATGAGTTCACTGGTCCCAATCCACACCCCAGCAGCCAGCAATGGGAGGCACACTGTGCTCCCCTGTAAACCACAGGGATTTTATATAAGGGTTTATCCTTCCCTATGAAGCTCCTCCTAGTCTGCTCCTCCCTGTAAGGGATGAAGGTATTTTGGAGGTGGCTCAGATGCCAATGACACCTTCTGTCCTTGTCAGATACTCTACACTGGGAGAGTCTCTGAAGATTCTGGGCCGGGTCTTTTCATTTTGAAAATATCAGCAACCGACCCCGACGTTGGCAGCAATGCCCAGATAACCTACAGCCTCCACGGCCCCGGCGCGGAGGAGTTCCGGCTGGGACCACACACAGGTGAGAGCAGGGCAATGGGATGCCTTAATCCTCTTCCTCACCCGCTCCTGAGAAATCCAAGCTCCCAGCATGGCTCAACACTTATCTCCTCTTGAGCAAACATAAGGGCTGTTCATTCCAGCTCTCCCAAGTGAGGAGGGAATGGCAAACAGGCAGGTTTATTGCAACACAGTGTAGAGGAGGTTGAGCTCTCAATCTTCCTTCTAGCTTTTGTTAGATGCCTTGTCATTAGTGTTGTTAAAATGAAGGGCAGACACCATTGCTAACAGGACAAGAGGTCTTTTACTTGAGCCAAAAACTCAAGTTAAAAACTCTGAAAAGCTCTTATCTGATCTCATGCAGTATATTTGCCCAAGCAGATTCAGTGATCGTCCTAGAGCTCACTTGGAGCTCAGTGTAGTGGGGTTTATAAAGGTGTGTTTAGAAGTACAATTTATTTATGAGCACTTTTATCCCATGTTGGCATCCCTTGCATGAAGTTCAGCTGAACTTGCAGGACTCCCCGTGCCAAGCCTTGCCAGGGCACTGGCTGGCAGCGATCCGAGAACAGCCCTGAGCAATGTGGTGTGGACACACCACCACTATTAGCTGAATTACTATAGGTGTCCAAGCCTGGTCTGTTGTCTCCCACGGTTCGTGCAGGAAGGCAGCTGAACCTCCCTGAGGTCTTGTAGGCTGCGGCTGCAATTGCTGGGAGACAAGACCACCTCCCGTTCTTTCCCACAGGGGAGCTGACCACATCTGCACCCCTGGACCGCGAACAGAAACCCACGTACCACCTCGTTGCGAAAGCCACTGACGGCGGGGGCCGTTCCTGCCAGGCAGATGTAACGCTAATTGTGGAGGACACAAATGACAATGCACCGAGATTCTTCCCCAGTCACTGCGCCGTGGCCGT
Organism: Pseudopipra pipra; assembly: GCF_036250125.1. Lineage (NCBI taxonomy): Eukaryota > Metazoa > Chordata > Aves > Passeriformes > Pipridae > Pseudopipra > Pseudopipra pipra. The sequence goes on from NC_087563.1 coordinate 13,718,557, forward strand.
TTTCGATAACACCACAACAAAGACACCCATCGCCGTGGTTGCTGCCAGGGACCTTGATGAAGGTGAGTCACAATGGGATTTACTTGTTAGTAGAGTTCATCTGTCATCCTGAATAGCAACCTTTGAAACCTAGGGAAGGGCTACAACGATGGGCACAGATGATTGAATCTTGGCCGAAGATGTGCCTGGATCTCGTTGCTGACATGTCCTTGACTAGCAGGCTGGCATCAGCATTTTTGTGGCCCTGTCTGAAGTGCAGTATCTGTAGAAACATGCAAAGACAGACTTTAAGAACATGCTCAGTAACTAACTGTGATGCACAGCAAAAAATGTGACACAGTTTATCTGGGATCCAAACAGGATAGAAACTATCAAAGATGGAGACTGAGAATGAGCATAATAAGGAAAAAAGGAGTTTTAGATCTGGATGGAGTAGATAATACAGATGGAGAGGTCCTTCAGAGGACACAAAGATTCTCAGAAACATAGGTAAGGCTCCTAGGAAAGGAGCTTTCAATAAACCTCTCCAGCAGAGACTGCATTTGTGGTGACAGAGAAGCAGGATCATATTTATCTTCTTTGGAAGCAGATATGAAGGAAAATAAAAATGGGAAGCACCAGTTAATACAGAGGTGATACTGAAGGATAATGGTGAGAGTGACTGGATGTCTGAACCTGCAGATGGACGGGGACACACTTGGTGTTCATATGATTTTCATACAGCCTCCATTTTCCCTGGGAATTGAAGGTCCTTAAGTACACACAGTCCTAATGGATTATAAATAAATAAAAACAGCAGCATTCCTACCCATGAATTAATGCTGCCTGTCCCTTACCCTTGCAGGTCTCAACGCTGAGGTGGTCTATTCTCTGTCTGACTCTGCCAATGGACACTTTTCAATTGAGGAAACCACAGGGGTGATCCGTCTGGAAAAGCCTCTGAAGGATTCTCAGCACTCAGCATTTGAGCTGACTGTCTGTGCTACTGACCGGGGCTCCCCGCAGCCCCTCTCTGCTCTTGGCACTGTCACTGTCTCTGTTGTGGATCTAAATGAGTACCTGCCTGTTTTCCTGGCCCCTGAATATGTGGCCATGGTAAAAGAAGACGTGGCTGTGGGTACGGAGGTCCTCAACTTGTCAGCCTTGACAAGGGACAATGCAGAAAACACAGAGATCAAGTATGAAATTGTGAATGGCAACGACCACGGGAAGTTTCAGCTCAACTCAAACACAGGTAAAATGACCTTGTGCCCAAGCAGGTCCAGGTTGAGCCAACACCAAAGGCTGTCCTTGTCTTTTCTGGTTCTCCATTTGGCTTCCCCTTTTGCTCCCAGCCAGCACAAGGGTAGGGACTACAGTCTTCTTTTCTACTTTAAATTTTGGCAGCCAAGTCACTTAAGGATTGATCCAAATCTTACTGAAATTAATGGAAAAATTCCTGTTATATGTCTGGGTCCTGAGGCAGGTCCATGTGAATGAGGGATACATGGAGAAATTTTTCCACTTCAAAAGGCAGGAGAAAGCGGTTTCATTTAAAAAGTCTCTCCATTCTGAACCCACGAGGAACCTGCAGCCCAGGGTAACAGGCAGCTTTATCAAGTAGCACTCAATGAACATGGATATTACTACTCTTAGCCATCAGCAGGTGTTGAGCCAGGTTTACCAGCCAAATAAAGCACTGCTCTGTTTGCACAGCGATCTGATAAGGGCTGTTCTCAGAAGGCCAGTGTCAACTCCCTGAAACAAGCCCTTGGATGCCTCATCAGTGGCCTGCCCTTGGCTGTAACATCCTCATCCGTGGTGCCATCCTCAGCTTCTCTGTACCCAAGACTCTTGCTAATTTTTCCCCACCAATCTTCTTACTAGTTTTCTATGTCTTAAAAGACACAGAACAGTGTCATTTCCAGGGAATAAATTTGTGATAGTTTCAGTGCAGAACCCAGGCACACTCTGCTACCCTTGGTCTTTTTTTTTCTGCTTTTACTTTATGTCTTCAGTCCATATGTTCAGTATGTTTCTCACTCTTTTTTTTTTGAGATTAACAGCCTCCTCATTTCTGTATTGCACCTCTAGCCTCACTTACAAAGCAGAGCATCTTGCTGCACACATTTAACTCCTGTACAACTCTGCATTTACATCTCCCACCTTTACATCCTGCCTATGACACAGTTCAGTGTCAGTTCACAGTGATGTTCTACTACTGCTTTGGTCACAGCTTTCAAGAGCACTGTTGACTCTCATCCTGTCTTGTCCCAGATCTCCAGCCAAGATTCCTGGACACCTTCCAGAAGTTTATTTCACCTCTTCAAACATTTGATACCAGAATGAGGCAGGTTATCACAGAATCTGTTCAGCTGTAGCTCATTTTATGGGATGCATGTCCTTCAGTATCCCGATTTAACCAGAGAAGGTCAAAGCTAGGTCAACAACACCTTTTCAGCTGGAAGTTTGGCAGCTGCCTTGGTGTATTTGCAGTATTCCAAGAAACCTCACGTGCCATTAATTCAGAGTGTCTTCTGTCCTTTCCTATCCATCCAACAATGCAGGTGCCTTATACATAAACGGGAGCCTGGACTTTGAAGCAAGTCACGAGTATTATCTGTCCATTGAGGGCACAAGGAAGGGCTCAGCCTCTCTCAGCGATGTGACCATGGTGGTGATCAACATAACTGACATCAATGACCATGCACCAGAGTTCATCCAAGACCCTTACCTCACTGATATCCGGGAGGACGCTGCAGTTGGAGAAGTCATCCTCACGGTATGGTTACAAACCAGCCCAGCTGTCTTTGCCTGTTCTTTTCTTGGGCTATGCATTATTTTCTCCTCTTTGGCATTTTACTTTTCCTTGGACACAGCCACCTCAGTGGGTTTGTGACATTCAACATCTAAGACCAAAGCATGACTTTTAAAAGGATGATTGCCAGAATTCCTGACACTCCACAGATGTGGAGAACACTTATAGACATCTTTAAGTGAAAGCTAAGGAGGGGCTCAGGAGCCTTGAGAACCTCCCAAGAGAGCTAAAATGCCTGAAGAAGAAGGCAAATACCCTATTCTGGGCAGAATACCAGAGCCCAGGGTAAGTCCTTGTGGAGTTCCCTGTTTAGCCTGTTACCATCACAGGGGTGGTCAAGTGAGGAAAGGGACAAGGAGAATGCCATTGCTGTAGATTAATTTTGTCTTGAAAAAACTGTTGGATGACATTTATTTAAACCACCTTCCTTCCCCTCCTCATTTGAGGCAAGCTCAAACCAATACCCTTAAATGACAACAAGGTCCTGCACAAGCTCCTCCATGGAACAACCTTTTTGGCCCAGGGGTCCTAGCTGGGTTTTTTTCTCTCCAAACAGGTGTCAGCTGATGACTTGGATGGAGCAATGAACAATCAGATCACATATTCCATCGTGGAAGGGAACCCACTGGGACACTTTGCCATTCAGCCCAGAAGTGGGCAGATCAGCATTGCCAAGCATCTGGACAGGGAGGAGGTGAGTTTGAGACACTGAGAACAAGAAGGCTGAAACAGATGTGCCCCAAAAAACTAAGGGAGCACAATACGCTCAGCTACCTCCTGTTTCCTGAATTATTTACTCATAATACTGTTAGTAGAAGACAAGTCTTTCATTCAGTCATTTTCTAGACTCATGTATACTGCAGTAGGAAGGCTGGGCTTTAGGAAAGGCAATATAGAATCACAGAATGGTTTGGGTTGGAAGGGACCTTAAAGATCATCTAGTTCCAACTCCCCTGCCACTGGCAGGGACACCTTCCACAACTCTGAGTTTTTGTCTGCTCCATTGGTATTTCAAGCTGTCTGAGTGAGAGTCAGGCCCAAAGTGGAAACAAACACAGTTGACTTCTGCTTCCCTGCATCAGAGAATTATGGAAAACGGGTGTGAGGAGGAGGTGGAAAGGTCACCTGGACAGTCTCTCATTCATAAAATAGCAGCAGCTTAAACCATTATTGACAGATATATGCCCAGCTTGGTCTCATCTATATTTGGCAAGCTGTTTCTCTTCTCTGCAACTGTTGTGAGGCTGATTTTGTTTAGCAGTGAGCTTTGAGCGAGGTTTATGGGTGGAGAGCCTTAGCCAAGGGCAAAGCTGTTGTTATGGTGCAGTACATGGCCCCAGGCATTTCAACAAGCTGCAGCGGGGTAAAACTTCAATGTGAAAAAGCCACCATTCTGCCATTTCTCAAAGTAATCCTGCACTACAAATCCTCCAGATCCCCAGTTATTCCTTGACAGTTCGAGCCACGGACAACGGCCACCCACCTCAGTTCAGTGACGTCCCTGTGCATGTCCATGTGTCTGATGTCAATGACAACCCTCCTCGGTTCTTCCAGCTCAACTACAGTGTGGTGGTGCAGGTAAGCCAGGACACAGTCTGTTCTCATGGTGTTAAGGAACTCATGCATGAGCTGCTGCTGGAGCAGAGGGGCAGGATGGTGGTGAAGCTTCTTTGTGCTCTGTGTGTTCTGGAGAGATGCACAGGGCAGGTGGGATTTGTTTCCCTCTTCCTGACCCAGCAGCTCCGGGGGCACTGTAGGTTCCCCTGAGCCATTTCTCTTTGCTTATCTTTTTCCAAAAGCGTATTTCCCCATTTCAGGAGAATGCTCCCGTGGGTACAAGCGTCCTGGAGCTGATTATGAGCGACAGGGACTCCCCAGAAAATGGACCGCCGTACTCATTCCAGATCACCCAGGGCAACGATGGGAAGGCCTTTGATGTCACCCAGAATGGTCTGCTGGTGACAGCATCTGTCCTGAACAGAAGAATGAAAGAACAGTACCTACTGCAAGTCCAGGTAGAGCCTGTGTTACTGTCCTGGTGTCTGAATTCCCCAGCAAATAGCAACAATATGTGATTAGGATGGCCCAGCTGAATGAAAACATCTCTGGCTTTGAAGAAATCCAATCCAGACACAAATTGTGCAGCTTGGAGCCAACTCCAGAGCTTATTTCTCCACACAGTCTGCCCACAAGAAGCAGGGGGCCAGCTTCTGTGTTGATAAAATCAGATAATACGATCACAAAAAACACTCTGTCAGCAGTTTCCTTAGACAGATGCTTTTCCCATAATCATTCTAGTGAATTCCAATTTAAAGCAAGACCTGGATCTGGTCCTACAAGCTTTCTCTAATTATCCTTGTCATTTAAGAAGTGGTTTAAGTTCCTCTTCAAAAAGGATTTCTATTGTTGCAGAATGAATTAATTATTTTTCAATGTTATCAGTAAGAATAGTCCATTACAAACAAAGGGATAATAAGATGTAAAGTACATACTTCTTCAGTAATGGCAGTTGTTCTAAAAGCTAGGTACTATTATATTACAAACCTCAACCTCTAACTGCTTAGCATTTGGGAGAAATTTATCCTATAATCTGATTATTCGCATTTTTCTATTTTGAGGTTCCTTGACTCATGCTAGACAGAGGTGGGACACGGGCTTAGGCAGTCTGGAAGGGGAGCAAATGTGTTGATGTGTGTAACTGCTTTATATCTCTGTACACTCAGTTACACATGGAACCCCAAAGATTGGCAGTGGAGCAAAACATGATTAACCCTCAGGAGTTCAGAGCCCTGCTCAGGTGTGCCTCAGCTGCTGATGAGCACACGTGGGAGTGAGTGTGACCCCACCACTAGCAGAAGGCCTTGGTCAGTCTCCATGCTGGAAGGCGTGCTGCCATTTCCCTGGGGCCGTCTCCAGGCACAGGTCCAACACTGCTGCCAGTTTTCCCCATCCCTTCTTCATTCCCAACCACTGCCTGTCAGATTCCACCCATTTCTACCTTCGCTCGTCAGCCCGTCCAGTCAGGTGAGGTGTCAGTCAGTCAGCACATGGCCATAACAGATCCTTCTGTTTTCCTTGCCAGGTCTCTGACAGTGGTATCCCTCCCCTGTCCTCATCTGCATTTATAAACATCCAAGTGACTGAGCAGAGCCAATATGCCCCCTCAGCCCTTCCCCTGGAAATATTTATCACCACCAACGAGGAAGCCTTCAGAGGGGGCGTTCTGGGCAAGATCCACGCCACGGACCGAGACCCCCATGATACGCTGCTGTACACTTTGGTGGCAGAAGTGCCCAAGGAAGGGCTCTTCTCTGTCGGGGCTGCAGATGGGAAGATCATTGCTGGGGACAAGCTTCCCCACGGCCACTACCTTCTGAACGTGACAGTCAGCGATGGGACATTCACAGCCACCACCAGCGTCAACGTCCACGTGTGGTGCTTCACGCAGGAGGCCTTGGACAAGGCAGTGGTGCTGCACTTCCGACACCTCTCCCCTGAGGAGTTTGTGGGGGACCACTGGCGCAACTTGCAGAGATTTTTGGGGAACATCCTTGTCACCCGGCGCCAAAACATCCACATGGCCAGCTTACAGCCCGCAGCTGCCTCTGATGGAGTGGACCTGCTCTTGGCTGTCGGGGAGCCACACGGCTCCCTGTACGAGCCCCGGGTCCTGGCGAATAAGCTCACTGTGTCAGCGGGGGAGATGGACCAGCTCGTTGGTCTCCGGATGAAGAAGGCGATTCATGTGCCATGTCATGGGTCAGACTGTGCCCACCGTGTGTGCAAGGAGACCATTCAGCTGGATCCAGGCATGATGTCCACTTACAGCACTGCCCGACTCAGCGTCCTCACCCCCCGCCACAGCCTAGAGCAGATCTGTTCTTGCAACGGTGAGCAATCCTTCCCAGCAGTGTCCTACCCTGTAAACCTGGCCATACTGTGTTTTCCTTCAGTACACTGTAAAGCACCTGGATTTCTCATGGAATTAGGCTGCCCAGTGACCCAAACTCTGCCTGAAATTTCGAACCTAAAACTAGATTCTTAGAGCTTGAAAGTTTCACACAGTCTTTTTTTTTTTTAAATTAATCTCCTGTAGCGTTTAATAGCAGCAACATCTGTCTCTCTCACTGGGAAGAGTCACTCATACCTAGCAGGTAATGAAGCTCAGAGATCAGAATATCGATCCCTGAGCTCCTGTGTTGATCCTAAACCCAGCAAAGCACAGACTAACTGATAAATTAAAGACAAATAAAACATATTTTTTATACTCTAGACTACTCCAAGAAATAAATGGAAATATCAGGGATAAATGTTAACATTGCTTGGGCAGGAATGGATGCCACAGAATTAATATAAAGACTTACTGAGGATGAGGAAATTTTAAGGGTGTTGTAGACCCCGCTTAGGGCACCTTGAAGGTTCTAGAGGACAGAAATGTCAGTCAGGCTGACATTTCAGGGTTGCTTCACAATTGAGTACATAGAAGAAATACTGGGAGCTCCCAAGGAGACCTGTGGGAGATGCAGTGGAGTGGTGCATGGATTGCCATGGGTGAGGCTGTTCCTGGACAGTTATGGCATCCAGGGAGGAAAAGAGGCAAGGTTTGATCCAGTCCATAGCCTCAAAGAGCGACAAAGATGAGATCTTTCTCTTGTTCTCCTTTCAGGAACAGCTGTGAGGTTTGGGGGGCACAGCTACATTTGGTACCAGCACTCGCAGGTCGGCTCCTGGCACATGCACTTTCGCCTGAAGACCCACCAGCGTCACGCGGTCGTGTTCTCTGCCAACGGGACAGACCACGCCACTTTGAAGGTGTGTATTGCAATGGCAGGGGTTTCTTTCCAGAGTTAAAAAAACCTTCCTCTTTCAAGGAAGGGAATCACAGAAAGAAGATGCAATAATATGTACCCTTAGTCATTCATCTAGCTGAATGTAAGACTTGGGAAGACCAAGTGAGAGACAAGCACAGTTTGGCAATTGCTGCACCCTCAGCTAGTGAATCATTTTTCACATCTGTGAAAGCATGTGCTAGTCTCTGGTGTGAAATCAGCAGACACCCATAGCAGATCTACATTCTTTCCTTACAGCTTGCTTCTCATTCCTCTCTTATATCACACCTCTCAGGAGGTGTGAGTTACCAGGTGGAGTTGTCCTCAGACCAATCTGTTTCCATTGTAGCAAAGGGCAAGCTTCCTCCCAAACCTCAAATTAAAGGTCCTTTACATCAATGGACAAAAGAGAAAAAAACAGGAGTCCCAAATTATGTTTTTCACACACACACCCCTCTTTTCAACCACTTTCTTCAAATGATTTCACTATTTAAGACACCTGCAGAGCCAGGAACATTTCAGTCTGATCACTCTCCTCCCTTTCACTGAATGCTGAACCTCCTCAGCATTCAAAGATCGTCTCCCTCTTCCACTTCGGCAACAGAAGGAAAGCAGCAGATGACTAAAGAGTAGGGGTTTTGTATATACCTCATCAATTAAATTCAGACTAATTGGAGAATAAGATCACAGGACATACTTAGCAGCTTACAGAGATTTGTCCTTGAGACTAATCACACGGAGATCTACACACTGTAACCTACCTGGAAGTGTTCATCCTGTCCTTGAATTCCCTCATCCCTTCTCATGGTTTCACAACCCCATCTTCCTATTGTGAAACACTTTTCATTCCACTGTTATAAAAGACCCACACAGACAGGGAGCTGCACAGCAGCCAACGCCCAGAGACCTGCCTGTTGCACATACTCTAAGCTCCTGCTGCCACAGCCATCACTCCTGCTCTCCTCTCCTGCAGAGAAACATCATCCATATGTCCTGTACCCATCTCTGAGAATGACTTTAAGCTGCACTGTAAAGGGCTGATGAGAAAAACTTCTCAAGAAAAGTCTCTAGCTTTCTACCCCCTCTCTGGGAAGGAGAGTCACTAAGTATTTCAGCAGAAGGAGTTCAGCACTCCGGATGGTGCTGAGACAGGATGAGATGGCAGAAAGCTTTACTGAGCCAGGCCTAACACAGGGAGTCAAGTGAGAAAAGACTCATTATTGACAGAGTTCAGTGTGCCTGTGATCTTCTATACCCAGATCTCTCCAGAAGCTTTTCAATAGGAAAGCCTCCACCATAAAGGTGACTGTGACTCCTTTCTTCCCTGATTTGCTCTATTAACAATATCTTAGGGATAAAAACTTTTCTAAACCATCTGGCCTGATAAAAATGAAGGAATCCCTCGAGATTTTAAGCTTCATAAACTGCAGTACTCCAGATGTGAGCCCAAGCCTTGAAAGAACCATAAGCACTGGTTTGTAGATTTGGTGAAGAGGATGAGTTCTCCCAAGGGCATGAATACCATCGCCCTTCCAGTCACTAGGCTCTCCTGATGTTCAGAAATAGGTTGCAGCAAGAGGATGGCAAACCAGGCAAGCTGGGAAAGACTTGGCAGCCTGTCACTTCTTGCTTCAGGGAATTGAGTTCTCAGCTGTCTCCCAGCCCCAGAAATTGATAAGGCAAATCTACAGACCCATCTGAAATGAAATCATGTTCCTCCAGATAAAGTGAAGTGACAAAGTTCTCTGGTGAGCTTGCCAATTGTGCAAAGAGATTTACACACACGTTGCCCTGAGGCCCTTCCATGGCATGTGCCAGCTTATTCTTCCTTCCTTCCTTCAGCAGTTGCTTCTCCTCCCACTGGGACTTATTTATACTGTGGTCTTCTCTAAGAGTTAACTGTTGTACTGTTCTGCTTTTGTCCCCTCCAGAGTAGCCCCATCATATTTTATGCAGGTTCCTCTAGAGCCAGCGTAGCCCATAATCAGCCCTCCTCTTCTAGTCCCTTCCAAGAATCACCCCTCATCACTGTCTCTAGTGCCCCCCATGGAGATCTCTCTTGCCTATGATGAATTGCTTAATGTTACATAGCAAGCTTCTGCAGGTTTTCCATGAGCATTTCATTCCATCCCATCTCTTCTCTCCTTCTCCATAGACTTTTGGTTTCTGTGAGACAGAGGTCTTATCAACAAAGCACTGGGGAGAAAAGGTTTATTTCTGTCTTCACCATAGAACAACACAGCTAACCTTTTATTTCTCCTTCCTCCGTGAGTTTTAAAGATGAGCCTTGAGCCACAAATAGGTATTTTTAATGTCCCAGTGTAATGCAGAAGACACTAGTTCACTTTTAAAAGTGGTTCACTTTTAGCAGCTCAATATCTTGTCTCCCTCCCATCTACTGGAGATCAAGGAATGGATGGCAGCACCTATCAGCAGCTTTGGCCTGGCTTTCCAGCACGCTGGTTAGGAGACAAGTGCAACAGTCATTCCTCCAGGGAAAGCTACTTGTGCTCCTCCTTGATGAGGTGCTTTCAGTACCCTCTCCCGTGCCAAAGGGGCAATTGCTCCAGCACCTTCTCCACCACTCATGAGACAGTGAGAACAGAACAAAAACCACGTGGTCCCTCTGCAACTGGTGATGGAGTTATGGACAGTCTGAATGCCAGGGCTCTGATTAGACTCAGGGAGGTGAGAGAAGGAGTGAGCAGATGCAGCAGTCTCATCACATGGCTCTGCTCTCTGTTAAGTGGAAAGATGAGCTTCCCTCCCTGCACACTGGTCAAAGGCTCCAGGGAAGGACCACAGGTGAAATTGTGCCAGAGATGAAGGTGTTTTGCAAAGTAGAGGAGGTTGAAACCCTCCATAAACAGCAGCCACCTGTATGGCAGCTAACCATGACTTCTGGGATGTGTTTTACAGATGGTTAACGGGGTGCCTCACCTTGGGTACAGCTGCCGGGGGAACTCCACCGGGAACCTCTCCTCCTCACGCTTTGTGAGCGACGGCGAGTGGCACTCGGTCTTCCTGGAGGTGAAGAACATGTCCGTCCGCCTGCTCATCGATGGCCTGGGAAACGCCTCTCTCCAGCTGCCAGGGACCTGTAGTGTCTCCCAGGGCAGACGAGACCTGATTTTTGGGGGCCTCCGGCAGTCACTGCATTCCCAGAGAGTCACACGGGGGTTCAGGGGCTGCCTGGATGTGGTTGCCATCAACGGCAGAGAAGTGGTTCTCCTGCCTGGGAAAGGGCAGTCAAAAGAAATCATGGAGCAGGTGGGGATAAAGCAGTGTTGCTCCCCCACTGGTGCCTGCAGCAGCAACCCATGCCTCAACAACGGGATGTGCTCCGAAACTCACGGAGGAGGTATGTGAACATCCCACGCAGAGCAGTGGGAGAGCAATAAGCAGGGAGGGGAGGGAAAGATGGAGGGGCTACTCCAGGGGAGAACCAGAGGTGCTCTGTCCCAGGGGACCTCAAGTGATACCTGACTCAGTGCAGCAGCAGCAGCAGCTGCAGGGTATGAGATCATCATCCTGGCTCTCACCAGTGGACCTTGGCCCGCAGGGCAGGAAGGTGTTTCTAAGGAGTGTGCATGACATAGGAGAGCATAGTGGTGCCAAAAACTCAAATGCAAATAGAAATTCCACCCACCCCTCTGCATCCTCTTTGCTTAAGGAGCTGTTAACAAGGCTGGGATCAGGCAAGATGGGATCACACAATGATTGTATCTGGGCAGAAACAAGCCAAAATCTTGGTCTCTTCCCACTGCAGTGAGTGACTCCCCAGGGCTATGCAAAGGGATATGGGAAAACCGTAAGCTGTAATCCAAGAGTCCCAGGCTAAAATGGGCTGCAGACACTCAACAGAGGTTTGATGCAGGCCCACCCTAGGCAGTCTCACCACTGCCCTGTTCCTCACATCAGAGGGGCTCCTCCACAGCAAGCTGTATCACAGGGACAGGGTTTGTTGGAACTGCTCCCAGGGATGTCCACCTTTGTGTCACTGCCCTGCACCATATTCTAGGTTCCAGCACAGCAGGGCTGCACCCTGCAACACCCTGTCTGTCGAGAGAGGTACTGCCTGCCCCTTGGCCCTTCCAGGGGGCAGAGGGGTGCTTCCCAGGCTGCTGTGTGGGGCAGAAGCTCCTCCTGCAGCTCTGTGCTCTTTGGGGCCGTTGCCAAAGCCCACACCCTGCCCAGCGAGCAAGTGAGGACAGAGGAGGCAGCACAGCTTCTCCTGCCCTGCCCGCAGCCTCTGGGAACAAGATTCCCAGCCCTGTCGACTCAGCAGCTGCCTGGTTCTGGTGAACTTGTTTGACACCAGGTGTATCTGTACTGAACAGTTAGTCTGGCTGGCACTCACACCTCAGCCTTGAGACCCTTTGCACAGAAAACCTCTCTGGCTGGGCTGCAAGGGGCTCAAAGCCTTGTACAAGGGGAAAATGCATCTCTACCTCAAGGCATCCCCTGCTTTTATTGCAGAGACAATACAGCAGGAGGGGGAGGAGGAAAATCACTCCCTCACTAATAAACTGGTGGTCATCCTGTGCCCTTCCCATGGTTTCCTTCCAAGGTGATCAACCTCTCCTGCAAGTGACCCAACTGCCCAGGAAAGAGCCTGTGGGACATGGCCCCAGGCAGGACATTGCTGCAGGGAAGGGGTTGCTCAAGAGACATTTATTTTGTGAGGTTATCCTGGATGCTTGGCTGAGCCCTGGAGACCAGAGCAGGCAGCACTGAGTTTATGCAGAGCCCTGCCCAGGGATCTCAGGCGTGGGATTACAGGCACAGGCACGCCTGTGTGAGCGAGCCCAGGGAAGCCACGTGGCCGCGTGAGAACACATCTGTGCAGAGAAGGGTCCAAGCCAGACCAGCCACCACACCAACCACAGCGCTCAGGACCACAGGGTGCAAACACATGTGAGCCAGAACATGTGTGTTTGGGCACACGCAGCCCTATGGGCAACGTCCAGCACCTGCTGCACGAGTGCCAGCACGTCCTTGTTGTACAGCCACTAACACGCATGTGGAAACAGGTTTGTTCACCCCCTGCTCTAAAGCAGGGTTGTTTAGCTTGTGGATGAGTAGCAAAGACTTCTCAAGTGTGCTACAAGGTGGAAACTCTGAATTTCCCGCATGGCACCACCAGCCAAGCAACTGGCAAGAGCTCAGCACAGCCAGGGACATTCCCATGCTAAGGGCTACACTAAACAGCAGCCAAAAACACAAACAGCAGCAGCCCCCTCTGAGTCCTTACTGTGCCTGGTTTCTCTCTGGCTCCAAACAGACATCTCCTGTAGGCAAGAGAAACCTGACATGTTGAGACAGGCACTTCATACCGCGAGAACTCACAGGACCAAAGACTCCTGAGAACAGTAAATTAGAGAGGATTGCATTTAAGAGAGTCAGAAACTGTGAATCAGCCAGCCAGGCTCCCCTTCCTTTATCCTGAATTTGTCCCTCAGCTTCTCCATCCAGTAATGCCGTGCCCTGACTGCATCCCTAGCAGGAGAGACCTGTGTCAGGATGGGCTTGACTCATTGCTCAAACAGCTCCCTAGTGCCTCTGCATTGCCCCAGAGCCTCTGGCAACCACACCACGTCCTGTAATGTACCCACCAGCCACATATGGCTTGGGTGCCCCACAGCCCTGCTGCAGCAGCGAGTACCTGTGTTTAGGTAGCTGTGTTGAGCCCTCTGTGGGTGCCACCGGTCACTGCTTTTCCTTGTTCTTGCCAGTTCTTCCATACAGATATGTTCGCTCTCGCCCTCTCTAGGTTACACCTGCATCTGCCCCGGGCTGTTCTCTGGTGAGCGCTGCGAGCTTGGGGACAGTCCCTGCGAGTCCAAGCCCTGCCTGCATGGTGGGACCTGCACCCTCTCTGCCACCGGCTACTCCTGCCACTGCCCTGACTGGTCCCTGGGTGAGAGGTAAGGGCCCCCCAAAGGGGGGCTTTGGGATGGGTGACATCCCATGGTGGTCTCTACCAGCGAGCAGTGGACATTTCTGGAGCTCACCAGACTCGCTGGGACTAATTGCAAACTGCAGGTACCCAAGCGTTGCAGCAGGGAGGTGTCTGAGGGCAGAGCTGAGCAGACCAGGACGCAGTGCCCATCTCCTCTGAGCAGGAGGGAAAACAGAAAAATCCTCACAGATACTTTGATGGCTGCAGGTGCTGTGGGGCAGGTTCAAAGCATGTCCTTGCTGGCCCAGTTCATCCTTCTGCCTTAGCCCTTGAGCCAGGATGAACACTGGTCCTGTGGATCAAGGCAAAGGCAGAAATTATCTGTTCAACTCTTGGAATACAAGCCTGTAGCTGAGCATTAGGTGGCAGTGTAATATCTGAAATCACCAGGTGTCCCGGTGGAGGCTGTGGGTGCATGATGCGCACACCAGCTCACACATCCTAAAACACTGACTACAACAAGAGAAGCCCAGACCTCGTGGAGTTTGTTCAGTAATGAGAAAAAAAGAAAAGGAAGGAAAGCCGATAAAGCATTGCATATTCCCTCTAGCATAGGGAGACCATTGCTGTTGGAAGGAAAGGTCCTGGTACTGTCAGGAAACATTTAGGTTGTGTGGGGTGGAGCAAGACAGAGAATCAGAAATTCCACCCCAGTTCTGCAGGTGCTTCATAAAATGTCAAAAAGCCTCTGCAACAAGGATGCCCATTCACAGCTTCTTAGGGTAGTTGTTCTTCAAATGTTTACTGCAACCTGCAGGCATCTACGAACCATCCTGAGACCCCACAGAGCCTGGAGGGTGTAGTGAACTTCATAAGAGGTTAACACACCTCAGACTGACCCTGAGCTCCCTAATTTTACAGAATGGAAGCACCTTTCTCTGCTTTGTTACCCCTAGAACTCCCAACTCTCCTCTTGAGGCAGGAAGGCTCCCGTTTTAATCTGCTGCATTCAACTGAAAAGTAGGACCATCCTGTTAAACACAGTCTCCTGAAAAGCATAATTTTAAACTCGAGGATCACAGTCCTCTGCCAGGAGAAGCAAGGGAGGGAGAGCAGATGGGGATGGAGCATCCTTGGCTGGTCTAAGTCAGAGCCCTGAACAGGGTAAGGCAGTTCTAGCTGCATCCCCAGGCTGATGGTGGTTGTCTCCATCCTTTCCTCCCCGCAGGTGCGAGAAGCTGGCCGAGGAGTGCCAAGACAACCCGTGCCGCAACTCCGGGCGCTGCGTGAGCAGCCAGGGCTCTGTCCACTGCATCTGCCCCTCTGATTACCAAGGGGACTACTGCACCCAGCCCATCATCACCCCCGCCATCGTGCCCACGCAGTGGGCGGTGGGCCCCGAGGAGATCGCGGAGATCGTGGCGGGTGTGGTGGGGGCGGCCATCCTGGTCGTGGCCTTCGTGCTCATCCGCAAGCGCTACCGGCACCGCGCCAAGGCTCACAAGCCCGTGGCCCGGGAGGACCCCGACCTGCTCTCCAAGAGCGAGTTCTCCAAGAGCGTGGGCGTGGGCACCCAGGCCGTGCCACCCATCGAGCTCAACATCCTCAGCGACGCAGCGCACAACAACCTGGACCGGGCCACGCCGGAGCAGCGCAAACCCACCGGCACCCCCGAATTCGTCACCTTCAACTCTGCCAACGCCCCCAAGCACCGGGGCACCATCGTGTGCAGTGTGGCTCCCAACCTGCCCCCCGCTGCACCCCCCTCCAACTCCGACAACGAGTCCTTCATCAAGTGCACCTGGGCCAGGGAGGAGATGGGTCAGTAGCCACAGCTTTTTCTTGCTCTTACATGTCTCTCTTCCCCTTGTGAAGTGGGTCTGAGGTTTGAAAACGTGAGGGGCAAATGGCATTGGCTAAAGCCAAGCAAAGCATGGGCAAACATTTCCCCAGCCCTGCTATAGGGCTTTTATTGGCTCTTTCCTCTGTGCTCCCCAGTATATCCCAGTTTTCTGCTTTAACCTGATCAGTCTCATACACAATCAACAGGGAAATCATTAATTCATAACCTGGATTCCCACATACTCTGGATCAAAAGATCCTGTAAAAGAGAAAAATGAAAGAAAAAAATTGAGATCCTAAAAGTTAGTGTGAATTTTAGTGGAGACATTTGTATCAGGCTCCTAGGAAGAGGGATCACATCCTCAGGGACACCTTGCATGGCTCCAGACACCACTTACTCCATGCAAGAGTTCATCACCAAAGCACAGTCTAAGAATTCACAAGAATAACTACAGGGAAAGGAGGAGATCCAGTGGATTGCTGACTCTGCTCCAATCCCTTTATCATGCAAGCTTCTTGCATCCAAATGATGTGATGAAGTGTGTCTTTTGGGTGCTACAGTAGTGGATCTCTGCAGGCTGGTGGGGCCACTGCCTCAGCACAGCCAAGGCTGCTCTTGGGTCCCCTCAATTCCCAAAGCAGCAACTAGAGCTCCCATGTCCCCACATCTCCTCTTCCCCAGTCTGCCACATCTCCTACAGGCTCAGAGCCCACAGAAGGAATTAGCAGAAGGGCAAGAAAGAGGCAACAACTGCTTGAGCTGCAGCTAACACAGCTCTTTTTTATTTCAGTCTACCCAGCAGAAACAACCTACTGGCCACCCCGGTACCTGTCGTCAGATGTCCAGGAATATTCCCACTATGAGATCATTCAAGGCCCCCCTGCATCCTCCTCTCACCCTCCTCTCCCCCCGCCGCCCCCTCCCCCAGCGGACACGGAGCCAGTCGCCCTTTACGGGGGCTTTCCCTTCCCGCTGGACCAGAGCAACAAGCGAGCGCCCATCCCGCCCCGCTACAGCAACCAGAACCTGGAGGATTTCCTGCCACTCGGCCCCGTGGACATGGGAGCTTCCCAGTGCCAGAACGAGTACACGGCCATCAGCTACTACCCAGCCCAGCTGGTGCAGGGCGAGGGTGTCCCGTACCAGCCCGACCCGGGCTACAAGCGGGTGAGCATGCGGCTGAGCGTGGCCCAGCCCTCCTATGCAGACTGCGAGGTGGGCCACCAGCCCAGCATCCGAGCCCAGCCCCTGCCACCCCCCAACTATGAGGGCTCTGACATGGTGGAGAGTGACTACGGGAGCTGTGAGGAGGTGATGTTTTAACAGGGGCTCGCTCTTGAGATGGGAAGAGAAGCACATCTCCACGCAGAACAGTGTGCAGGGGGCTGGCACGTGCTGCTGAAGGGAGGCTCCTGTGTGTCCCCCACAGCTTGCAGCATCTCCCCCTGCTTGGCTGGGTTGTAATTTGGCTGGATCTTTCCCCTCACTGCCCTCCATGGTGCTCTTGCTGCAAATGGAGGGGAAATGCTCCAGCCACTGCTGGGACACGGAGGATGCTCCTAGGATGCCAGTGACTAACCTGCCTCCTTACCAAGGGGACTTCCTCTGACATCATGTAGGGCCACAGCATGCCACCTCCTCCCACCCCAGGCTCCCTGGCCACAGGGAGGATGAGGAGCAGAGCAAGCACTGTGGGTATGGCAGCAGGTATGAGAAGGTATGAAAGGACTAGTGATGCACAGCCTGGCAGTGCCCCACGTGGGGTAGCAGAGGCCCCCTGTCCCCAGCTCTGGCTTCAAGGGCTTGCATCAAGCCAGCAGTTTGCCCAGTGGAATGGATCAGCTGGTGCATACCCTCTTCCATGTCTACTCCCTGATACTGGGAGAGAGATGAGGAAATGCAGCTGGTCCCTTCAGCACATCCCTCACTTGGCCAAGAGAAGTCCAAGGAAAAAAAAAAAAAGAAAAAAAGAGTCCATTTCCGTGGAAAACCAAGCAACAAGGTTTGTCACACCAGGAACCACCCACAGACTCAAACCAGTCTGCCCAGTCGGGCTGTGCTCACACAACTGAGGGAGACCCTGCCCCGAGGGCTGTGTGCACAGCTGTGTCCCTGTGGCTGTCACGGTCCCACACTGAACACAGCAGGACATGGTCCTGCCCCCCAGCTGGGGCTCCCTGCTGCATCCCAGAAAGACTGGCCAGCACCACCTGGAGACAGGGCACCGAGGCCACTGAGCGTGGGTTTGCCTGTGTGTCCTTGTGCTTGGAAATGTATCGTTTCTTCGTGAGAGGTTTTCTTTGGTTGGTTGTTTGATGTAACTTTTTTTGTTGTCGAATTTTTGGAAAGTATTAAAAGAGTTTGGATTTTTGTACTATTATTATTTTATTTGACATCTCAGGGATTCCCTTGTAAATAGGACATCCCTGCCTAGCTCCAGCCAAGGGCAGCCCAGGGAATAACAGCTTATTTTGGACACCAAAAGCTTTCAGAGAAGTACCAAGACAGCAAGTGTCCCAAGCCCAGGACTCACACCCGTCCCCAAAACACCCCAGGCACACAACACCCTACCTGTTGGTTCCAGGGGAGCTCATCACATGAGGAGGCTGAGAAGGCACCAGCAGGATCACCCTTCTCCTGCCTGAACTGCTGGCTGCAGGACAACCATCCCCTAGCATGGCCAGACCTCCCACCACAGGTGGGGTTAATCTCAAATTAAGTCAGGGGTGGGAGCACTTGGCTGCACTTGTGCAGGTCTCCAGCTCAGCTTTCCTCTGCCAAGGTGGGCTTGTGAGCTTTGCAGTTCCCTGGGGCTGTTTTAACAAAACTCTAAATGCAAACAAGTCCCCACAGCAGGCTCACCCCCGTGTGCTGATGGAACGTTTTGGAAGAGAAGGTCCCAGCACATGGGGGGGCAAAGGCAACTGAGATAAGTGACACCTGGGAAGGAGCAGCCTCAGCAAAGCCATTTCATGGTATAGAAACAGCCTTGTAGCACACAGCCCTAAGGAAGGATGGCTGTAGATCCAACCACGGTAATTCTCCATAGTCAAGCCCCCCAACCACCAGGAGCTGCCTGTGCTCAGCTGCCCCTCCTGCCCTGGGGTTCAGGTGACTTTGGACCCACACTTCTCATAAGTCTGCAAAAGCCTTCAACTTTAAACATTTTTTTCCAGAGCTTCAAAAGACGAACCTTTTAAAGCACTGATTTTTCCAGCAGCCCTCTAATGACACACTGCAACGGCATGAATTATTCAGCAGCGTGAGGATAAGCCGAGCTGCGGCGATGCTGGCACAGCGCCCCTCTCCCAGCGTGGGCTGGCTTTTGCTCCTTTGATCTCTTGGGCGGATCAGCAGCAGCTCAGCATCCCCCACTGGCACATGCCAGGCTCTTTTTTCAGCTGCAGCCCCACTTTTGGCATAAATCAGGCTGCTGGGTCGAAGGACACAGCTGAGAAAACAAGGCACAGCTTTGTGGGGCAGAGAAGAGCCCAGTCCTGAAAGCCCATATAGGCTCTGCCCACAACCTACTTGCACAAATGAGGTCAGAAGAAAAATCACAATTTTCTGAGCAGCAAAGCTGAAACACTTCTATTTGAAACCCTCAGGAGAAGTCGTGTGTGCTGCTGTGGGGGTGGGCACAGCACAGGGTGTGATCCTGGCTGGCTGCTGAGCTCCTTGTGCCCTGCTCTCACATGGATGCCTTTTGGAAGAGAAACCCCCATTTTCATACCCCAAAGCCTTTACACATAAAAAATAGATCATATTTATTGATTAAAGTAAGATACATGATTCAGGTGCAGCACCAGCTCTCCCACTGGGCAGCTGCACACGCTGACAATATCCATAGGCACAAGACATGGACGTGACCATTGCTATATTTACACAGACAATTTTCTTGGTTACTGAGCAGCCTACAATACACAAGTGTCAAGTTTTCGTGTCCATCGGGTCCTGTGTCAGCCCCTCCTGGCTCAGCAGAGCCCCTCATGCCATGTGCCCTGCTGCCACATCTGGCCCCATCTTCAAACACCCCTGATCACCCCCATAAAAGTGAAGAGCAGCAAAAACCATTTAATGCTTCTGTGATATCTCCGTCTCCTTGGAAATTAGGTCTTCACTGCACTTCCAAAGTGAGTTTGGATGCCAGGAGCCCCACCAGCAAACCCACTGATGCCCAGTCCAGGCTGGGGACATGCCCTGGCACACAGCTGTCCCCAAAAATGTGGCCAGCCTTCTTATGGGGTACTACTGGCAGGGGAGGGGGAAGCATCAGACATCCCCGGCTCCTCACAGCCCTCCCTCCTCTGCCAAGGGTGACATTTTGGCTCAAACCCAACCCCCAAGGGCCACGCCGGGGTTGGTACACAGCGATGGACATGAATATTGCACTTCTCCCACCTGTGTGTTCCCTGGAGCCCCTTCCCAGATCTGGGTGCTTCCTCTCTATCCCCATGGTGCCCTCCAGAGGAAGGATTTGAATTAAAGCTTTGCTCGGCTCCTGACCAAGCAATGCTGGTCATGCCAAAACCTTCCCCAGCACAGATTTGGAGGAGACAAGGTGAGTCCCGAGAGAAGCAGAAAGCAGGTGAGGGGCTGGAAAGGAGCAGTGACGTGGCACAGACCCACCCACACCTGGCCATGGGTCCACACACCAGCATGGGGCACCCAGAAGAGAGCCAGCACAGCGAACACAGTGCAAGACACAAACAGCACACATGGAGGAGACAGGCTGCAGGGACACCACTCTGCACAGCCTTCTCCACCCAGAAGCAGATCAAACACCAAAAATAACCCCAAGCCTCACTCATCCTCCACCAAAGATAGGAACACAGCCCATTGCTGCTGTACCCACCCACCTTTCCCACCACCAGCAGCAGCCTTTGCCCACACCCAGGGAGACAGGGCTGCACAGGGATGCAGAATAAAGGCTCTCCAGAGCAAGCCACAGCGCTGCTGGTGTTTGGGAGATGCTGCTTCAGCAGGGAGGAGTTCGGCCCATTCCATGGAGGATGCATTTTATCCCTTGTCTTAAAAAAATAGAAATCCAGCAGAAAGGCAAAGAAACTCTGTAGGGAGGAAGCTGGGCTCACAGAGGAAGGAAAGCAGCAGCATTGCAAGGACTGTCTCTGCCAGGCATGCACCAGCCACAACGCAAGGAGCAACAGGAGTGCAGGGAGAGAGAGCTGCATCCTACAGGAGGAGAGGAGCTGAGCAGAGGCAGAGGATGCAGAAGGAGTGGGACCAGGAGAGAAAGGGTTAAAAAAAGGAAATATTATGGTATTTTTGTGTCTGATTTGACATTCAGTGTCAGCCTGCAGGCGCAGCCAGAGCGTGCTGGGGCCAGCTCAGGCACTGTGATGTATTTTTGTGGCATGCAGGCAGCATGTGGTGACCCCCAGGGACACCCCATCCCACACAGGGAAAGGGCTCCCAGCCAAAGGTGACCAGCTCAGCCCCTCATTATGGCACAGCCTGTTTGCTCTTTGCATGCCTCAGTTCTCTAACGTTTCCGAAAGCCAAGCATTAGGTTGTGCGCTGGATGGGGATAAAGTGTCACTACTGAAAGCGTGGCCCAGGCCCTGCTCAGCCTTCCTGCTCAAGGCAGCTGGAAACAGAGTTGGAGCACAACAGGAGCCAATGCCCACGACTGGGGATCCCACAGCAGGGGAGCTGTGGGCCCCGGGATGCTCCACACCTCCAGCTCTGCCCACCCTCCCCACAAGGCCAGGGTGAGGAGGCAGCTCCACACTCACTAACCTGAGCTGAGGTTTGTCTGTTGCTGTAAAAATAAAGTGCTCAGGGGAAAAAAAATTAAAAAACAACAAACTGGCACAAAAAAAGAGCAGTCCCTGTTCCCCACCCTGACTGAGGAGGGGGGAAATATGGAAAGTTTGAGATTTAAAAAAATAAAATAAAATAAAATCTACATCCCTGGGATTCCTCACCTCCCAAAGTGACTATTTACACAGATGCCAAGGGGCTGTTTTGCTGGACCAGCTGCCCAAGGAGCCTCCAGGGAAGACGCCACCCCAGCCTGGATCCCACCTTCCAGATATATCCCAGTGTGGGACCCTGCTGCAGCTGGGCGGCTGTGGCGGTGGGGAGCCCTGTCCTCTCATGGATCAAACCCACTACACTTCCCGAGAGGAGAGGGGAGGGGAGGCCATTCCCAAGAGAGCAGTGCCCAGCGCCTGTGCACCCCCAGCACGGCATCAGGGGCAGGGGGGCCGTCACTGCACCATGACACTGGTGGCATTGACGACGGTGGTGGCGGGTGCCGCCAGCTCCACCAGCGCCTCGTACGTCCCCACCACAAAGCCCACGAAGCCAAAGAGGCTGATGGCGACGTCCTTGGCGATGACGAGGGGGTGGATGCCTTCGGAATAGTAGGTGGCGATCTCCAGCAGCGGGGGGAAGATGAGAGCCAGGGCGCTGCTGCTGACGGAGCCCACCAGGGAGATGACGATGTCCAGGCGCGGGATGAGGATGGCCAGCACGCCTGGAGAAGGAACAGACACAACATTAGTGCTGCCGGCTCCCAGACACCAAAACCCCACTGCAGGGATGCCACAGGCTGGAGTCAAACCTCTGCCCTCCTCCCTGACAGAAGACACGGCTGAGTACTTTTCCATATTTTCCTCCCCTAGAAGCAATTAAGCTGTTGCATTAATGAAGTGCAGCACAAAGACTAAACCCTTTTTGTTGCCCTGGGCTCCACCAGCACAAGCTCCAGGGCTGAGCAGGATGGGTGCCACGGGCAGAAGAGCAGCTGCCAGCATTCCCGACCCCCCTGCTGAAAGCCAGCACTCCTGTTCCCCACACCTGGGGAGCCATAAAGCCTCAGAAACCCCATAAAAGCAGGAGATGGGAGGAAAAAGGCATCTCCCCCCACCCAAAATCAATCCATGTGGTTTGCACACGTTTAGAGCTGCTCCGGCAGCAGCACACCCACGGCATAGCCCAGGGGAGAACATTTGTTAGGTGCAAACTACAGCCAAGGAAAATCCCCCTGGGAGACTCCTGACAGCTTGCACTTAGCAGTGCGAGTTCCAGCATATTCCTGCTCCCCTTCCTGCTGCACAGGGCCAGGGGAGGAAAGAAGGATAGTGCCTATAACCATGGCAGCTGCAGCTTTGGTGGAGGAGGGATGTCTCAGGGCTCCTTACTGGAGGGATTTGTTCACTCCCTGGACATCAGATGCAGGCTACTGGAGCCTCCCTGAGCCAAAGATCACCCATGGCACTCCCTTCCAGGAGAAGGAAGGCTTGGAGATTGACTGTGCCACCACTGCAGCCCTGCTGTCATCTGGATAAGCCTGGAGACAAACCATCCCTCCACCATGGGAAACAGCAGCAAAGGTCCTGAGCTGCTGACCTGGAGGCAGATTATCCCAGTGCTCAGCCCTGCACAGAGCCAAAGGAGTGCCCTGCCAGGTCTCTGCTGCAAACAGCATCCCTGCTCCAGCAGCCTGGGTGGAGAGCAGAGCAGCCCACCTCCAACAGCATCCCCAGCCCACCCCATACTGCTCTTTGGACTCAAAAGTAAACAAAATTATTAACTCCCTGCTAAAACAAGCAGAACTGAAGCACCAGCTGCAGCGCTCAGCCTCCAGGGCAATGGTCCTGCTTTCAGCAGGTATTAATTCAAAGGATTTTTAAGTGTGCTGGTTTTGAAGTCTAAGCTTGAAAGACACCCAAATACCAAATTGCATCCTCTCCATCTCCCTCTTAGGGAGGCAAAGCCCTGATGTGGGCTTGTTGTTCGGCCACACAATCATCCAATGAATATTCATGCAGCCCCCCTAATTGCTTTTATCCTTCAGCAGCCACAGAGATCCCTTACATGGAAGGATGAGGGGAGGAGGTACAAAGGAACCAGCATCATTCCACCAACACCTCTGCTGCCTCCCTACCCCCAAAAGAAAGGGTACAGCCACTACTGATGCCTAAAGCCATCCCATCACTCCAAGCTTTCTCTTCCCTGGCCTGGCACACCCCATCGCCCTCTGGGAGAGGCGCCCACCCCCCAAGCAGGCTCTGAGCACCTGGTCCAGCACGGCAGGATTTTACCCCTCTGTGGACATCAAGGCTCCAGGAACTCAGCTCGGGGGAGATGGGGCATTGCCCCCCTCTGTTAATGCAGCGCTTCTGGCCCATCATTAGCGAGAGCCCAGGAACAGCAGCACCTTGCTCTGAGCCAGCTCCAGCACCCTTGAGTTACCACCACACTCTTCTCAAGTCGAAACCAGAGCCAGCTGGGACGTGGGGCCAGGTCTCTGATGCTTCATCTCTGGTGCATCAGCAGTGTCAAGCCATGGAGAAAAAGCTCCATCTCAGCACATGACGCTGGGGAGCTCAGCCAAGCGTCTCAGCTGTGCTGACAACAGCAAGGGTTCAGCCTTCAGGAATCACAGCCAGCCAAAATCAGATACCCCTGCACCTGATATGCTTCACACCTTTCCCAAAGGTCCACCAGAGCCTCACTGCAGGCACCACACACCATCAAGGGAAGGGGACCGTGTGGGGCTGATCCAGGCAGACCTGCCCTGTGGCACACCAGGGCTTTGGTTATGGGTAACCTACCACTGTCAGCTGTCCCCTGCTGTGCTACACGCTGCAATGACTGCGTGGGTACAGGAACATCTGATCCTTCATGGTCAGTGACTCCTTTGCAGCCGTGTCCCCATCCCACAGGCACGAGGAGCCTGGCTGCACACACTGCCTACCGAAAACAGCCTCTGCTCTGGGCTGCCCTGGCACCAAACCAGGCACTGGGCATTTCATGCAAAGCCTGATGGGACTTGATGACCCACAGAAGTGCCACCAGGAGGATCCCAGGCCTGATGCTCCACAGGGATCTGCCACCTCGAAACAATGGAGGAAGTTTACTACTCCTCCACTGAGAAGACTGATCCCATACAGAGCAGGCAGAGGACCACTGCTGCTGCAGCTCAGAGGCCACCTTGGCCCACTGGCTTGCAATAGCCAGGCCCAGGGACTGCCAGCTGGGAGGGCTTGAGCAGCAAGGCCAGAGGCACTGGGGCAAGGGGCGAAGGCTCACAAAATCGCCAGCCCACAGCAGGAAGGAGGTGCCAGGTCCTCAGAGGGAAGCTCAGACAAGCTGCTTTGCACTCACATGTGAGACAGACCAGGGCCAGCCTGAGGAGCAGGTTGACCACCAGGCCCCAGCGCTCCGACACCCGGGCCACGAGGGGAGGGATGATGATCTCGGCAGGAACATAGAACTGCACGGCGTACGTGAAGAAAATCCCGAAGGAGAAGAGCAGCTTCACAGCTTGGTACAGCCTGAAAAAAGAGAAGGACACAGTGAGACAGGCTCTTGGTACAGCTTGGTACAGGCTGGTACAGCCTGAAGAAGGAGAAGGACACAATGAGACAGGCTCTTGCTCCAGCCCCCACGGCACCAATGACAGAAATTAGAAGAGCATTCTGCAAGGACTTTAGTGTGCTAGTGGTCTCTCCTAGAAAATTAGAGGTGATGCATTTAACTCACAGAAACCTTTCTTGGGCAAGGGATAGCAAAGACAGTGCAACCTCCAAGCTGTGGCAACATGCCCCCACACCTAACCAGAGGTTTCAGTCCCAGCTTTGCGTAAGGAACCGTCAGACCAGCAGCTGGGCTGGCAGTCTGTCAAGTGCTGCTGCCCTTTGGGAAAACCTGAGGGAACAGATATTGAGAGCAACCAGCAAACCACCTTTCTATGTTTCCAGATGCTCACATGTGCCACACTGCCCTTGGCTGCACAAAGTAACACATCCTCTGGGTACCTTGCTCCCTATGGACAGGGATACAGCCTCCAAATCACCCTCTCCACTTCCACCCACTTCAGTCCAGGCTGGACTCTGCAAGGTCTGCAGTGACACAGGGTGGCCTTTCCCACAACCACCCCCCATAGACAACACCCAGTTGATCACTGGTATCTGCTGTCCTGACTTTTGGCCAGAATGAAATTGCATCCATTACCCGTCCCTAGAAGTTCCTCACCTTGACCTTTGCTAGCAAAATCCAGCCTCTGACAAGGAGAGGCTACAAGCCCCAGGCTCGTTCAGCATGTCAAGAAGGTTAAAGGGGGTGTTATTGCTATTTTCAGCTACCTAATAGGAGGCATGGAGAAGACAGCAACAGGCTCTTCTTGGAGTTGCACAGCAGAAGAACCAGGGCAATGGGACAGAACTGCATCCCCAAAGGGTGGTTAAGGACCAGAAGAATGGCCTGGAGAGGTGGGGAACCTCTGTCCTTACTGATGCTCAACATTTAAGCTGACCCTGCTTTGGCAGGTGAGAGGACCCAATGATCTCCCGGTGCCCTCTCCAAACTCAGTTACTCTGTGATTCCACAAGCAAACTGATCACAAAGTTATCACCAGAGTGTGCATGCTCAGCCACACATGACAAGTGCACAGTAGCCTTGAGCTACCAGCCCATAACTGGCATATCTTATCACTGTATTCCTAGGTAAGTGATGCTGTAAAGCCATAAACTGCTCCAGGGCAATCCACGATCAGTATCTGTTGCTAAAAAAAGTACAGAAGGAGGCTGTGTTCATGTCCTGCACAGGTCAGGAGCCAGGATAACAAGCTCAAAGGGCATTTTAAATACCAAGAAGAGGAAGAGCTCAAGCACCAGCTTTGATCTACAGAAAACACAAGTTCATGTGGGGCCCTGGAAAGGCACTGCTCAGCCAACCACACCAACGCCTTCTTCACCCAGACTGCCAGGTCAGGCCATCCCAAAAGGCTGCAAGAAATGAAATACCCTCTTGAGACCATAAGCTCTGTCATTACCTATTTCAACCAGCCACATGCAACCCAACAGCTTCCCCCTCACTACTGCATTTCTGCACTCTCCAGATGGTGCGGTGAAGCAACCCTTTTGAGGAGGCAAGGAGGGATTTCTGCACAGCAGCACAGTATTCTGGACACTGTGGTTAGACCTGGGCACTGGGAACCGACACACTCCTTGTTTGAGGAAGCTGCGGTTATAGAGAAACGAGGCTGGAAAAGTCCTTAGTCATCCTGTAACTCAACAACTCCCAAGACATTCATCAAATCTGTTCTAGAGACCTCCAGGCAACAGCTACAGCCAAGGCAGGCTGCAGCACCTCCACCACAGTCCTCACCTTGTCTCCCACGCTGCAGGAAAATCCCAGGACTTCTCACCCACAGCCCTATGACCAGCTACTGCAACCCAACACCTTTTACTGCCAGGGAGAAAACCTGCAGGTGAGGCAGGATGAGCAAAACACTCATTTCAAGAGCAGGTCTTTACCCATCACCTATGGTTTATTGTACGGGAATACAGCAATCAAGGCTTTATTCCAAGTATCCCAGCCCTTACCTGAGATAATCCATTTCCAGGTCTAACATTTACAGCCTCCATTGAATGTTCTGCCATGAGATAACGTGCACAAACACCAGAGTGTTCTGCATGCCCAGTCACAAGGACCACAGCATGCCTTCCCTGGCAGCTGCCCACAAGGAGCCTTGCCACATGCCCAGGCTTCCCCAGGCACTGTTTCCAAAGGGCTATTCTCTTCTCACTACCCAAAAAACCCTATGGTTATTTTCAGAAGAGTACTTAGAAGGTGTGGATACTCCTAGAAACATGCATTTGCAGTAGAACTCCTCTGTAGCCTAGCAGGTCACAGTAATCCCATTACCTTCCTTTTAAGGGAACATCATCCTTTAAAGCAAGCAGAGCTGAGATTCCCTGCAGAAGGCCCTGTGCAGCATTTCAGGCCAGTAGACGTCATTGCGGCTGTGGCATGCAGAGCCCAAGACCTGGAAATGACCTGCTTTCCACCTTCAGGAGAAGCAGCAGCACTTCATCCCCTTCACAACACACTTCAGTTTACTGAGCAGAAGGGATTCACACCTACTGTGCTTGGCACGGTGGGATTCAGACCTCCCAACAGCACAGGCACACCCTTCCAGCAGCCCCATCCCTCCTCACTGAGAGCAGGGGCCTGGCAGAGCTCCCAGCTCCTGCAGGGGGCAAGACAAGGCTCTCGGCAGGAGCAGGACCTTCTGTCACACCACCAACAACATCCAGCAGTGCAGTCACTACACAGACCCAGCATGAATGAATGTCCACGAGCTCTAGCTGAAAGAAACCCACACAGTAATAATTAAAGCAAAACTAGGCTCTGTTTTGGCCTTCTCCAGAGCCCCAGCTGCATGGCTCTGCAGGGTCAGCATGAGGAAGCCCACCAGTGACTCAAAACTTGAGTCCTGCCCAAATTTACTCCAACAGTGAGCAGGGAAGACATAGCAAGTCACTATTGTCTCTTGCAGGATCTCAAGCCAGCAGAGACCATCAAAGAGAAACTGCTGAATTTCAGAGTGCTCTGGGGCAAATCCAGAGAAACTGGTGCCGCAGGACAGCTTCCCAAGAAATTTCATGGCATCAAAGCCAACACTCAGCCCCAGCTCTGTACCACAAGTGGTACCTCTGCAGTGTGTGCAGAAGAGCTCCAGCTCCTCCTTGCCCATCAGCACCACATCCTGCCACCCAGACACCCCAAAGCAGTGTGTCGTAAGAAGAGATCGTTACTTTCAGGACTTTCTCAATAATCCCAAGCAGAGCAAGCTGGAAAAGGCATTTCCTCTCAATATTTGCACGCTCCACACTTCTTGTCCCAAAGGTAAGAGGAACTGCTTGCATTTCTCCAGCGGGATGAATACGGAGCCATGGCACTGAGCAGTCACCCGTCCCCAGGGGCAGAGCAGCACAGCCCAGGTAGCTGCTGCAGCAGCTACCAGCCCTGGCAAGAGGAGAAACAACCCCTCTGGGTAGGCAGGCAAGGGGTCAGGGCACATGTATTTCCACAGGGCTCCAGACAGCGACTGGAGCCTCTCGAGAGGCCTTGCCAGATCCCAGAGGACAGACAGGTTTGGGGAGCTGCAGAGCTTAGCCCCCATGGGAAGGAAGGGGTATCCTCACAGCACCAGCACTCACAGGCCAAGTGTTGGCTTGAGATAAGCCACATCCAGGCACAATGTGAAGCCCAGAAGTGGGGGTTTGAGCTCCAGGGCTGCAAACAAGGAATGCAACCCACGCGTGGAGACATCACATCTCGCCCCCTCAGGGAGCTCCCAGCTTTGGGTTAGTTTTCCATGTGCTTCATTTGAGGAAGAGAAGTGGCTTTTGCACAGCTTAGAGACCTTTTGGTACAGCCACATTGGGGTTGTAATCAACATCTGCCAGTCAGAGGATTGCTTAGCCCCCAAAAAGGTGCTAGAAGACTCCAAGAAAAAGGCAGGAGCTGTACCTACCCAAGCAAGGACCACCAGGCATCCCAAGGAATCAGCCTGAGCTCCAAAACCAAGCTCAGATCCCACAGCTGTGAGCCTCTCTCCACCCCATACATCAGACAACCCTTGTCAAGCTCCATGGGACAGTTTGGCTATGGCATGTTTGAACCTTCCACAAGCTCATCCAGATTTATTCCCTTAAGGAGCAACATCCCCCGCTGCCTCCTCTCCCACCTCCCTGTCCAGGACCCTCCTTCCTTGCCCCCCAGCCCCTCCACTCCCCCTGGGGACTCACCAGCAGTTGGGCAGGTTGAGTGTTATGCTGCCCTGAATGTCCGCCCCAAAGCGCAGGTACCCCAGGACACCGAGGCTGATGTACAAGATGGTGACAATGGTCATCCCCACATAGAGGACGATGGGGAACTGCTGGGGCTTCTTCATCTTGTTTTCCAGAGGCAGCACCTGGGAGAGGAGGAAGGGGAGGTTGATGACAGAACAGCAGGTTGCCTCCATCCCTCTATACCCCTCAGCCTCAAAAAGTAGCAGGGGCAGCCCCATGGTCATGCCAGGGGATGGGATGGTCACATGGAGCCCAGAGAACCCAGCTGAAAAAGCCACTGTACTGAAGATCCGACTTCTGTGCTTACATTGGAGACCTTCACTTACTCCAGCAGGTCACCCATGCCCTTGCCTTAGTGATGGGATCTGCTCCCTGCTCTTGGCAGGAGCTGTGCCTAGAGCTGCCAGGCATCTTGGGGCAATGCCAACCACCCCATATCTTGGGTGCATTACACTCTGCACCCCAAAACAGCACGGCCATGCCCACTATGTTACATTGCCCTATCTTCCCCAGCAAAACCTGGAAAGACCAAGACAGACTCTCCTATCAAGCTTATCCGGACACATTTCAACCAGGCAGGACAATAAAAAGGGGAAGGACAGAGGTAACTCTTTCACTACACTATTAATTCTACACTACTAACACTAAATACAGGCCTTTGGCAAACATTTTTATAGCTGTCCTTGGATTTCAAACCCTTGGAGTGGATTTCAAGAGACACAGTGGCAAAGCTGGCGAGGAGGCAGGACAAGAATAGCTTTTATTTGCTTCTCCACCTCCAAGTCATGCAAGGAAGACAGCATTTGTGCCTCAGTGCTGGCAAGAGCCCTCTGCCCTGGGCATAGCATTCAGTAAACACTCCTCCAGTAATGGATTTGGCCCTCTCCAGGCCTGTGTTTACACAGCCAGCTTATATTAAGAGATGAAAACATTTTTTTCTCCTTTGAAGGGAGCTCCCGGAAACAACCCACAACATCTTAGGGAGTCATTAAGCTCTCCACCCACCCACCCAGCTTTTTTCACAGACACAGTTGGTCTATTTACAGCATCTTCTGTGAGAGACCCATGCAAATCCAGCCCCACGGCAGGCTGGGGCCACACAGCTGCCAAAGGGAGATCTCAGTGCCTCTGCAGCAGGGTGGGAAGGGAAGGAAAGGATCACATCTTTTTATGCTGTGCTTTTTGGCCTTCCATTTGGGCAGCTTCAGGATCCAGCCTGGTAACAAGACTCAGGACAATTCCTCATCTGCAGGTCAGCCAGCACAGCCCAAGGCAACTGCCAGCATGACTCCCAATCTACTGCCAGATAAAGCCACTTTTAAAGCAGCAACCAGCCTCCTGAGGTTTGGAGCACATGCTCCTCCAGCCTCAGATGGAAGCAGCAGGGTTTGACCCAGGAGACAGCCTGGAGCCAAAGCCAACAGCATCACCCAGAGTTTGGGCTACTGTCAGAGAAGTTCAGCTGCAAATGCAGCTGCAACACAGAGCAGGTGCTGTGGCAAGTCTGAGCAGGGGCAGAGGCTCCCGTGCAGCTCCTGTGCCACACGCTGAGACTCACCACCCCGATGCCTTCGAAAGCGAAGATCGCAGTGCCAAAAAACAGGGGGTAGGTCTTCCAGGCTGCTGCTAGAGGCAGGTTTCTGGGATCAGGAATGTCCTGGAAAAAAGCCCACACAGAGTTCAGACACAGGGAAGGTGGGGAAGGCCTGGCCTGTTCCCATCCCTCCCTGTCACAGCCCCACACCACAGGGGAAGCCTTGTGGAGCAGAGGGTAACCACTGTGCCCATGGGAGCAGGCAGCACCCCACGGCATGGAAACACCCTGCTGCTGAACTCCCTCCACGGGACACCCCGGAAATGAGAGAGGGGAGCCCTTACACACGTACCCTGATGATGTACTGGTAGATCACAACAAGGCTGACAAGCATGGCCACGTTGGCCAGCATGGAGAAGACAGACAGGACCTTGAGATTCTGGATGAATGAGAGCAGCACCACGAAAGGCAGGATGGAAAGCATGTACAGCCGGGAGTCCATGGTGGGGGTCATCACCACCGTCCTGTTCGAGCTGCAGTCATTGGTGGTGCCGTTTGCAGCAGAGACGACCTGGGGAGGCACAGGAAGGCCTGATGAACCAAGGTCTGAGAGCCACAGACCTTGGCAGACCATCCCAGGTGGGTACCCCATCAGCTCACTTCAAACACAGTTAGCTGACTAAAATCAAAGCAACACGGCTTTTCAGGTAGTCTTGAAGTAAATCCCTTGCAGTGAGCAGAGGAAGACACTGAGTTATGGCACCTGAGTCAGGACAGCAAATCCTGACCAAGCCCAGGCTCGCCAGGCAGGAGAACCTGATAGCGGGTGTAACGAGGGCACAGGGTGGTTTGCACTGCCCACCAAGGCCAGTCAGGAAGAGAGGAAAGAGGCATTAAGTTCTGTTTCCTCAAAGGTCCTTTTTCTCTTCCTGCATGAACTTTTCATCTATGTCACACAGCCCTTCAGTCACCCAATGCTCTGTTCACATGCAAGGACATCTGGAAGATACTGCTGGGCCCCAATTTTGATTTCTTCATGAGGAACCACCCTTTTCTTGGGGTCTTTCATTCCAAAGGCACTCCAGGCCATGTGCTCAGCTCTAGAGACAGTTTTGGCCCAGGAAGTGGGTAGCTGAGCCATCCCCCCCAAGAGCATGGGCACGCTGTGGGTCACCAATATAACCATGAACAAGCTGGTTCAGGTCCCAGGTCCTGTCTGGCCACTGCAGCAAAGGGCTCCTGAAAACTAATTTAACCTGCTCCACAGCAAGTCCTGCCCCTAGAGAGCTCTGCACAAACCACAATCCTCTGTGGGAGAGGGCAGTGCAGAGCCATGCACCCATGGGACAGCGCTGCTCGAGCCCCAGCCTGCCCTGTCTCTCTGTGGCTTGCTCCAAAGACATTTTCCAAACCAAAGCTCTGCCCAACACAGTGGCAACTCGCCCAAGGTACCACCTGCACCATGACTCCCCATCGAACACGCTATTTCCCACCACAAAAAGAAACAAGCAACACTCCCCTCTCCCCACCCAAAAAATTCCAAAACTGAAGCCAAGGGTTTTCCCAGCTGTGGCCTAAAAAAAATGGGCTGGATTTGCAGGTTTCTGCAAATTTCCCTGGAAGCTTGAGCCAGCCTTCACTGCAAGGGGCAGAGCAGAAAGCACCCCTTGAAGTGGCAGCAAGGGGCCATTCCCAGGGGGTGGAGGTCAGCCCAGCCCTGTGCACACACCCTGCTGCCTCCTGCTCTCGGGGTTGGCAGTGTCAGATCACCAATGTTCACCCATTTACTCCTCCCAGACATCCCACAGTGGGAGTCTCCTCAGCTGCTGCTCCCTGAGCAGAGGCAGAGGCTCCCACTGGCAGAGCCCCCTCTTGCTCTCCAGGAACCACCTCTGGAGCCAGTGGCCATCAGGGAAGAGCTGACCAAGGGCACAGCTGTGGTGGCAATGACCAGACCACTGCTGCAAGAGCAGAGCAGGAACACACTGGGAACAAAGCTGAGCAGTGCCTGCGAGGCACCGAGCTGGTGGAGGCTGGGAATGAGGACTCATTATTCCCAGTTTCTTACAGCACAGGAGCCAGCCAAGCGATTCAGGGTTTCTGTTTATTTCCTCCTGATGCCTGGCAGAAGGAAACTCTTTCTCTAAAGATGTAATTAAGCTCCAGAGCCATGGGATGAGGAAAGAAACTGGAATGCAAACAGGTCCAAGGAAAGGAGAAGAGAGGTTCACAGCAGGCCCTGGGACTCACATATTACTGTCTACACCAATAAATCGATTAACTGAGAGGGGCAGGACAGCAAAGACTGTCACCTCTGCTGTCACCTCTTTGCTGTTGTTCCCTCACTGGGAATGGCCCCCACTTCCACACAGACAACCCCAACACGTCTACAAAATCACAGGGACTCTCAGAAAAACCTGCTCTGTTTGAACAGGAAAACCAATCCTCCAAAGTATCTGGGCAGAGATGCAGTACTTTCCTGAGCAGCATATCCTATGGAAACCAGACCTTTGGTGGAGAACAGGGCAATGACACAGGAGCAAAGAACAACCCGACACCCCCTCGCCTTCCCCTTGCTCATGAAGGAGGGATAAGTCCAACCTGTCTCAGATTGTCAGCCAGAAAGACAAAGTACACACAGCAGAAACCCAGCTGAGTGATGACCAGGAAAAGTCCCACCACACGCCTGGAAAGCAAAAAAAGACCATTTGTCAGCCAGAACATACAGAAATAAGAGCCCACTTGGGTTTCTTGGGGCTGGACTCGCACACCGCAGCAGTGCTGCTCTCCCTGGGGTTGGGGTGTACAGGTTTGGGGTGGACACCCAGCTCACTTGGCTGAGATCAGGAAAAAGGACTGTATCTCCATCCAACCTCACAGACCTCAGGGTCTCAGTCTTCCCCTCCCATCCCTTCCATAGGGTCAGTCTCCTTTGGGTTTAGCAACTCCAGTCTGCTGCTGAATTGTGACAGCAGGAGACAACACTCCCTGGACACAGGAATGGGTGAATGTTCCCAGCGCCTGATGTGCAATATGTGATGTAATGTGGGACAAGGTGGGAGCAGGCACTGGACATGTTCCGTGTCCAACAAGATGGGCCAGCACTGCAAGACACTATTCACTCCTTTGTTATGCTGTGGAAACTTCTCCCACTCCTTTAGTCACGTCTGGTTGGGAACAGTTCTCGGTCAAAAACCCTCTGGGGGACACTGAGCACTCAGGGCAGGTGAGTCAAGTAACATTTTATGTCACTTGTGCTTATCTGCTCACACAGCTCAGTGAACAGTGGCTCTTCTGTCCCAGCTGCAGCACATGCTGGTCTTAAAGACAAGTCCCTGCCTGGGGCAGGGGAGCAGGTACCTTCCCCAGTTGGCATGTGTCCGCAGCCACGCGCTGGGAGTTGCCTCCAGCCCGTACATCACGGCACCTCCATAGTCCACAAACTGCTTCTGGAACCTGTCCAGAGAAGAAAAAGAGAAGGGACATTAATGTTAGCCCTGTCTGCTAATTCCCAAGGCAAATGATGCCACTAACATCAAAAAAAAACCTGTAAAAAAGTGCAGCAGTTCCAAACTGAGGCTTTGACATGGGCAACTTGCTGCTGGGGGGCTTCAGAAGAACTGTAGGAGCAGGAGAGCTGAGAAGGGGAGTTGCTCCTTACCTGTTGCAGAAGTGATGGGCGCATTTCACGAGGATGCTCATGCAGTGCACAGCCACGACTCCCATCACCAGCAGACTCACAGGACCCAGCTGCAGGGAAGAGAGGGGGAAGGCTGCACTCTGATGGCCAAAGGCAGAGCTGCACAGTACATTTTACTTCCAGACCAAACTCCACGGGCTGGGTGAGTGGAAACACCACTGGAGGAGCTTGGGTGCAGCTCCAAGGAACTGGACCCCCAGGACTGAGTAACCTGACAGAGCCACAAGCTTGGCAGGAATGATGCAAAAGAAGCAAGTTGGGGCAGTTTGGCTGTAGCAAAGCACTTCCAAGATTGCTTTCCAAACTATCTCGCATGTCCCTATTATAAGGGTGAAGAAGAGGTCACGGTCTGGCCCCAGCACCCTGCCTGACCCCACACAGGAAACCACAGCCCCGACTTACACATGAACTCCTCCACACCAGGCAGCACAATGCAGGAACAGCAAGAACAGTCTCAGCAGCAAAGCCACAGAGCCCGGGGTGCAAAAGTCACCAAATACTGAGAGGCAGCTGGGCAGAGAGTCAAGCCCCAACAGCGGCCATTCAAGCTGCCCAACGCCCCAGGGTCACTCTGGCCCTTGAGCTCCAGCACAGCAGGGTTGAGCTGCCTTACCAGGATGCCAGCATTCTTCACAGCCAGAGGCAGCCCCAGCAGCCCTGTCCCGACATTCCCCTTCAGAAGGTGGATCAGGGTCTGGTACCACCTGAGGGGGAGAAGATGCAGAGGTGACCATCAGCACCCAGACCATACACATTTGTAGCACTCAGCTCATCCTGTTGAGGGTCCACAGCAGATCTGATCTACTTCAGGGAATGCATGTGGAGGTCTTGATCCTGTCCCCTGCATCCAGCTCAGCCAGGTGGGACCAAGGAAGGTCTGAAGGCAAAGACTGAACAAACAGATTTTGGGCAGGCATTTGCAAAACCAGCTTCACGGCAAAACCCAGCACAAGCACAGCTCAGCACCAAGGCTGGACAAGGATCTCTCTGAGTTAAAGGGATCAGCCTCTCTTGTGCAGAGACAACATCCTCTGCCCACCTGGGCATAAGGAAGCCCCCACAGCATGGCTGCAACATGCCCACCCACATGTTCTCTGAAGCTGGACATGCACTTTGCTTGCCACAGCTCCCCATCAAACCAAGCTGGAGTGAGGGAATATTAGGAAAAGCAGCAATCCCTGCCTGCTGCCAGCAAGCCCAGCTTCACTAGGGAGCAAAAAGTAACACCAGGGCAGCTGCTCGCTTGGTGCCAGCACCCCACAGAGGCAGGACCACAGCTCTGCCCTCACCACCCCCAGGAGAGCTCCCCATAAAACCACGGCTCCACTATCCTCCAGCAAAGCCGGCAGGGAGCCACCAGGAGCTCCCCCACCCTCCCCAGGTGCCGGGCCGGCCCGGGAGGGAGGGAAGCATCACTCACGTTGTGCCGTTGGTCTCCCCGAAGCGCTGGTAGGACTCAGGGTGGGCGAAGCCGTTCATGCCGTCGGGTGGGCTCCCCTCGGGCGTGACGTCCGTGGAGCTGTAGTCATTGTAGTCCTCACTGCGGAGGCGCCGGGTGGACATGGTCCCTGTGGGGGGAGCAGCATTAGGGGTGCCCAGCTCCACACCCCCCTTCTCGGGCTCCTTGGGGTCAGCCATGGTGCAGAGAGACCGGCTCGCACTGCCAGAGCAAGGTCTCCTCCAGGGCTTTTATACAGCCACAGGCTCCCGCCCAAGCAATCACGGAGTTGGCATGTCCTAAGGTCAAACGTGCATGGCACAGTCCCACTGGCTCTTCCCGCAAGCTCGTGCCCACGTCTTGGGCACACCCAGACAGAACGGGGTCAAGATCCCGCGGGCAGGGCCTGGATGTGCCCCACTTCATGTCAGGTAAAGCATACCCCTGCTCTAAGGGTGGTGAGTGTGGTGCCACAGCCACGGAACATGCTGGCAGAGTGTCCCCAGCCCTGGCACTTGAGACTGGGGCTGTCAAGAAGACAAGGCCAGAAAAGTGCAACTGCTTTTAATCCGCATGCAGTGTGCTGCAAGGGAACAGCTTGCTCTTGCCAGGGAAGGGAAAGTTTCCTAACGTCCCTTTTTTTCCTCCTTTTTTTTTTTTAATCAAGACTTTTTATTAAAAATAATCAAAAGAAAATTGATTAGACTCCATCAGGCAGGAGCACAGACTATGAGACAGCACAACATCCACCTTAAAGGTTTCACAGCCAAGGAGGTGCCTATGAGACTAAGGGGCTTCCCAGGATGAGGCACCTGCACAGCCCAGAGCTCTTGCTCCAGCAGAAACCCCAGCAGGGTTCTGCGAGCCAGGAGCATGGGCAGAAGCTCTCACCAAAGACACACACCCCTGCCTTCGCCTGGAAAACAGTCAGTTGATTCAGTTCCCACATGTGCCACACCCAGCACTCCAAACACCCACTGGGAAGGAGCACCAGAGGCACAGGAATTATCTATCAGGCTCTTGCATCACAGCCTGGTGAGCCAGTCTCTGCCCCACAGCTCCTCTGGGCTGTCATGCCCCAGGCATCACCCCTTCCCCAGCAGTCCTGGTGCTTCCTATCCTTTCTCCCCAGCGCCGGTGGGAAACTGGGACCAAGAGGAAGCAGCAGAGAAATGTCATTACTGCAAAAAACTGGCTCATTTCCTGCCAGAGCTCCTCGTGCACCCGCCAAGTCACGCGAGCGCCTGCCGGATATGGCCCCAGCACAGACCCACAGATCTGGCTGTGCAGGGAAGGCTCAGCCCAGGCTACTTGGGTGCTTCTCCATCCCCAGAGCCCCAGGCATCCCCCAGAGCATCACTCTGCAAACCTGGCTGGTACACAGGAAACAAGCCAAGAGCTGCATCTGCTGGGAGGGTCCAGCCTGGAGATCAGATGGGAAGCATGGAACAAGGGTTTTTCCTCAGCTCTGGATGCTCCAGATCCCAGTTGCTCTGGAGCAGTTACCCAGGCCACACCAAAGCTGCTGTATTTCCTGCAGCACCAGGCAACACCGGCAGCTGGAAGCAGCAGTGTGTCCCATGGAATACCAGCCTCTGGAGCAACGGTGAGGCCAGCTGCAGGCAAGAAGGCACTCCAAAGCCACAGGCAGTACATGCATCACTCCTGCCCAGCCTCCTCCCTCGAAGCTGGGACATGTAATCATGTCCTGAACCGGCTCTGCTGCAGGCAGGGCGATCCGGCGAGGCAGGGACCAGGAAGAGCGGCAGCAGGAGTTTACACAAGGAAAGCATTACAAGCTGTTTGTCATCGGTGCCAGGCCCAAGGGCCAGGGGAGAGACCTGGGAGGCTTTGCCAAACACCAAGGGCTGGCAGTGGGCAAGGACAGCAGGCAGAGGGGGTGCAGGGCTGGGTCAGGCATGGGCAGCCCCCCCAAAGATGGCCTGTACTTCATACCCAACAGCGATGTCTTCCAGATAAACACAACACGGTGACATCACTCTGCCTGATCGCTTCCCTGTGGATTTTTTTTTTCCCCCAAGCAGGCCCGTCTGCTTTTTTGCTTTGAAGAGCCAGGGAAATGCATTCATCGTGACTTGCCTGCTTTGTGTCTGGATTAGAGGTTGCGTAGCAGCGGGGAATGAGCACTCGGCTCCCCCGCAACCAGCAGGAAAAAAGCTGCAAAACTTGTCTCATCCACGCGATGAATACTTCAAACCAAGGCAAAACCCCACTACACCATTTCCTCGTCATTGCAAACAGCAAAGACAGGAACAGCCACATTTGGTTTCCACTTTGAAACCAACTCCTCTGCTGCATTCATGTGAATTGTTTTTCCTCATCTACACACAGGAGCAATTTCATTGTCATAAGTGAAGCACCTACAAAAGCTGGGGGGATAGTGACAGCAATTTGTCCCTTCCAGTGACAGCCCCCCACCAGAAGGCAAAAACAAGATGTGACTTGCTGCTGACCCTGACAGCTCTCTCCAGCTGAGCCGTGGCTGCGTGTACACGGGGAAATCTTCTGGAAAAGTGAGCTTCACAGCAGAACTCACTGCTGCTTCCCATCATGCCTGTTAAACCCTTTATTTCCAAAGCGTCGCTTGTAGTCCACCCAAGCGTGACACAGGGGAGAGCTGGCGCTGCCAGATCCCCCTCCCCTGCCTGCAGGGAAGCCACCATGCCCACGCCAGCATGACACCTCCCAGTCACAGCATCAGTCGTCTTGTCCCCGTGCCACCCAATGCTCCCACAGCTCCAAATACACTCCCAGACTCACCTTTCCAAGGTTTCACAGCATGGCCTGGTCCCCCCCCAGCCCAGCATCTCCCCACATGGAGGCTGCTGGGCACAAACCCCCCCCCCAGTTCCCGCAGCTCCCCCCCCAGCCAGGCTGTGCTGCTCCACTCCCTGCACCCCACAGCTTTGGGGATCCCTGTGCCCTCCCCCACTGCCACACAGCACCCCACACCCCGGTGTACAATGCAGGGGGCTGTGTCCCCCTACATGGCATCCCCACACACTCCGAGGGCAACCCCAGTGTGTGCCAGCACCCTGCAGGGCATCACCAGCACCCCCCTGGGTACCCATGTGGGGTCAAGGCAGACCCACGCACTTACGTGGGCTCTGAGCACCCTGAAGCACCTCTGCAGACTGCCAGGACCCCCAGGGAGCTCCTGAGACACCCCTGCAAGCTCTCAGCCGCCCCCTGCACCCACTCAGGTTCCAAATACCCCCCCACACACATGGCCACACATACAGGCCACCAGCACCCCCGAACTCCCCTGAGCACCCACGTGTGCTGCCAGCTCGCTTCTGCAACCCCAGAGCCCTTGTCAGCCTCCAGCACCCCTAGGGACCCCTGGACACCCAGGGGGGCTGCCAGCACCCCCAGCGACCCCCCGACACCCATGCCAGCCTCCAGCACCCCCAGGGAACCCTGAGCAGCCACGGGCGCTGCCAGCACCGCCATGCTCTGCGCATCTGCCCGCGCACAAGGATTGCCAGCGACCGCCTGGAGCCCTGAGTCGTGTCATGGCTAACCCGAGCTCCCCCGAGCACCCACGCGGGACGGCAGCACCGCCAGGACCCCGCGCACCCGCGCCGGCTACTGCGCCCTCCGCGTTCCCGGGCACCGCGCATGCTGACAGCCGGCTGACAGCCCGCTCCCGCAGCCCCCCTGTCCCTGTCTCGGCCCCAGTCCCAGTCCCAGTCCCGGTCCCGGTCCCGCACCTCTCGGCCGTCCCGCACCGCCCGGCCCCGCCGGGCCCGCTCGCTCGGGCGCGCCGTCACGTGACACGTGGCTCAGCTGAGCGCGGCGCCTGCGCACGGAATGAGGGGCGGGGCCAGGCGGGTGGGAGGCGGGGCCAAGCGGCGTGAGGCGGGGCCAAGAACGGAGGGCGGGGCGGGACTAGCGGAGGCGCTGAAGGGGCGGGACCACGTGTTGTAGGGGGCGGGGCCAAGCGAGGCGGGACGGACGCGGGCAGTGGCGCCCCCTGGCGGACGGGCCGCGAGTGGCGCTGCCCGGGCGGGACAAGGGCGGGGGCCCCGAACCCCGAACCCCCCGCGGGCAGCGGAGCCGGGGAAGGGCCCGCAGCGCAAGTCCTGCGAGGAGCGGCTGCGGGAGCGGGGATTGTCCAGCCTGGAGAAGGCTCAGGGGTGACCTTATCGCTATCTGCACACACCTGACAGGAGGGTGTAGCCAGATGGGGGTCGGGCTCTTCTCCCAGGCAACCAGCGGCAGGATAAGAGGACACGGTCTTAAGCTACGCCAGGGGAGGTTTAGGTTGGACATTAGGAAGACTTTCTCCATAAGCAGAGTGATCAGACACTGGAAAGGGCTGCCAAGGAACGTTGGTGGAGACGCCATCCCTGGAGGTGTTTAAGACTGCACGTGGTACTTAGTGCTATGGTCTGTCATGGCAGTGTTAGGTCAAAGGTTGGACTCAATCATCTCAGAGGTCTTTTCCAACCTAATTGGTCCTGTGATCCCCTGCAGCAGGGCTGTTCCTTGGGCAAGGCATGCAGAGTGATACAGGTGTCAGGATTATAGACAGTTGCTTGGATGAGTGATACTCCCTGAGCCCCCAAGCATGGCCTATGACCCCAGGGCTGTCCCTGTGTCCCCATGTCCAAAAGCAGTGCCTGCAGATTGCCTCCCTGCCCCTCACACAGGAACCAGCCTTAGGGCTGCTCACACTCAGCTCCTCTGGCTGCAACATCCTCCACCACAGACCCCACACCAGCCCCACCACCTTCGCCTCTTCCAGCTCACATCCCCATCCCCACTATTCCAAGGGAGACAAATGTCACCCCACCTCACCCTCAGCACTAAGAGGTACCAGCTCTGCTTCCTGGTAAAAAGATTTATTAAGAACCTGCAGTACCTGCCCAAAAGGAGGCTGCTGCCATGGCACAGGCGCTGGTGGGGAGCAGGGACAGAGTGTTAGTTCTTCTCCAGGCAAAGCCATGGGATGAAATGAAGCCAGTGGAGGGCACAGAAAGGCAGTGGGAGCACATCTGTGTGGTGCAGGACCCCCGCAGCAGTTAAGGCATATAAAGTGCTTGTAGGAGACCAGCCCTATGGAAGGGGTAAATAACACAAGCAGGCAGGGACAGTGAGGGACATGGGTGGGTGGTGGGTCACCTGCACCTCTGCCCTCTTGGCACCTCTCACAGAGGGGGGATGTCAGACTCACGCCCTGCCCAAAGCTGCAGCAGGAAGGATGCTACCCACCCACACCACAGTCCCCAGCCACAGCCAGGAGGTCCCCAAATAGGATCCGGGCTGCTGGTCTTCATGGTCATCTCCCAGTTATCCCACATTCAGGATGCTGCTCTGTGTTGCGGAGCCGCTGTCAGTGCATGGGAAGAATGGTCCCACTGCAGTGTCCTCCTGCCTTGGCTCAGTCCCAGTGGAAAAATGAGATAAGTGGGACTGGTCCTGGGCCAGGCTGTGCCCCAGCAGCCCATCACAGCTGTGTGTCCCCCTGTGGAGCGAGTGCTGCCATCAGCCAGCCACCTCTCCTGCTGCCAGGAGCATCACCAGCCGCTTGGTCCCTTACGAGTGGGAATGTCCATGTGGGGCTCCAGTGGTTTCAGTCCTCTTCTGCTCCTGATGTTTTCTGCACGAGGGGCACAGGGAGGTGCCTTCCCAGGTGCTTCTTGCCACCAAGCTGGTCTCCCGTGCAGGACAAGGATGCACCAAAGGCAGACCCAGAGGTGCTGCGTGGGGACAGGTCTTCTGCAGCCACTTTGGGGACACGTCTGCAACAAAGCCCTGTGCTCTGGCCAGAAGCGATGGGGGCAAGCAGGGACACCCTCCACAGCTAGTCCTGCATCCCTTCAGCCTGCCACAGCACTCCCAAACAATCCTTCCTCCCCATGGACTGCTCCAAGAAATACTGCTTTTCCCTGGAATGTTTTTGTCTACAATTGCCCTGATAAGATTACCAAAAAAAAGAAAGAGAAACTAGGTAAAAAATATCTACCCCCAGGTCACACTGAGGTTAGGCTACAAGGCCACCCTGTCCAGGCAGGTGAAACACTGGTGATGGGTTTGGGGACAGGAGGAGAACCAGAGGGGCCTTTCTGGGTGTAGCAGGGGAGGTGGCACCAAGCAGGGGCACAGAGGCTGCTTCCTCCTGACAGCAGGAGGGATGGACCTCACAGGGATGGGTTGGGACAGGACAGGGTGCAACTGCATGGGATGGGACAGGGGACCATGGCAGGGGGGAGAGGAGGGACAGTGCCCAACCCCTCAATGGGACTGCAGAGAGAAGGCCAATTTGATGCAGGCGAGCTCCTCCCCACCGTTGCTGATGACCGCACGGACACGGTAGTTGCCGTTGGTCATCCAGGAAGGCAGTTCCACGTCAGGCACGTCAAAGTCACTGGC
The DNA here is from genome assembly GCF_036250125.1 of Pseudopipra pipra. NCBI lineage: Eukaryota > Metazoa > Chordata > Aves > Passeriformes > Pipridae > Pseudopipra > Pseudopipra pipra. The sequence goes on from NC_087563.1 coordinate 13,760,615, forward strand.
TGGCAGGGAGTAGGAGCCCTATGGAGAGAGGGCAGGTCAAGAGATCAGCCAAAACCCCAGCCCTTCCCTGAGGGGCACAGTGGTGCCCGTCAGCACTGCCAGCACCACCCCGGGGGGTTCAGGCGTACCGCTTTGAAGGGGCAGTGGCAGGGGATGCCGTAGGTGAGCAGGGGCTCTGGGCAGGTTGTGCCAGGTGGGATGAGGTCATCAAGCATGCTGCAGACATCGTTGTAGGTGCAGCTGCCCAGCTGGTCAATGCAGGGCAGCTGGATCCAGAGTTCACCCAGTGCCTTCTCTACCGTCAGCACTGCCTGGAGGGAAGATTTTCAGCACCAGTACAACCAGCATGGGCACCCACAGCTCCTCCAGCCGGTCCCACAGCACCTCACCACCCAACTCCCTCAGCTCCTGATCATGCAATCTTTGGGGTGTCTCTGGGGTCACTGCACACCCTCCTGCTTTCAGATCCTCTCAGCCTGCAGGTTTCTCTTCCTCCAATCTCAGGCTGGTCCCTTGAGCAAACACCACCCAGGAACCCACAGTCCCACTCCTTCCCCTTTCCTCTGCCTCTGTCCTGAAACAGGTGCTCCCATCCCTCAGCTCTGCCTCCAGGCTCCCCCAGAACACTCCCCACAGCCCCAGCCACAAACATGGCATTGCTCAAGACAGCCTATGCACCCTGGGCAGAAACACATGTTTCATCTCCTTCCAAAAACTTCCCAAAAAGTGGTGCAGGGCAGCCAGCACAGCCCAAGGCTCCTGCAGCAGTGCCCTGGCATGTCCTTGGAGAGAGCAGCCACATCTGGCCTCTGAAAAAGGAGTACTGCAGTGACTGCCAGGAGCACCCACAGCACTTGGGTTTCATTTCCCTCCCTGAGCCACTACGTCCCCGGGACACAAGACAGCTCAGGTGGTTTCTCCCCCTGGGACAAGGTTGGGAGGCTCCCACTGGGCTGTCAGCTCCCATCGTGGGTCTCCCCATGCCCTGTTCTGCCTTACAGAACCCGTTGTGCTCAGCCCTGCACCACTCTGTGCCTCGCTCCCCAAGGGCTGCTCATTCCTGCACCCACTGACACACATTTCCCAGCGGCCAGTGGTTTAGGGAAGTTCTGCCCTCCCTCATCACATGGAGGCATGTCTGGCACTTACCTTTAGAGGGGCAGCCATGGTCTTTCCATTTTTGACGGCCGCACTGACACGCAGGCTCCCTGGGATGCTGATGGGGTCGGGTGCCACGGAGAGGCTCTGCACCACCACGGGGTCCGTCTTGTCACCACAGTTCTCCCAGGCAAAGCCACCAACCTGCAGCACCAGGGAACAGGAGGAGTTAGAGCCAGGGCAAGCCTCACCCTAGGTTTGCAGGAGGTTTCTCCAGTGCTGGACGCCTGACCCCCACCAAACAACTGCTCACAAACAGCCAGAAAATGACCTTCAGCCCCTTCAAACGCCAAATAAACACAACACTCTGCATTTCTCAAAATCCCAGCTCTCCGACCCTGAGGGCACCTCAGAAACCCTCTGTCTGCATGCACTTTACACTGAAAGCAGATTACCAGGCTGCAATTTCCAAATTGCCTCAGCTCTGCCTCCAAACACTTCACATGTGAACAGGGCAAGAAGCATCCTTCATGCCAACAGCATTGAGCAAGGTGTGTGAGGACAGGTGAGAGCAAGCTGGGACCAGGGCAGCGTGGTGGCAGCTGCACTGTGCAGGGGGATGCTGGGGGGCATGGGGGTGCCCTTGGAGGGCCTGTGGGGTTGACACAGCCTCCCACCTCATCCAGGATCAGCCCAGCTGTTGCAAGCCCTCATCCACCAGCTACTGGCCACCTGTTTCCACACAGGAGCAGGAATCACACTTGGGGGGCAGATGAGCCATGGTTATCCCCTGCCTGATACAGTCCAGGGGCCTGATCTTGAGCTGGTTCTGAACAAATGAGCCAGAGAAGCAGCATTATCCCATGGAATAACGAAAATCCACACATAAGGAGATATGACCTGAAGGGGGGACATCGCAGGTGTGTCCTGGGCTAGGAGCCATGCTGGGAGATCTCCCCTGTTTCCTACAAGTCCCACCAGCCTCCCCAGACACCACCAGTAAAGACACTCAATCAAAGGTGGGGGGATGGCGGCACTTGTCTGCAACAGCCAGCCCTCAGCCTGCCACAGGCCAGTGGCGAGAGCCCAGCCCCAGCTCCCTCCCCGAGCAGGTTTGGCCGGAGCAGCCCGTGTCCCCATGCCACGGTGTGGGGCTCTCCCTGCCTGCTCACAGCCGCAGAACCGGTGGAGGCTGTACTGCCTGGTGCCACACGGCAGCCCCTGCGGCCACAGCGCAGCCCACGCTGGCGAGCAGCTCATCCCGCATCCTGCTCACCCGCCGGGAGCAGCCCAGGGCAGGACACGGGGCTCAAGACAAGCCGGGACACGGGGCAGGCTGCACGCTTACACTCAGCAAGAGCTGTGAGCTCCCAGCCCGGGGGTCTGCAGGCAAAGAGGCTGCAGGGAGCCGAAGAGCGGTGTGTGGCTGCAGATTGCTGCCCGCCGAGCCCCCCTCCAGCCCTCCCAACCGGCTCCCCCTTCCCTGGGGCAACAGCAGCTTTCCTGGAAAATAAATTGCGATGCTTCCCTCCGCACCGCGTGAGAGTCACACATGGTAATCAGCTGTATCTTAATCAGAGCGTGTTGATGAGCCCGGCCCAGCGCTGCGTGGGAACGCGGAGGCAGAGCCTGGGGTGGAAAAGGCTCATGGAGAGGAGAATTGAGGGCCGGGAGACGCTCACCCGAAGGACGAGGCCGCTGGGCTTCTGGGTTCAGAAGTATTTGTAAACACTGGATCCCTCCTGCTCCGAGCTGAATCCCAGCCTCCAGCAGTCCTCCCCAGCGCGGGGGGCTGCAGGGTTCCAAGGGGTCCGTGGGACCCCACTCCCCCCCGCAGCCCCAGACACGCACCCACCAGCGACCTTGCCCCCGTCCTGCCAAGCAGAAAATGCTCCTGGTCTCCCGCAATCCCAGCGGGACGGTGGAATCTTCCACCTCCCCGGGCCGAGCCCCGAGCCTCTCCGGCAGCCCCCTCCGTGCCCGGAGGGGTGCGTGGCGCGGGATGCGGAGTCTCTCCTCACCTTGCTCAGCCGCCGGCCCCCGCTCCGCTCCACCAGCAGCGGCGGCTGCGGCCCGGCGAGCGCGGCCGGGACGAGCTGCAGCGCGCAGAGCGCCAGCGCCAGCCCCGCGCACAGCATCCTCCGGGAACAGGCCGGGATGGGTCCGGGGCGCGGACGGGAGTCGCTCCGAGGGGCAGAGAGGCGAGCGGCGGGCAGGGACCGCGGTGGGACCGGGCTGGCAGCAGCACCGGGATAAGAAGCCCCGTGCGGTGGCGATGACCCCTCCCTCCGAGCCCGGCCCACCGCCCGAGTCCCCTCCCTCCCACGGGAACGCTCACATTTTCCCCTCCTCTTTCTCTTGCTTTTTTTTTTTTTTTCCCCTCTCCTCCCCAGTTTCGCTGCCAAACGCAGGACTGGACTCGCAGGGATGCTGGGACGGGAAGTTGCGCTTTCCCAAGCTCCCAGGGCGGGCATTGGGGGCGAGGGGGGCGGGGGCTGCACCCACCACCCCAGGGCACGCACGTCACCCAGCTCCGGTGGAGGGAGCCGAGCATCTCCCCACCGCCCACCCCTCCACCCAGCAGCACTTCTTGTTCCCCGCCTGGGCTGCCGGGGGCGCCTGAGGGTGTGCGAGGGTCGGTACCCTTTTGAGTCAGTACCCAGGACCCCCACGCTCCCCCCCGCACTCGGCAAGCCCAGCGTCACCAGAGAGCAAAGAGCAACAACACCGGGGCAGCTGCTCGCTTGGTGCCAGCACCCCACAGAGGCAGGACCACAGCTCTGCCCTCACCACCCCAAGGAGAGCTCCCCATAAAATCACGGCTCCACCATCCTCCAGCAAAGCCGGCAGGGAGCCACTCCGAGGGGAACCCCAGTGTGTGCCAGCACCATGCAGGGCATCACTGCATCCCCCTGGGTACCCATGTGGGGTCAAGGCAGACCCACACACTTGTGTGGGCTCTGAGCACCCTGAACCACCTCTGTAGGCTGCCAGGACCCCCAGGGACTTCTGGGCACCCCTGCAAGCTCCCATCACCCCCCTGCACCCACTCAGGTTCCAAATACCCACACACACATGGCCATACATACAGGCCACCAGCACCTGGAACTCCCCTGAGCACCCACGTGTGCTGCCAGCTCGCTTCTGCAACCCCAGAGCCCTTTTCAGCCTCCAGCACCCCTAGGGACCCCTGGACACCCATGGGGGCTGCCAGCACCCCCAGCACCTGCCCATGCACAAGGCTTGCCAGTGACGCCCTGGATCCCCGAGTCATGTCACGGCTAACCCGAGCTCCCTCGAGCACCCACACGGGTGCTCTCTACAACTCCCCGACAGGAGGGTGTAGCCGGGTGGGGGTCGGGCTCTTCTCCCAGGCAACCAGTGAGAGGACGAGAGGGTGTGGTCTTAAGCTATGCCAGGGGCAGCTTAGGTTGGACATTGGGAAGACTTTTGTCACAGACATTGGAAAGGGCTGCCCAGGCAGGTGGTGGAGAGCCGTCCCTGGAAGTGTTTAAGGAAAGACTGGATGTGGCACTCAGAGTGGCAGAGATATTTCAGATATTTCAAATATTTGAGACTCTCGAACCGATGCCAGGTGAGCAGCAGGGGGGAGGGGGCACCCTGGCATCTAGTAGCCCCTGGCTGGGCAGTTTGCTGCAATACCCCTGTGGCCTACAAAACTGGGAATAAAGGAACTCTCTAAGACTCTTTGTGAGTATTAGAAAGCAGCATTCTTTCTTTACCATGTCGGAGGCGCGAGGGGATGGGATCCTCCAAAAACATGCTTGCCAAGTTACAAAAACTTCATGCCTTTATTTAGCTACCTTATGAAGAATTCATGTATTTCCCAAATCTGTCCCTCCCATTTCCCAAAACTGTTCCTCCCCTTGACACACCTCCTGTTTTGAGTCGGTGGTCCTTTAGGGTGGTCTTTCGTGACCCTCTGGTGGTTGTTCTGTAGCCTTCCTCATGCTTTCCTTTTCTTGAACTCTTGCTTTTGGCACATCATCATGCCCTTTAGAACAGTGTCCAACCATAAGGCCAGTTTTGACAACTTTGTTAGCTTTATGTTCCTTTTACAACTTCTGCTTCATAGAATAAAAACACCCTCTATCTGTTGATAAACTATCTGAGAAACTCCTGAGCTTTACATAGTTTAAGCTACACCAATGAGCTACATAGTCTAAGCTACACGGCTCTATACGGCTGCACCCCTACCACCCATCTATCCAAAATGCTGGATTTAGCACCCCCTCTTCCACCCTTCCTCCCTTCTTCAGGAGACCATTTTCCAGATAGAGCTGCCCCAGGCTCCCACCCAGCATGCTGGAATGGCCCCACAGGTACCCCACCATCACAGCTGGCACAGGAACATGGGTTTTCCCACATATTTTGGTGAACAGATGTTTTTTACCCTGAGGAAAGCTGGAAGGGACTAAGCTGACTGAGCACACAGGACATGAGTGTGGCAGGTCTCAGACCTCCCCCTTGCCACAGCATGGTCAGAACACACTCCCCCATCGGCGGCTCCGCTTTCCCTCACACACTATCGCTGGCTGGCGTCCCCATGTTGCTCCCAGCCCTGGGAAGGGTTGCCTGGTTTGTCCAAACCCCTGCCTCAGCTCTATTTTTAGCCTTTCGTCCTTATTTAGCAGCGAGGCCGGCCGGGAGCGTGCAGGCAGGGCGTGGGAGCAGGCAGGGCCCGTGACAGATCCTGCTGCCCACCCCACACCGGCAGCGACAACTGCGTCGCTGATCCACTGCTGGGGCTTAAGGGTGAGGAATAAATAGCCCTTTCCTCCCCTCCCACCCGGGAACAGAGCGGAAAGTTATCCCCTGGGATTAGTTTTCACTTTGAGGCCCCGGAGCAGCCGGAGGCCAGGGATAAGGATAGGGATGCATGGGGAGAGTCACGGGCACAGACTGAGCATTGTGTTGTGGTCTGGGAGGGGAGCAGAGCCCCTCATCTCAAGTCCAAGGCATCACATGCTTTCCTGCTTCTCGCCAGAGTAGGTGAAAGTTTCACTCCCCCATTCCCGTTCTTCGCCCCTCCATTTTGCCATGGGGGAAAAAAAGAGAATAAAAGACTGTAAGAACAGGTTAACCCACATCTTTTTCCTTGGAAAAACAAAGGCAGGGACAGGAATGACTTGAAATCAGTGCTCTACCTCAAGGCAGAAGTATGTGTGACCTAGATCCTCACAAAAGGAACTGTGACTTTTTCTGGGCTCCAACATATTCGAGAACTTCTGCAGTTGAGTTTTCTCAGCTATCTCAACCATGCAAAGTCCGAGTCACAAGGTCTCAGCAGACCTGGCTGAACACCTCTGATTTGCATTGAAGAAAAGCAGCCAGCACTTCATTAGGTCTCATTTGCAAAAGCAAATAGATTGCAAATGATGAGAGGGGCCGAAGGGTGTAACCATGACCACCCTGTCTCCACTGCCTGAGCTGCAGCTCTGCTGGGAGCCACCAGGCTGACCACAGGCCAGCTCATCACCCAAAAACCTGCCAGCACAATCTCCTCCATCTCCCTTCTCCCCTCCCCCCCCCCCCCCCCCCCCCCGACTGGGTTTCTGCAAATAAAGTAAATAAAAAAAAGAGTGACCCCACCTGCACTCACGGGACCACCCTGCACACAGGCCACGCAGGGCTGGCACCAACACCACCTTGTACCCATCCTGTCCTGCCCAGTCCTTACCAGCTGGAACTGGAGAGAGAGTGACAAGAGACACTTAAACAGTTTGCATAAATGCTTTTCTTATCCATAAGCTTTGGCAAATACTTTAAATGACCACTGGTACAAATTAACTTGGCGTTATTCCTTTATCCCATTTACGGCAATTGAGCTGAGCATGTGATAAAGCCTCCTCAGCTCCCTTTTCTAGAGGAAACCCTTGAGATGTCTCCAGCTGCTGCCATTCCTGGGGAGTGATCGTGATAACACCAAAAAAAAAAAGACATCAGGGCAAACTTCAAAACAAGCTGAAGCTGCCCCAGGTGGGGCCATCCCACACCACCTCTGCTTTCCTGTCTTTGCGCAGGCAGAAATCCCCTCGCTGCCACAGTCCCTGTCATCTCCAGCCTGCTGTGTGCAGCCTTCGGCAGCCCCAGCCCCATGTGCTCCCCGGACCCCCAGGGTTCTCTGGTTACCCTGCAATGCCATGGAAAGTTCCTGCTTCGCTTGAAAGCAGATGAACAGAACAGTTTCTGGCTGTCTTAGTGCTGCCCTGCAAATGGAGCAAGTTATCAGTGTGTTGTGGCAGAGGAGGATGAAGCAGGGCTGAGATGGGAGATCTCTCCAGCAGGCACACATCCCGTGCAGCCCGCACAGGAAAGATTGGAGAAACTAAGAAATTGCTAAAATCAAGCTAAAATAAGAGACCTTCGGGGCAGCACAGGCAGAAGCTCTGGCTGGCAGTCTCACGGATGCACCCACGGGCCGAAGGAAGGCTGTTAACGTGCTCTGGGCAGCCCCGCCTCCGAAAGTAAGAGACGTCTAAAGTGCAGGTTGTAGCTGCTATGGCGAGCATGGCACACCGGAGCCTGCAGGGGAGGCTGGGGAGCAGGGTGCTGTAGCTGTTCTTACTGAACATTCCCTCTCCAAATCCCAGTTCTGCCTTGCTGGCTTGATGCTTCAGCCTCTTGTGTCCAAATACTCTGATTTTTCTCCACCATTAACAAGAGAAACCCTACCTGGAGCCCCACTTTGTGGCACAGGGGCATCCCAGTGCACCCCCTCGGCACCCCACAGTTAAATGCAGAAATTTCCATGAGCACATGTGCAAACTACTGGACCCTCGTGCACCAGCAAGACATGGTGGCAGCTGGACAGGCTGCTCGTCAGCTGCCCCCACAGTTGCTTCTGTTCTCAGCCATGGCCCCAGCGATGCAAATTCAGCTTGGAAATACGCATGTGCTTTTGTGCTTGCCCCTGTAGGCCTTCAGTCTCCAAAGTCTAGACCAGGATTTTTAATTAACCCTGGAGAGGTGGAGACCGGCACCTTGCACCTACAGGCCTTTTATCTCACCAACGATCTACTCAGCCCAAATAAGTGCTCTCATTTCGGGAGAGTTGCTGCATTCTGAAGTGCTGGGAGAGATAAGAACAGAGACGCTCTCAGTGCTCTCGCTCTCAGTGCTCTCGGTGGTTTCTGAGCAGTGGGAGCTGATGCCAGAAGCTGCTGTGACTCACGAAACTTCACTCAGGTTAAGCAGCACCCACCCAAGAGGACGAAGGCAACTCGTCCCTCCAGTCCCCGGGAAACTTGGGGCAGCGTGTGCCTGCCCCTCGCCTCCCCCACCCTCCTATCCAAGTAGTGTTTCACAATTTCCCCCGTCCCAGGGTTACCAGGACAGAAAAACACCTCCAACTAGAACGTGACAGGACGACCAGGCACCTCCACTCCCTCGCTGTCCAGGCAAAATGCCAGGGTGCTGGCAGCCCCTGAGCCGCGGGCTGCTTGGATTTCTCCCAGGGGATATTTAGAAAATGTCAGAATAGAAACTTGTTGACAAAAACTTGCAGTGTTTCCATACGGGCACAGCCTCGTGACCAGGTTGAAACTCTCCCGTTTCAGCAGTGCTGGGTGGCAGCAGTGGGTTTTTCAGGTCAGAATGTGTGGTCATCTAGAAATATCTAAAAAAAAAAAAAAAAATTAAAAAGCACCTAAAATAATCATCAAAATCAAAACATTCGGAAGAACCTGCTTTTCCTCCCGCTATTTTTTAGACAGGACACTTTCAAATCCATTTGTTTCCCTACCTCTTTGGCACCCATTTCCGAAGTGTAGGATTTCCTCCTGGAAAAGGGCACCCTGGCTCCAGGCCCAGAATTTGGGGTGTTTGGGATGCTCAAGAGGTTGCCAGGATGCAGTCCCTCAGGCGATATGGACCACACTGAAAGCCCCCTCCAGCCAGCACAACGACCCCCAGAGCAGGGGGTTTCCTGCCAGGAGAAAACACCTCCAAACTCACCATTTTTCCACAACTACCCCTGCACAAGCTGTAATTTCATGGAGTGATGGTAAAAGACAGGATGGATCCTGCCTTCACCCTCACATCCCTTCTCCTAGGAGGCTAGGGTGGGTTCAGCAGTGGGAGGCCCCTGAGGCAGCCCTGCTCCAGCTGCACCCCAGCCCTGGTGCAGGGGTCCTGCTCCCCTTTCTCCTCTCCCAGGAGACGACACTCCTTGTGTAGGGGTCCTGCTTCCATTATCCCACCCCGAGGATGGAGATCCTCAGTGCAGGGGACCTCAGGGCCAGAGCACTCCCGAAGCACCCCGGCCCAGGGCGGGGACACCCCGGGGTGGAGGGGGCCGAGGGCCAGCCCCGGGGGCGGGCGGGCTGCGGCCGGGGGCCCTGCCCGCGGCTCGGGGGTGCAGAGCACCCTCTCCCGGCGCTGCCTGTCAGCAGCTGCTGGACTTTTTTTTTAATTTTTTTTTTTAATTATTTTTTTCTGCCTGTCAGTTGGGGCGGCTCGTCCCGTCCCATTCCGTCCCGTCCCATTCCGTCCCGTCCCTCCCGGTGCCGCTCGCCGGGGGATGCCGCGCCCCGCGCCCCGCGGCTGAGCGGGTCCCGCCGGGGCTCCATGGGCTGCACCGGCAGCGCCCTGCGCTGCTGCCCCGTCGGTGCCGAGGTAGCGGCTGCGGGGGCTTTTTGGGCTGGGCTGGGGTGGGCTTGGGCTGGGCTTCGCGAGGGGTCGGGGTTCGCGTGGGGTCGGGGTCCGTGGGGCCGGGGTCTCGTGGGACCCAGTGTACGTGTTGCCGGGGTTTGATGGACCTGGGATTCGCGTGGGGCTGATGTTTGTGGGGAGCGCGGTTTGCATTGCTGGGAACGTGGGTCCCCCTTGCCCCGGGGAGCGGCGGGGCCGGGCAGTGCGGCTGTCCCCGGCTGCGTGGGACCCCTCCGGCATTGTGGTGGGGGAGCTGGCAGCGGGAACAGCGGGAGGTGGCAGAGACCTGCCCTGCTGCTCTACCCTCCTGCACCCCTTGGGGCTCACCCCCACATCACGGGGAAGTTCATACTTCAGAGGGTGCAGCATCTGGGATGAGAATGCCTGTTGGAAATGCTTGTCCCATAGAGGAAAGGGATGGGTTCCCCCAGCTAGACCTCTGCCAGCCTCCTGCAGCATCCTCCCTTGTCCCAAAAGTTGTGTCCCTTTGTGCTGAAGGCACCACTTCTGAGTGCTCTGCAGATCTCAGTGCAGCAGTCTTACGTGAGCTGAGATCTAGAAATTATCTGCTGATTATTATTATCAACATTTTATTATTGTGTTATTGTTATTTGACGTGCTCATGCTGCCATAGTGCCCCACCATCAGCCTTGGGAGTTGTTTATGCAGTGGGATGTGCTGTACTGGTGTCGGGGAGTTGTGATCACTGGAGGGTGGCAGGGGCTGGAGGGAAGGCAGAAAGTCCCTGTGGTGCTGCTGTGCCCCCTGGCCCCTTGCAGAGGCGGCTGTGAGAGCCCAACCACCCGGGACCACACGGCTGGAGCAGAACCCACTGCTGGGGTGTGCAGGGGGAGCAGACAGAGAGCTCACACAGCCCCACAGCCAGCGAGTGCCTTTATTTACAGCACTTTAAGGCTTGGCCGCTTCTCCACATCATGGAAAAAAAATCCCACTCTTTGCTATGTCATGAGATCAGACACTTCTGGGCTGGTTTGTGACACTGAGAACTCACAGGAACGGGCATGGGACAGGGAGAAACAGCAGCCCTGAGGCCCCAGGTATCGAAAGCCACACATTTACCGAAATGCGGAAATTTGTCATTTGCCTGCAGACGCCTCCCTTCCTGCACTTGCCTGCTCTCCAGCCCTTCTGCTCAGCCCTGTGGCCTGCTCACCGAGATTCCTGCACCATAAAACAGCCCTACTGTAACTAAGTTGCAGGTTAATTCTGAAAGTAGAACCTAAAATCCCCGTTATGGCTAAAAGGGGTAAGGGAGGCCATGGGGCTGCTCCTGCTCATGTTCTTGTCTCTAAGGTACCAAAAGGCGGGGTGGGAGACCTTCACCTCCCACTGCTGATAGGTGGACTCGCAGAGCTGGTCACTTGGGGTTGCTTGGGTTTTGTGGGAGACCTCAAACCCCAGGGGTGAGCCTGGCCAGAAGGCAGGTGCAGGTCATGGGGTTGGGGGCTGTAATGGGGCTGGGGGCTGTGGAGGCTTTTGGGGCCAGTCCCAGGTTGTAGGTGACCTTGGGGAGCTGGTGCTGGGCTGGATCCGATGGGCGGATGGAATTCCAGGAGCCGCTGTGTGCCCTGGGGGAGTCGCCTTGGCAGCCTCATCCTTCTCCAGCACCAGTCTGTGGGCAGCGAGGAGATAAGGAGGTACAGACAGAACCCAGCCCTGAGCTGTGGACACTGTCCCTGGAGTTCCCTTCCTCTCCAGCTCCATCCACCCATGCTTGGCCACTCATGGTCCCCGCTTGCCCTTTGGTCGTGCTCCTGGCGTGAGAGAGACCAAGTCGCCTTCACAAAAGATCAGGGCTGAGGTTTGGCCACCTTCCAGGGCTGGGATGAATATATTTTGAAGATATAGGAACTACACACAGCAGCAGGAGCCAGGGAGGGGGCAGGATGCAAAACTCGGGGCTGGCAACAACGTGAAGGGTTTGCGTATGGTCTGCGGTACAGATCTGACTGCAGGAGAGGTGATAGTCATCTTGTAACACAGCCGTTGCCGGAGGAAAAACAGTAGCAGAGTCGAAGACAGGTCCCACGAACCTGTGCCAGCATTGCTCTGGCAGCACTGTGCATCTGCTGCAGGTTCTGGGGAGGTTTTAGGGTCATGGGCCAAATCCTGGCCCCCTTCTCCACAGCCACAAAGCAAAACCTCCTCCCCAGGAGCAGAGTCGGGATTTAAATACTCATTTCCTGCCTCTTGGTGATTTCCTTTGCTAGGTTGTATGGTTGAATTGCTTAATGTACTTGTAAAACAGGAAAAGAGGAAGAAAAATACAGTCCCCTCACGCTAAGCTGAAGCAGAGGTTGCAGCTGTGCCTCTGCACCGGTGCTCCACACCACTGGCATCCTTGGAGATGTCTCAGGTCCTGCTGGAAATCCCGATTAATCCATCCATAAACAGTTCCACTCCAGACTATTAAAAATATTTAGTTCTAGGAACGTAGATACTTTTGGTTTTTTCATAGCTGGAAAGTATTTTTTGGCAGAGGTTTCCATGCCAAGACCTTACAGGATAAGCCGTGCTGCGGATGGTCCCCACCTGCAGGATGTTTCAGGCTGCTTCTTCCCCTGGCCAAAGTTGTTCCAGCTGGAGCAACTCCCAACCTTCTCCTTTCACACACAGTGGATACCAGGATTGTTTTCCAGCTCTCTAAAATGTGCCTGATACCAGAGGCCCGGGTGCCACATGCTGCTCTGGAAGCAACAGCAGAAGGTGCCTCTATATTTCAGTGCTTTCAGCCACATTTTTCTTTTCACCCTGGCTTTGGCAGTGGAGCTTTTATCCCAAAGGACAATGGAGTGGTTAGGAGTATAATTAGCTCTAGACACTATTTTAATTGCTCCTAGAGGTAGGAAGGTGCCTCACTCGTAGCCTCAGGACAAGTATTTAGACTTGTCTGCTGATGCTGGTGAACCTCTTGCACGCTTCAGCTATTTCTGGGCTCAGTGCAGTGTCTCAAATCATCTTCCTTGAGATGCCAAGGGGCTCTAAAGCCCTATCCCACTGGGCTTGGGGTGTGGGAGAGAGGTGAAGGTTCCCTGGATCTGTGCTGGGGACATTGCTCATGCTGTGGAGGTGACCAGCCCTGGGCTCTCTGTCCTTTGCCAGAGAGCAGGACACATGCAACAGAGGTGGTTTGGTTTGAGGGATTTGGGGGTCCCTCCTGTAGGTGGTAACAGCATTCTGCTAGCAGAAAGGCTAAGATCATCCAAACTGGGGTCTGTGTGACCCCCCTGTGTCAGGATGGTTCCCACACACAGCCTTTGCTGTGTGGGATTCCTGTGATGCCCTCAGGCCTCCAGAGCCCCAACTGTTCATCCACCTCCCTCTCTCCCCCCACTCCCCCACTCCAAAACCCATCACAGGACATGGGTACATTAAATAGCAGGAAGATGCACATTGGCATGACGTGTGTGCAGGGGACAGGTTGGGGTCCCTGGGGGCCGTTTGCAGGCAGAGCTGTCGGGGCTCAGCAGCACCCCAAGGCACTCCACATTTTCAGGGTGAGCTGTGTGGACAAGGAGAACAAGCACTGTGAATCCTGACTGCCGGGTGCCTCCTCGCCACGTTTCCTGGGCCACGTTCAACGCCACGGCCGCTCACGCCATAGAAGGGAAGATAAAGCCGTGGCTTCCCAGCAGCTCAGAGTTCTCCTGCTCTCTGGAACTGCGCCTCCCTCCAGCTTCAGAAGGGGGGCTGCAGGGGAGGCAGAGGCAGGGACGCCTGTTTGCTTTCTCTTGCTTTTTTTCCCAAGCCAGACTCCCTAATCTGGCTGTATTTGGCCACGCTGCTGTGACAGTGGGGGAGCAGCTGGCACAGGGGGGTCTCCGGCTCCCCACAGGCAGCAAGCAGGGCTGGCTTTGGTAGGGACCAGTATTTTTGGGGCAGCTTTGCCAGGGGCTGGAGAGCAGCAACGTGTCTGCAGGTGGATTTTCTCACCCATGGTGCATCTGTGCCTCTGCCCAGAAGCACGACCTGGTGATGGGCATCGGGGGCCAGACTCGCCCTGCGCCGGTGAAGCCGAGCTGTGAGAGCGGGCGAGCTTTGCTTCTATCTTTCAGCAACTGATAAAAATATATCCACTTCTTTTTTTTTTTCTCTCCTCCCCTCCAAGTGACTAAATTAAACCCATGCAGGGCTGGAAGGCATCCCACGGAGCTGTGTTGCTGGAGGCAGCTCCTGGCTCTGGGTTATCTCAGCCCCGTGGCAGCAGTGGGAGTGTGCGGGAGCGCGGGGCTGAGCGGCACATTCCTGCGCTCCTGAGGTCATTGCTTGGCCACCGCCAGCCCTCGCCTGCTGCCAGCCCTGCACAGGGTCTGCATCGCCTCTGATTTATGGTTATGTTTCATTTCTCACTCCTGCTCCAGCATGGGATGTGTCAAAGCCCAGCTGTGTGATGCACTGGCAAAGGGGTGTGTTTGGGGGACTGCAAGGTGCCAGAGACCCTGAGCATCCCAGGACAGGAGGAGGGTGGCAAGGCAGTGCCACAGCCGATGCCCTGCCAAGTGCTGCCTGCTCTCCCCACCCAATGTTTTGCTGCTGGAGTCTATTTTGCCCCAGCACCATGTCGGGGGGGGGGGGGGGGGGGGCGGAGGGGGAAGAGTTATGAGCATCCCCCAGGTTTTCCAGCTGAGTGCTGCACGGTGAAGTGTCTGGGATGCAGGGAAGTGGCATGAGCTTGAGGCTGACTGATGGGCAGCACATGCACTCCCATGGATGTTCAGGGCTGGGAGAGGGCAGGGGGCTGAGGAGGGCCCACTGCTGCTCGGGCACCTGTGTTTTAGCAGGACTGAAGAGTGCTCAGTGCAGGGTGTCCTCTGCCTGCAGACGCCCCCTTTGTCCCCCCGTGCTCCAGCCCCTTCTCTTTCTGCCAGAGACAGCTAAAAGCCCAGCAGCAGAGGGGATCGGCTTCCCAGGAGCTCACAGCCTTGAAGACAGAGAATGGTGAGACAAAAAGTGTGTTTTACCCCTGCTGTGCTTTCTCAGTGTGATATTAAGCAGCCTGCACAGGGCTGGGGAGGATGGGGACGATGGCTGCAGGTGGTACAGGAGGGCAGACAGGGTATCCCAGAGAGAATGGCATCCTAGAGCCAATGGCATCCCATCCTCTCAATCAGAGAGGTCACCCCCAGGACAGGAGGCCTAACAAGCTCTGTATCCTCTCTGAGCCTGCCAGCACCACCCCAATTAGTGCTATTTGGACCAGTGAGATGGAGGGAGGTATTAGTCCAGTGGGAGGAGCACAGGGCTGGCCACCGTGCTGGCAGGTTGGCTGCCCAGGATGTCCAAGCAGCCTGGGTACAGGATGTGGCCAGTGCTGTTTCAGCCGTGTTTGTCTTGCAGCCGATGCCTCCCTGCTTTCTGAGGACAGGAAAAAGAAGGCAGTGCTGCCAGAGGAGTGGACAGAAAGTGCAAGATTCCTCCAAGGCCAGGAGGAGGAGGAGCAGCTGCAAGATGCTGGCCGGGCAGGCACCACAAGCATCATCCAGGACATTCACATCCAGGTTGGTCGGAAAGGCATGTGCTGCTGGGGGCAGCAGCTGGGGGCCAGCCAGGACTTCCCAGGCCATGATCACAGACCTGGCACATGCTGGGAGAAGGAAGGGGTTAGGAAAATGTTAGGAAGCCCGAAGTGGTGTGGCTCTGCATCCCTTAAGCTGGTGTTTGTCATCTCCCTGCTTCCCAGGTGGAAAAGGCAAAAGAGCTGGAGCTGAAGGAACAGTTTGATGCCCTGAGGAGAGAGCACACGGAGACCCTGCAAGGTGCATGTCAGGGCAGCAGGGCTCTTTGCAGCCCTCCTGTCCTCTCCTCCCATACTGCCAGTGCCCCTCTGGCTGCCTGCAGAGTTGCAGGAGTGCTGCTCCCCTGCTCCCCAGAATTGTGGGGCTCAGGTGGGGCTTGCTGCCCCAATGTCCCCAAACCAGTGACATTCAGCTCGTGTCCCCCTTGCAGAGCTCCAGAGAGCACATGAGAAGGAGAAGCTGCTGCTGGCAGAGTCCCACCACAGGTCCCAGGCGGCCTTACAGGTACCTGTGGAGAAATCCCTGGGGAAGGGGTGCTTGTGGAGGGCTTGAGCACCAGCTGCTGGTTCTGCCATGGTGCCCCATGCTCCTCAGTGGCCATCTCGGTCCCTGGTGTGCCCAGAGTCCACGCCAGCTCCTCCAGCCCTGGAGTTATTTGGGCACCATAGCAGAGCAGTGCTCTGGCTCAGGAAGAAATCCCAGATACCTCTCATCCTGGTTTTTCCCTGGCTGCCCTAGGAGACAATTCAAGCACTGAATTCCCAGCTGAAATCCTTCCAGGAGAAGATGAAGCGGGTGGAAGAGTCACTCTCGAGCACAGACTACAAGAAGCACATCCAGGTGTGGGGAGGGGTGTCAGGGAGGGGGCTTGCTCTGGGGTGCTGACTCAAAGCCAGGTGAATTCTCTGATGGACCCTGGCAGGGGGGCTGGAACCAGGTGGGAGCACAGGACAGCTGAAGGGGGAAGCAAAGCCTGTCATTGGGAGGTGCACATGCCGTTGAGGTCCCTTGAACACAAGTGATGGCCCTGCAGGAGTATGGGAGCCCCAGCCCCTTCTGGGAGCAGGAGCTGGAGAGCCTGCACTTCGTCATCGAGATGAAGAATGAGCACATCCATGGCCTGGATAAGAAGCTGCTGCACCTGGAGAACGTGGTGGGTTGAAAGTGGAGGTTGCAGGTGGGCTTTCCTCTTTTCAACTCTTCTCCCCACTTAAATTCTGCCCAGAAATTGCAGCTGGAGTGAAGGTGGATGGAGCCTGGTTCCTGTCTTGGAGTGGGGAGGGGATGTGGGTGCAATGCCACCAAGCCAATGTTCCCCACAAGGGGAGGGGAGGGACTGTTCAGAGGTGGTCCCTCCTCACCCTCATGCCCCTCTTCCAGGAAGAGAAGAACCTTCTGCTGGAGGAGAAGGTGAAAACTCTCCAGCAGGAGAACGAGGACCTGCAAGTTCGCACCCAGAACCACTTGGTCATGGCAAGGTAAGTGCTGGTCCCACGTGCCCACTGCACTGGTGGCACCTCCAGTGGGGGGACGGGTGGCAGTGGGGGGAACACCTCACAGCCTGTGGTGGCACCGGGTGCTTTGCAGGGAGCTGAGGGGCTGGCGGGCGCTTTTCCCAGCGGCTCCGGCAGCACGTGCCATCTGCCCACAGGCAGCTGTCTGAGGAGCTACAGGCTGCCCGCGGGGCGCTGGAGAAGGAGGCACAGCTGCGGGATCAAGCTCACCGTGAGAAGGAGGAGCTGCTGTACCGTGTGCTCAACGGGGGGGACGGCACCCCCTTCCCCCTGGCTGCCAGCGAGGTGCCCCTCATCGCCACGTAGCACAGCACCCATAGCACTGCGTGCTGCCAGGGGGGCTGCCGGGGCTTTCCCCAGCTGTGTGAGCCCAGGGCTGGTCTCACAAGTGCCCCCCAGCCAGGGCAAGGCTCCGGGCCAGCCGAGCCCTCGGGGTGTCCCGTCGGACCGGAGTAATGGAGCATTTCACAGGACACTTGCGCCTGCCTTTCCCCGGCCCGTGCGGAGCTGCAGAGGGACCCTGGCCACCCGCCTGTGCCATCCCTGCACCCCTTCCTCTGGTGGCAGTCTGGGGGTGAAAGGGGTCAGCCAGGACACATAGGCTTGCATTGGGCCGATCTGACCCAGCGCTTGGCTCTGAGCATAACCAGCACCATTGCTGCCCAGGGCGTGAGGCGAGGATGATGAGGTGCTCACTAGGATGGGGATGAGCACTGCGAGGATGAGGAGGGCACTGGGAACATGGCGTTAAGGTACCTCTGTAGGCAGGGCTCCCATCCCTGCCCTCCTCCTCCCATCACCTCCATCACCTTCAGCAAATGTCTCCCAGGGGTTGCTCCTACAGCCCGTGTGTGTCCCTGCTCACTGCCACAAAGACCCCAAGCCCTCCCTGTCCCCACTGCCCATCAGCAGCACCACCAACCCCATCTCCTGCCCCAAAGCTGGGCAGAGGCTGCGTGCCAGGGCTGCACATATGGGGAGCAGAGCATCCTCCCAAGGGACAGCAGGCTTCAGCAGGTCACATCCTGCTCTGAGCCAGTGCATCCCCATCAGGGAAGATGCTGCCAGCATGGCTGTGGGTCAGGGCTGGATGCACACAAGCACTTTCCACTGGGTGCACGAGTGTGGTGGGACAGTCACTGCTCCGGGGCTGTCACTGGCCTGTCCCCTCCCCAGGGCTGTTTAGCCAGGGGTGTGCGTGTGTGTGTGTGTGCGTGTGTGTGTGTACGTGTGTGTGTGTGCACCAGGCCAACGTGCTACTGGCTGTAACAATTACAAGTTTGTAAGAAGCAGCAGCCTCAAGAATTCCATGTCAGTGGTTTTGGTAACTGGTGCAGGAACATCCCAGAGTGGAGCTGTGTGCTCTGAACCCAGTGTGGTGGGAAGATGGGGAGGGTGGGAGCAGGCCCCACAAAGACACAACAAGGGAGCCCCAGAGGAGGTCCCTACAGCTGATCCCTCTTTTCCTGCTCCTTCCCTCTTTTCATTCATTTCAATGGGCTCCCCAGCACAGAGCAGACCCCGAACCTCCCAGCCCTGCCAAGGCAGCAGGGCCACTGCAACAGCCACTTCCGTCCTTTGTGCTGACCCTTATCAGGAAAAGAGCAGCTGAATGAGGCAGCCAGGAAGGCAACACGGATGTGGGGTCCAGCTCTTACCCACACACCTCCACGAGGTGCCCAGAGGGGGAATAGGGGCGCCTGTTTTGTCAGAAACGTCCCCCCAGGGCACCTACTGCTCCATGCATCATCCAAGCATCTCCTTGGCTCTGGGGATGGGTGTTGGGGCACCTTCTAGCTTTGCCCAGCAAGCTCAGGGATGCAGGGGGACATGCCAGGTGCTGTAGCACCAAAGCAGAAGATGCCACAGGAAATCCTTCCTGTTTGTATCTGAAGGGGACAGGATCTCTGGGAAAAGGAGATGAGGTTGGTGGGGTCTGGCATCCTGCTCTGGACACCTGGTACCATGTCCCACCACCCCAAAGGCAGATCCTGTGTGTGACCTGGAGAAATGTGCCTGGTTCTGGGAAAGGGGAGCACTGGGAAATGAGAAGGAGGAATAAATGAGTGCAGAGAAGGACTTGCCCACGGTAAGGAGGAAAAAGCCTGGACCAGGAAGTACCTTGGCAGTCAAGGGGGGACAGGCAGGTCAGCCCTGCCTGACTCAGGGTGCCTGGGCAACATGAAGGGTCAGGGCACCACGAGAAGCCTTTGGTCCATTGTGAGCAGCTGAGGGACCAGAGTGGGCAAGGGGCCAGAGGGACAATGGGCCCCTGCACAGAGAGATTTCAAAGGTAAAAAAAAAATGCACAACCCAATAACAGCAGCAAAAGCATTTGTTTGCTTTATCCTCTCCAAACAGAACTCCTTCTGCAGAGGCTCACTGTAAGGATTTGGGTTGCTCAGGGAGGTTCACCAGACCAAGGGGAAGCAGCTCTTGCAGCTGTGGCAGGGCTGTCCCCCTCTGCAGGACAGGACCCTCAGCCCAAGGGGCCTCCTTGCCCCTGGGCACAGGATGGAGGGAGCCAGGCACTCAGGGATGAGCCTTTTATTGCCCCGGAGCAGATGGGCACAGGGCAGTCCCACAGGGCTCCAGAGCCACTTCCCTGGCTGTGCTTCCCGGTGGCTCCCAGGGAGCTGCCCCTTCAGGCCAATGGCCCTCAGTGCTGTGCCAGATCCCATAGCCAAAGTAAATAAGGAAACCTGGGAACAGATAGAATAAGGTGTGTATGGAGTGTTTCTCTTCCATCCGCTCCCAACCACAGTGTGCTCACCCCTTCCCGTTCCTTTGGGCCCTGTACCAGAGGACACGGTGCTCCCACCACCCCTGGACATTGAAGTTCAGCATCTCCTCTCTCGCCCACCACTGCTCTGAGCAGCATCAGTGCCACAGGCTCTCAGACCACCAGAGCTTCACCCAGAGAGGCTGCTGCCAGCTCCAGGAGCTCAGGGGTGGCCGTGCTTACCGACAGCCATCCAGAGTAGGTACCGCAGCCAGGCGGCCGCGCTGAGCCGGGCCATCAGGATGCTGTTGATGGAGATGCTGAGGATCGGCAGGAAGGGCAGGCAGGGAACCTGCAGGGACAAAGCACAAGGGAATAGGGTCTTCCCTTCTCCCAGAGGCACGAGCTGGCCTGCAGACGGGAGGGTTCGCAGCTAAATTCAGCTCTTTGCTGCTTTGGCTAGTTGCTGACAGGTGAGGGGAAGCCCAGCCTGGCTGTGAGGCTTAGAGAGCCAAGCTGGGACTGCAGACTGTGGAGGGTGGTTTGGTTTACATGTCCTGCACTGGGGCAGGAGCTACTGCAGGATTTGAGGGGGGAGGCAGAAAACCAGTGTGTCAAGGCCAAGTATCTTTTTACTGAAGAGCATCTCTGATTCCTGCAGCAGGCACTGGACTCATTAGGGACTGCAGAAGGTGTCCCTTCAGCCTGCAGGATATGAGGGGAAGAACCAGGCAGCCTTCATGGTCCCTATGGAAAACCCTATGAGTTGCATGCTGCCTCCAGCAGTGCTTTATTAAGGTGGATGCGGCAAAGATCTGCCTGACCTAAAGCAGAGGGAACACCCCCCAATGCCACATCACTCTTTCTCCATGGGGACGTCCCTAGGACTGGGCTGAGTGCTCACCATGAAGGATGCTCTGTCCCAGCTCTGAGGCTGCCTCCAGATGAGCAGAGCTGTAGCCAGAATTCCCAAGAGAGGCAGAGCCAGAGCTGCAATGCACCAGGCACCCCCAGCCCGCAGGCAGGGCAGCCCAGCAGTGCTCACCCAGCTCAGGGCACAGACCAGGGCAGCTGTGGAGGGACCACGGCAGTGTGTCAGGGCAGCACTTCCCCAGGCAAGGACCATCCCTCTCCTGTGATGCAGCACCCAGGCTGCCATGGTGGGACAAAGGACAACGGGGAGACAGGGCTGGGTGTCTTTTCATGATGGGTTTAACTTTTCTCTCCAGTCTGGGAAGCAGAAGAAGCTTGAGGTTTCCCAAGATCCCATTGGGGTAGCCAGCTGTGTGGTAATGGGGAGAGGGCAGGAAGGAGCCAGGCAGATCCTGCATCCTGCTGGGTGGTTTTCACTGAGCAGGAACCTGCCTGAGATGTCCCCCGTGGGCCCCCCACGCTGGGTCCCTGTAAAGCCCATCCATCACTCCTGAGCGCACCTACGGCTGTCAGAGCCCAGGCCACTGCAGAGGAGGAACGTGGGGTGGGATGCAGGGGTGGCCGGACAAGGTGGTCCCACCAGAGCTGCACAGCTGGGACCTTCCTCACAGGATTGTCCCAAGTGCTGGGTCCAGGCCGATATCTGAGGGGCAGATATTGGATGTCAAGGCACATGAGTTTGCACCTGCAGTGCACTCAGGCCAGAGCCTTGTCCCAGACATGGGCACATCAGAAGCTGGGTGAGCCCTGTCCCGTGTCCCCAGCAGTCTCACCTGAGCAGCAGCACACAGCCAGCCACCATGGAGTAGGCCAGCAGTGTGCCAATGGACATCGTGTCCACCAGGGCTTTCAGGTTGAAGAGAAGGGCCAGGAGAGCTGCGGGGACAAGAGGCCCTCTCAGCCTCCCAGCAGAGATCAAACAGCTACTGGTAAGCTAGGGAGAGAGAGAGGACACCCACCAAGCCCTGCTCAAGGTTAAGAGTAACCCAACCACTCACCCACCTGCCAATCCTCCAGACACCAGCGTTGCCACCACCGGGCACTGACGGCGACTAACTTTGGCCAGGGGTTTGAAGAGGAGCCCGTCTCGAGCCATTGCATACAGGATCCGTGGCATGGGGAACATGGAGCCCAGGAGGCTGCAGGAAGGGGAGGAGATGGGGGAAAAGACAGCAGGAATCCAGGAGGTGCCATCCTGTCTTTTGCTCCTCCACGGGAGCTCCCATTACTCTGTATAGTCTATGACCTTCTCAAGACCACTCTGACAAGACCATCACCTTCCTCACCACCAGATGATGGGCAGTATTTGGGGAAGAGATGTCCGCAGTCTCGAGGAGCCCTGTGCATGCCAGAACACCCCAGCCCACTCCTGTGGTCACAGTGCCATCTGACTACTCCCTCCAGCTTTGGGCTCAAAGCAGAATGCCGGGGGTTTGGCTGCTCTCCTTGATCAAGAGGGTACAGAGTTTGTGGGGAAGGGCTGAGGGATTTTGGCCAAGCAGGGCAATCAGAAGGAAGGGGCTGAGAATAGCTCCCGGATGTGTTAAAACTCCAGTGCAACCTTGTTCTTAATCACAGAACTGCCATCAGAGGATGCCTCTCACCTGGTTGTCAGGGCACACAGTGACCCTGCAGCCACAGTGTACTTTGCACTGCTCCAGCCAACATACTGAAAAGCCACTGGGAGTGGGCTCATGGTGTCCAGGAGGTAGTAGGGCATCATCAGGGTGAGGGCGGCAGACACCCCAAAGTATGCCAGGAAGCAGATGAGGAGGGAGAGGATGATGCCCATGGGGATGGATCTCTGCGGGTTCCTCACTTCTTCTCCTGGGAAAGACAAGTTCAACTGTAGGAGCAGATGCTCATTTAATGTGCACAGCATGCTAAGTGCCCAGCTCAGGCTGGGGAGTATATCCTATATCCCTCCATGAGAGGGGACACAGAGACCTTCTAGCAAGGACCACTAGACCTCCCGGCCTCCAGGGATATAGGGATGGGGAATGTCTCTGCTTCAGGATTAGCCCAGATATGCCACGTGGACTCTTGTAGTTCCTCCTCTGAGCACAGAGGGCAGGAGAGGGCGTCTGCAGCACAGAGCTGGGAATGTGCCTGTTCGCAGCCCTATACCAGCTCCCAGGGCTGTGGGGACAGTCACTGCTTTGGCCCCCTGCCTTCGGGGGAGGGTCCCACCGGCATCACCCCCACCTCACTTACCCGTGGTAGCAATGCAGTCAAATCCAACAAAGGCATAGAAACAGGTAGAGGCTCCAGCCAAGGTCCCAGTGAAACCATAGGGCATGAAGCCTCCCACCCCAAAGGCACTGGTCATGTTGTTGGCCATGGACTGGTTCCTGGGAGGAGGAGGAAGAGTCAGGCAGTGCAGGGGTGTCAGTGCAATGTGGTCCCAGGAGGGGGTCAGGCTGAACAGTCCATCCAACCTGCTCAGCCCCTTAGCATCAACACAGCAGGGCTCAGGACTTTGGCTCTTTGACACATTGCCACCAGGGCAGGAAGAAATGGGAGAAAGCAGGATTTCCTGGGATAAAGCATTAGGGGGGTGACCCAGCCACACCCATCCCCACCCTGAAGTCAGCACAGGGAGAGCAGAGCCCCTCATACCCATTCTCATGGGAAGCTGCCCGTGGCAGGTCGTCCTCCCTGAGCTTCCAGTTGCTCAGGTCACCTTTGATGAAGCCACTCACTGTGATGAAGAGGAGGATGAGCACGTTGAGAGCTGTGAAAGCTTTGTTGACCATGGTGGACTCCTTCACTCCAAAGGAAAGAAGCCCTGGAGAAGAAAAAACTAAAACTGGCCGAGCCCCTGGATGACACCAGGGTAGACATTATTGGGGAGGGCAGAAAAGGGGGGACAGTGGTAGAGTCAGGAGGACCTGCAGATTTCCCCAGATCCCCCTTCTGTTCCCCATTCTTTGCTCAGGGAACCGGCAAAGCCTCAGAGAGGTCAGCACAATCCTGAAGAGCCCACACTGGGGTGAGGAGCTTATCCTACCTGATGGAGGGTGGCACAGGGGGAGGCATCCTACCTGCCAGCAGGACCACCAGGCCAGCAGCAAAGGCATCTGGGTGCTCTGCCAGCCCCACAGAGCTCATGGCCGCATGAGCACCCAAAAACCTCCCCATCTTCTTGCCGAGGAGCTGGTCGAAGGTAGCACTCCAGGCCCGGGCAACACTGGCAGTACCTGTGGAGAGGTGACATCTGGGGCAGTGATGGTGGTCCTGGGAGGTCTCAAATGACACCCAGGAAAGCCACCAACACAGCAAAGGTGGAGGGATCAAAAGGGCCTTGTACCGATGATGTAGGACAGCAGCAGATTCCACCCAGCGACGAAAGCCCACAGCTCGCCCACGGTCATGTAGCTGTAGAGATAGGCAGACCCAGCCAGGGGCACCCGGGCCCCGAATTCGGCGTAGCACAGCCCTGCCAGGGCAGACACCACAGCTGCAATCAGGAAGGAAAGGACGATGCTCGGGCCAGAGCTGGTCTTAGCCACTTCCCCTGCCAGGACATAGACCCCAGCCCCCAGGGTGCTGCCCACTCCCAGGGCAATGAGGTCCACGGTGGAGAGGCAGCGGCGGAGGCTGGAGCCCTCTGAGCTGCCTGGCACTTGTTTTCTGCGGGAAAGCATCTTTGGAACAGAGCGTAGGCAGCCCCAGCATAGCGTCTGTGGGAGAGGAAAGCAGCAGGCAATGAAGATACTGCTGTCCCACGGGCACTGACCACCCTGGGGTGTGACCCAAACCCAGCCTGAATGTTTTCCTTGCAGCTCCCACCATGCACACAGTGCTTTCTGGCTTTCTGGACTCCCCGGGTGCTGCCTGTTCTCTGCCAGAAAAACAGCCCTTTCCCAGGAGTTCCCAGGACTGGAGAACAGGGGATGCGTGGCTCCATATGCCATGGTGCTGCCAGGCCCTCCAGGTTACCCCAGAGCAAAGCAAAGCCTGTGCCACACACTCAGAATTCCATAACCTGCTACTTACTGGCTGTACGTGGCACATCCCTGCGGCACGGGCGACACAGGGCCATGCAATCCCTGCTGTGGTGTGGAGCCGGAGGGGACAGGGACCACCCCGGGGTAGTGCCCCACACACAGGATGGGGTGCTGTAAATCCTGTGGCACAGGGAGCCCCAGTCTCCAGGACAAATCCTGTATCTCCTAGAGGTGAGGGGCTGCTGCCTTCCCACCCCCCTAGCAGCACCCATCCACTGCACAACACCCATCCTGCCCTGGGCATCTCGCCCTGAGGATTTTCCCTTCTCCTGCAAACAAACTACTTACTCCGGCCATCCTTGGGGCAAACTACTCCAGTGGCAAGCTGGTGAGGAGGACGAGCACCAGGCAGCCCCCTTACACTCCCCCCTTAAATCCCTTTTGGGAGTGTCCCGGCCCTCCCCCTGCTGACCACCACTCCGGGCTGCACAATGGGAAATCTATGCAGAAATATTTTTCCCACAACGCCTTCCAAATCATACACACAGCCTGCAATGCTAATAGGCTCAGGGGCATTATTGAGGGAGTTTAGTTCACTTTTCCAAGCTGCCTGGGCAGGTGGAAGGGGGAACCCCTTCCCTCTGTCCCCAGTCCCTTGCACCAGGACCCACATCTCCGTCTGTGGAGATGGTTTTAGAAAAAATCCAGGCAGAAAGGAACAGAAACGTGGCCAGGTTTGGGTGCAGGGGTGCATGTACCTACAGCTGTGACTGTACCCAGGCTGAGATGTCCCTGGGGGACACAGAGGAAGGTGAGCAGGTCCCAGAATTGGCCGCAGCAGTGAGGCAGAGGAGCGCAAACCCAGCTCCATGGGATGTTTGCAGCAGCGTGTGCAGCTGCAGCTCCAGAACCAAAGTCCTGAAGCTACCTGCACTTCCCCGATATTTGGACACTGCCAGGGTGCATCCCACAGGGGCTGAGCAGCAGAGTGTGAGCGGGAGCTGGGATAAATCAAGGGCTGGGCTTAAATGAAGGCACAGGGCTGTGTAGATGGGGGTCCCAGGTAAGGCTGCTTGGGGTCAGTAAGTCACATGAGTGTCCTTGGGCACCAGCAAGGCTGTTCTGCAGGGCTGCTCCTGGCAGGGAGAGGCCATGAGAGAAGCAACAATGTGGCCTGGCTGGTTATCAGCTTCTTGGGAGAAGAGGACCAACTCTGGGCTCTAAGGAGAGGCTGGCAGATGGTGTTTGGGGTGAAGAGCTAACTTTGATTTTATTGTAGATAGCGCTCAGGCTGAGTCCGCTTACAGTACTTGGAGACAAAACCCTCTTAGGATGTGGTTCAGCACATCCTCTAGCTTTCAGCTTCCAAGGAGCAGAGGAAGGGAGCATCAGCCATGCAGGAGCAAAGCAAGGAAGGATCCAGAGCATCTAAAGCATAGGTATACGCTCTAGCCACAGGGCTGCCTTGTCCTGGCTGCATGGGGCAGCCCCACATCCCCAAGAGCACCCTGTGAGCTGCTGGGCTAACACTTCTGGGGCAGAGGTGCTTGGCACACCATGGCACAGCCAGGGTCACAGGGAGGAGAGCAGGGCTGTTGTCCCACACTACAGTGCAGGGTGAACAAAGCCATGCTTGTCACCCACGCCGTCTCACATGAGTGAGGTCTCCAGACATCAATGCCAGCCCAAGGGAACATTGCCCTGAGACAAAAACGGGGCACCAAGGAGCAGCCAGTGCTAGCTGGCCACGAGGGTCTCCTCCTCCCAGGCTGCCTCCAGGGGAGCACAGCCCTGTGGCTGCAGGACAGGTATGTCACAGCCAGCCTGGGGTCCCTGCTGCCCAGGACAGGCAGGGCTGAGCAGCTCAGATGCCATACAGCTCCAGAGAGCTGCTCAAGCCAGTGGGTACCACCAGGGCTTGGATGCCTGAAAAGTTACACACCAGCAACCTTCAGCATCTCCAGGAGTCCCTTAGTTTTATCTGGTGTCAGCCAGAGCACAGACACCACTGCCTGTGGCTCCTGGGGAGGCCCAACAGCTCCTCCAGCCCTGCTGCAGCTTCTTTGTTGGCTGGGGCAAAGGGTGGTGGCAAAGAAGGAGGTGGGTGAGGCAGGGAAAGAAACGGCCTCAGGGCACTGCAGGCAGCAGTACAGCCTGACAGGAGCATCCCAGAGAGGCTCAGTATCTGCACTCACACTGTGCTGCAAGGTCCTCTCATCCCTGTGTCTGCAGCACTGGAGGGAAGGTGTGGGGGAAAACCAGCTCCCTGTGCCAGCTCTGGTCCTGCCCCATGGATGCTCATTGCAGAGCCTCGCTCAGCACTTTCCCCGTTAATCAGGTCCTGGGGTGCCAACCTCACCCTTCCTTCCTCCAGCTCTTGCAGAGGGTCAAGGTTGCACATTTCCCACCCAGGAAAAGGGGGGACGTGGCTGACAACAGGACCAGCCCGGGAGGCAGTGGGGAACCCTGCTCCTGGCATTCACCAGGAAACCACAGCGGGGGGTGGGATGGATGGGGATAAAGTTTCCGTAGCTGAAGTGCAATCACCGGCATTGCCTGGCACTGTGCCTGTCGCCGCTGCTGGCACACGGCCCCTGCACCCACCGGTGGGGCTGTTGTGCCAAGTGAGCCCCTTCCCCATACCGGGCCAGGGGCAGGGTGCTTTTGCGGGGCGGCATTGGGTCCCCCTGCACCGCGGGCACCTGGCTGAGGTCTGGCGTGGCAGCGGGTGTGGGATGTGTCCCTGGCCCCGCTGCCACGGCAGGCGGGGACTGGAGGGCTCATGAGCAGTGACGTCTCCGTCTCGCCGCGAGGAAACAGCTGCTCGCCAAGGACGAGCGCTCGGCCACAAGAACACCCCGAGGGCGGCGGCTGCTCCTGCGAACACCCCGGACAGGCCCCGTGCTGCCGGTCAGTGCCGGGGGTGCGGGGGGAACGGGCGGGTCTGCAAACCCACCGCAGCAGAGGGTGCCAAAGCCACCCTCCTGCGAGCGGAGGAAAGCCCTGGAAAGCCCTGGCTGGGCGGTGAGCCGTGCAAGCAGAGGCTCCCTCCAAGGGGTGTCTGCAGGGGGATCCCTGCTTTTTCCTTTTTATGAAAAATCTTCTCTTTTTAACAAGGCCCCGGGGGGCTGCGCTGCCTGCGGGTGCTTTTTGGGGTGGGCGCTGGCGTTGCTGCGGGGCCCATGGGTGTGTCCCGGCCAGGATGCGCCTTTGTCCACGCTTTGCTGCCGCCGCGGCTGCGGAAACACCCATCCCTCCAGCTGGGATCCAAGCTGAGGATCCCCCCTGGTTTGGTACCTGCCAGGTTTTGCACAGGTAAATGCACCCTACGGCACCCCAGAGGCTCGGAGCTCTAGAAGGGCGGGGAAGCATTTTGACAGTGGGGTGGGGGGACCTCCCTTGCCCCACCAGGAGGACGGGTGCTGTTTTTTTTTAACCCAGGGAAGCTCCCTTTGCTCCCCACAGGCAGGACAACGTGTGGTGGGGCACTGGGTGTTGCGGCCTCTGTGCTGGGGGAGACCCACAAGGCAGTCGGGCTCCTGGGGTGCCACCCCTGAGCCCAAAGCTGTGAGGGGGCCCTTGGAGAGGCTGCAGGGGTGCACTGCTGGGGCGACAGAGGCTTCTGCAAAGGCTGTGCACGTAATTTAGGATTTCTCACTTTTTGTCCAGGGAGGCCCACAACCCCAACCTCTCCACTGTTTGGAGGAGGAGGTGTACCCCCATGCTGGGGCACTGCTGCCCCTGGGTTTCACTGTAGTTTTCACTGCCCGATGGATGCCATGTGTTTGTCTGGGCATCTTCCCAGGGCTGCTCCCCCAGCCTCTGCAGAGGTGTTGGCAGCAGTGGGGGACAGGGACAGGGCACTGCAAGGACAGGTTGTGAACTGGGTGTGGTCAGCGATTCTCCGCCACTGCTGAGATGAGTTGGGTGGTCTCAGCCCAGCTGCCACATGAACCTGGAGCCAGGCAGGAGGGCTGTGCCACGGTGGGATTTCTCTGCTCCCAGGAGGGTACACGGCTTCACCGACAGGCTCCAGAGTGGCACTAAAAGGCTGCGTGGGTGGGGGTGGGATCCCTTGGCACCCACCCAGCACCCGGCCGCAGTGCGGCCCCACTGCGTGTGGGGCACATGGGGGCTCTCCCCTAGGCAGGAGCCATGTGAAGGGTCACCGAGGCTCCCCAGCTGAAAAGGGAAGGGGAGGTGAAGGCAGCTGTGGTTTTCTGCAAAACTTCCCCCTCTCAGCAAGGATGCCTGTGGGTGCCACAGGCTTCCTGCACCCGAGTGGGGGGACTCAGCCACACCTATGGCTGTGGGGTTGGGTCTCCCCCTCCATGACTGCTCTGGTAGGGATGTGCAGCCAAGCCAGGGAACTTCATGTGATTTCTCCTGCTCGCTCCATGGCATGAAACCAAACTCGTCCGGGGTCAGAAATCCCCCCAGGGCAGCCCTGCTCTGCCTTGAGCTTTTCTGCAACGTGTCTCAGAGGGAGGGTGAGCGAGGGGGCCGTGCCTCATGGCTGGCCTCAGCTGACGCTCAGAGGTTCATTCATGGCCGGGCTCCATTTTCCAGCTGTTTTTCTCCCTCTGCCAGCTTCCTCGGAGCAAATGGCGCTGTCTGGGGACTTTCTCTGGGAGGGTGAGGAGAGCCCACACCGCAGTGGGTTGCAGCTATAAATGGTGCTGGTGTTAGAAAACAACCTGCACGTTACCCTGGAAACCCATCTGTGTTTCCTGGGCTCCAGGATGTGTGGGACCGGTGGTGGCCTTGATCACTGCACGGAAACTCAGATAAAAGCTGGTGGGAGCTCGTGGGGGCTGCCCAGCCGCAGCACCACGAGGCAATGGGACATCCCCAGCAGCTGGGATGGCCCCAGGGCTTGGGGGCTGCAGGGGGGCAGAAGGGGCATTGCGGAGTGCAGTGAGAAGGGCTGGCCCTGCAGAGGATGCTCAGCCCATTTCCACATATCAGCACTTTTTTCCCCCTCCAGTTTCTCTTGGCACTGGCAGGAAGCTGCACGGGGCCCATCTGCACTGCCCCTGGCCCTTGGGGTCCCCAGCTCAGTGCCAGATACCAAAGGCTCTGGTGACCACAGGGTGGCCAGCAAAGCCCCTCTCCCTGATCCTCCCCACAGTACCTGGCATTGCCCTCCCGTGGGTACCACACCCACACCCATGGTGGGAGCAAACCTTCCCTTAACTAACACAACCCACACAAGGGGGCTTTGGCTCACACTGACCTTTCTGTTCCCTCTCACAGCTCCTCCTTGCCCTCGCTCCAGTGATTTCCAGCTCGGGAAGCCATGGCACCCCAAGGAAAGGTAAGGCTGACCCCCACATGGCAGGGATGGGGACTGGAGTGCTGCAGAGCAGACCCCAGAGCTGGGGCAGTACATCCAACATGCAGCAAGGGTGGTGACGTGCAGGGACACGATGCTGCCCAAAGCCTGTTTACATTCCTGCCTCTCCAGCCACTGCTGTCTGGATGTGATGCAGATGGGGGAAGTGCTGGGCTGGGGAGCAGGGACAGCGAGGAGCAAAAATCCTTTTGGGACCATAGTGGAATGGGGGAGAGAAGCCGGGCCGTGGGAAGGGGAGAAGAGATGTTGCACTGGGGATTTGGGCTTCCACTGGAGAGAAATCCTGCCTGATCCTGCAAAGCATGCAGCCCCACTTGGGCCTCTCCCCCCTCCCCAGCCTGGATTACTTCCCACTCCAAGCCAGGGCTGGTGCAGTGTGGCAGCTGGGTGAGCAGGTGCTCCCTTGCAGCCAGGAAAATATCCGGCGTGGGTGGAAAACCCTGCCTCGGTGGGCAGCTGTGGCTGGCGTGGTACAGCCTGCTGGAAGGGGAGGAGTCCCAGCCCAGAGCCTCCCTTCTCCGCTCTGCTTTCCATTCCCTGGAGAAATCAGTCGTTTCCTCCAGCCCAATTACCTGAAGCTTCCTGCCCAGCTGAGGCAGTGATTGCTCTGGGTGGAGAAACTGAGTTACAGTGCAGATGAACATTCCCCTGCGGTGGTCCAGGACCCCAAGCAGCCATGTGGTGGGAGAGAGCGAAGCCATGCTGGGAATTTTGCTTCCACCCTCCTGGCCCCAGTGTGGCTTATTTTTAGCTGGGAGGTCCCGGACGGGCCGGGATGACTCAGAGGCTGGAGGAGGGGAGGCAGGAGGCCCATGGCAGCTGAAATAGGGGATTGAAAGCAGGATGGGGTTATGAAGAGTATGCAGAGGGCAGGATGCTGTTTCCCTCCCAAGTGATGTTTCTGCCCCTCCCTGGGGCTCACTCCCACAGAGAATGCAGGGAGCGTGGGGTGATGCACAGCACTGAGCTCCTGCCTCAGCTTACCTTGCTCTGGCCAGGGCAGCATTGTGGCAAGGCAGGCAGCTCATGCTTGGAGGGTACAGAAAGCAGGAACACAGCCTTGCTCCTCCTCTCCATTTAACCACGGCCAAAATCTTGGCTCCCCAGCACCACCTGTGAAACCCCAGCACCCTCTGGCCACCCTTGTTCACTCCTGCTGCCTCCAGGCACCTCCTTTGCCTTGCAATTCCTTTACATCTCTGCAAGACACGTGTGTGGCAGCAGCTCGTGCCAAGCCAGGAAGGGTCTGGGAGCTGCCGGGAAGTGGGGCTAAATCCAGCTCTCCCGATGAATCACCTGCAATACGATCTGTTCCGTGCCCACCAGGCTCCCTCAAAGGGCAGCATCTCCTCTTGGTCCCTGCCACATGGAACACAAGTGCCAGCAGCTAGTCCTGTAGGAGTAGCCTGTGGGACGTGCCCAGTTTCCCTCTGGAAAAGTGGCTACAGAGGCTGGTTTCTTTCTGAAGGTGCTGGTGATGTGCAGCAGAGTTGTTGTGCTGGGATGGGACCTAGGGAGCTGTGGGTATGGAGCTGCCCTGTGTCCACCTCCTTGGGTTCATTCCTGAAGGCAGAGGGACACTGGTGCCCATCTTCTCTGAGGACATGTAGGCTTTAGATGCCCATGCTGGCAACAGGCCTGGGCCTTTGTACAGCTCCTGGGGATCTTGAAGAAGCCATGCAGCAGATCCTGAGTAGGTGACTCCTGGGAGGTGCACATACCCAGCTGGCACATGGTACAAGCAGAGCCAAGGGAGGATGCTCAGTTTCCCAGGGTTCTGACACAGCTGACAGCCCCAGCTCAGCCTGGCTCCCAGCCCTCCTGTTCCCCAGCGAGACTGCTAAGGAAATGCTGCTGCTCAGCAATTCCCACTCTGTGCCTCTGTAGGGGATGCATCCCAGTTCCTTTTGTGGGGTCAGGCTGGTTTCACATCTGCTTCCACCCAGGGTGGTGCTGATCTCATTTAGAGTCCATCCCCAGGCTCCCCTGGGGTGAATTCCCACAGGCAAAGCTGACCTGCAGAGGGAGAGCCTGGTCCCTCCTTTTTCCTGAGGTCTCTGGGTGTGTCACTCCTGGGCTCCCCGTTGTGCATCCTGGAGGGGCAGAGGAGCAGACAGAATTGGATCATGTCAACACCCAGGATTTCTCAGGCTCCCAGGAAAGTCTTTCTCAATATCCAGGGTCTCTGCTCTGACCCCTTGGATCAGCCTGGGCCCCAGAGGAGTGCATGCTGGGGCAGGACAAGCTGTTGGCAGCTCTGGTGATTCTCAGTGTTTTCCACTTAGCAGCCCATGATGATTTTGTGCCTGTAAATTTGTCTCCTTGCTTGGAGGCCATGCAGAGCTTGGGCATCCTCAGCACCCAGAGGGGTTCCCTGCTTGCAACAGGCAGTGGAAAATTATTTCCTTCGTTGTTCTGAATCCAGCCCTGATAACTCTCTTCAGCCTGGCTGCATTGCAGGGGGATCACTCTGGTCCTTGATGGCCTTCCCCTGCATTCAGGGTGTCCAATCTTCCCTTGGGGCCTCCCCTTTTCCTGCCACCCCCCCCCCCCAAGGTGGTGCAGGGAACTGAAAGAGCTGAAGGACCCTGTCAACAGACCCCTTGGCTCCTGCTGGCATGGTGCAGAGGGCTGTATCTGGCTTACACATGGGCACAAGCAGCAAACAGTGATATGAGAGTGAAGGCCATGGATGTATTCCCGTGACCTGGCACACAGTTTATGCAACCAGGAGAGCAAACAGGAAAGGAAACAACTGCAGAGAAGAACAAGTGTTTATGTTTGAGGCTGAGCTTGGCCTTGGGCAACCCGAGCAGAAACAGATCTCACCTCAATCCTGCTCAGATTCAACTTCTCCTTCCCCCATCCCGCTGGGGCTGCTCCTTCCCCTTGTACCTTCTTGCCTCCTTTCCCCTAGGTCTACAGGGGCTCGGTGAAGGATTTCCAAGGCTTTGACGCCAACCAGGATGCAGAAGCCTTGTACAATGCCATGAAGGGATTTGGTATGGACACTCCTCCAGACTGTCACCCTGGGGCCACCCTTGATGTCCCCTGTTCCTTTGGTTGACCCTTGCATGGCTGGGCATCCTGCATCACCTCCCCTCTCAGCTGTCTGCTTTAGCAGTGTGCTGAAGCTCTCCTGGTTCCCTTTCCTCCCTGGGGACAGCCTGGCTCTGCTTCTCCTCCCAGTCCCGCCTCCAAAGCAGCTTTGGGCATGGCAGGATGGCTGTGATGAGCCCAGCCATGGGCTCTCCATGACTTCTGGCTCTCCCCACAGGCAGTGACAAGGAGGCCATCCTTGACCTCATCACATCCAGGAGCAACAAGCAGCGAGTGGAGATCTGCCAAGCCTACAAGTCACTCTATGGGAAGGTAATGGCAGGAACACTCCTGGTCCGTGCCCCCACTGCAGACACAGGTGGCTGTGGCTGCCACCAACCAGCCCATGCAATGACCCACTGCTCCCTGGGCCCACTGAGAGGTGCTGTGGAGCAAAGGGTTCCCCAGCCCCTTTCTCCCCCTCCACCAGGACCTCATTGCAGACCTCAAATATGAGCTGACAGGGAAGTTTGAGCGGCTGATCGTGAGCCTGATGCGTCCCCCAGCTTACGGTGACGCCAAGGAGATCAAAGATGCCATCTCGGTAAGGGGTGGGCAACCCCCCCGGGGCCCCTCCAAGGACACCCCAGCCAGCCCCACTGCTCATGGGGCTGTGTCTCTGCCCGCAGGGCATCGGCACAGATGAGAAGTGCCTTATCGAGATCCTCGCCTCCCGCACCAACCAGGAGATCCACGACCTGGTGGCTGCCTACAAAGATGGTGAGGGCTGGGGAAGGGCAGGGGCTGCCCTGTGCCTCCATGGGCCAAGACAAGGGCAGAGGTAAAGGGATCCAGCTCTCCAGGCCCTGACCTCTCCCTCTTCCATCAGCCTATGAGAGAGACCTGGAGGCTGACATCGTTGGAGACACATCAGGCCACTTCAAGAAGATGCTCGTCGTTCTGCTTCAGGTATGTCCGTCTGTCCAGCGTCTGTAGGTGGTGGGTGCCTGTGCCCTGCAGGGCTGAGCCTGTCCCTGTCCCACAGGGCGCCAGGGAGGAGGACGATGTGGTGAGCGAGGACCTGGTGGAGCAGGATGCCAAGGTGAGGCTTGGCAGGTCGCTGTGACAGGTGGCATCTGGGCAGGGACGGGGCTGGTGGCACTGGGACCATCTGGATTTGGGCCTGCAAAAGGCAGGTGGGTGCCAAGAGCACCCATGCATGGGTAGAGCCCCCCATTAGCAACACCCTGACTTGGGCTGTGCCACCCTCCCCATCCCACAAGGACCTGCTGGAAGCTGGCGAGCTGAAATGGGGCACGGATGAGGCCCAGTTCATCTACATCCTTGGCCGGAGGAGCAAGCAGCATCTCCGCCTGGGTGAGCATCTCCTGCAAGCTCAGGGTGGGCTTGAAGGTATCTTGTCAGCTCCTCCAGGCATTGCCTTGCTCTCATCCCACAGTCTTTGATGAATATCTGAAAATTGCTGGGAAGCCAATTGAGAGGAGCATTCGGGGAGAGCTCTCTGGTGACTTTGAGAAGCTGATGCTGGCCGTGGGTAAGCCAGTCCCTGAGTGGGGATGCTGCAAAAACAGCATGTCAGTGGCCTTGCTGGAGTGGGAGGGCTCAGCACCAGGGCCAGCAGGGTCAGGGCTGCGGCTGTACCTGGTTTTATGGAGCTCAGGTAGGCTCCTTCAGGGTGGGTGGGGATGCTGGATGTGATTCCCAAGGGGTGTGGGTGCTTGGAGACTGGGGGCACTGGTGAAGCTGGGTGCTGGCATCCCTCACCATGCCTCAATTTCCCCATAGTGAAGTGTGTCAGAAGCACGGCAGAATATTTTGCTGAAAGGCTCTACAAGGCCATGAAGGTGAGTGAATCACCCCTTCTCCACAGGGTCCTCCACAGCACTGAGGGAGCTGGCCACAGGAGGGCCCCCCTACCATGGGGTGCTTCTGGAGAGCAAAGTGACACAGGTCCATGAAGACAGGACCTGTGTGACCTGGGG
Source organism: Pseudopipra pipra (assembly GCF_036250125.1). Lineage (NCBI taxonomy): Eukaryota > Metazoa > Chordata > Aves > Passeriformes > Pipridae > Pseudopipra > Pseudopipra pipra. The sequence goes on from NC_087563.1 coordinate 13,795,440, forward strand.
TCTCTGCTCTTTCCTCCAAAGGAGTTATTCCTTCAGATCCAGGGCTGGGTAGAAATTGGATAGAGGGTCCCACATGTGGTGGGTTGAACAGGGTTGTTTGGCCATCCCAGGCTTGATGTGAGGGTTCCTCCATTGCAGGGGCTGGGCACAAGAGACAACACCCTGATCCGCATCATGGTGTCCCGCAGTGAGATCGACATGCTGGACATCCGGGAGGTGTTCAGGACCAAGTATGAGAAATCTCTCTACAACATGATAAAGGTAAGTGCTGGGGGTCCCTGGTCACCCTCCAAGCAGCTGCTAGTGCTGCCTCCCTTGTGATACCAGCACCCCTGGGAGGGCTGAGCCTCCTCCCCAGACACCCTGTGCCAGGTGTCCATCTCTAAGGACAAGGCTCAGGGAGACCCCTCTCCATGAGCCCATCCCATGGCACTACCTTGACCCTACCTGTGTGGTTCTCCATCTCCATCTGTCTTTCCAGGAGGACACCTCCGGGGAGTACAAGAAGGCCCTGCTGAAGCTGTGTGGAGGGGATGATGAGTAAGACCACCTGTCACCCCCTCTTTGTCCCTCTTCATCCCCTTGGTGCTGGGTACCCACCTCTGGGTCAGAGCCTGGTGGAGCGCCTGGACCAGCAGCACCTGCAGGGACAGCAGTATAGGGGGCCCCGTGGCCCCTCTGCATGACCAGCCATGGTGCCATGGTCTGTTCTTGGCATGTGGGAACCCCACAGGGCAGGGACAAAACCCTGGAGGGAGGGTGCTCTGCTGTGGGATTCACCACCCATTTTCCCCCATTCCCACCCACCCAGCCCCCCAACAAGCACCTGGCTCCTGCCCCATGCCCAGCACCCAACGGATACAAAATGCCCCTTATAGAGGGGCATAACAGAAAGAAGTGGGGCTGCTGGTGGGTGCAGCCCCCCATGGCTCACTGTCCCCTGTCCTTGCCCTCCCATTGCAGTGCTGCAGGTGAGTTCTTCCCCGAGGCGGCGCAGGTGGCCTATCGGATGTGGGAGCTTAGTGCGGTGGCCAAAGTAGAGGTTAGAACCCCCAGCCCCCCTGTACTCTCTCTCTGCTGCCTGCCGGCTTGGGACCCCTGGCTGCTCCTCTCTGCCACGGGGCACGGCCAGCCCCTCAGCTCTGCTCTGCCTCTCGCTCCTCTCTTGATGCCGTTCTCTGGTTTTGGGGTACGAGGTTGGCAGAGCTGGCCGCCCCCCATGGGCTCCACTAACCCCTTCCTCTCTCTGAGGCCTTCCTCTCTCGGGGCTGTGGGTCCTGCATGTCTGTGAAATGCATCACTTGCAGCCCTGGCTCCAGTGCCCACCAGAAACCTCCTGCTCCCTGGGGTAGCTCAGGGCTGGCCGGGGCACAGCCGTGCCATGAGGAACCAGCACTCTGCATGCAGCTGGAGGCACCCACAAAAGGGTGCTTTGGGATGTGCAGAAAAGACACTCTGAGGCCTACATGCAAGGAGAATGGAAACGTGTTCAGAGCTGTAAAGAGGGTAGAATCACAGAGCAGGAGTGGGCACCCTTTCAGCGACTCCTCTTCTGGCTCTCAGTGATGTGACCAGCCCAGGCTGAGGTGTCCCACTGCTAGGGGAGGCAGGTGTGACACAGAGCAGGACACCAAGACTGCAGGGACTGTCTGTTGCTGTCTTCTTCCTGCTCTTTGCTGGCCTGGCTATGGTTTGCCCCTTAATGGAAGGGGTGACAGGGGCGGGGACATCCTCACTGAGCCCCAGGTGCTTGCACTAACACGACTTGCTTTGGCCTCAGCTTGCCGGGTAGCACCTTTCCTCCCTCTCTCCATCTCCCTCCCTCCCTCTCTCCCTCCCATCCTCCCATCTCAGAGATGAGCCTAAACCCCTCTGTGCATCCACAGCTGCGAGGAACCGTGCAGCCTGCGGGAGACTTCAATGATGATGGGGATGCACAGGTGCTGAGGAAGGCGATGAAGGGCCTGGGTAAGTGGGGGCCAGGAGTTCAGCCGCTTCCTGTTGCTCCTCAACAGCTCCTGGAGCAGAAAATCCACACTAGCCCATGCAGGGCTGCATGGAAGCCTCAGGGGGAATAGAGAGATGGTTTTGGAGCTGTGAGAGCTCTCCCTTCCCCACCTGCCCAGTTTGTGGGGGTGGTGATGTGCCCATGATCGGGGTGACACAGTGACACAGCATGGCTCTGTAGGCCCCCTCGGCCCTCCCCAGCATCACTGCTGTCATTGCAGGCACGGATGAAGGGGCCATCATCGAGGTGGTGACCAAGAGGAGCAACGCCCAGAGGCAGCAGATCCTTAAGGCTTACAAGGCTCACTACGGCAGGGTACTGCAGCCCCATCCCACCCTGCTCCCTCCTTCTCTCCATATCCTGCCCTCTCCCATGCAGAGATCGGCCCCTCACTGAAAGGATTCCTGTAAGGGAGCAGTGGGCAGCCGAGGCACCCCACTGTGCCCTGGCATGACTCCCCCAAGGAAAGCAGAGTTGTCACAGCAGCCTCCCACTGTGGGTGCCCCACCAGCCCAAGGGAGGCTGTCCCTTCCCCTTCACTTGCCCCATCCTCCATCCCGCACAGAGGGCTCCAGAGCCAGGGTGTCTCCAGATCCACCCCCAAAATGTGACCTTAAACCACCCCGAGGGTCTTCCACCTCCACACTCTCCTCTCCTGTTTTCTCACCTGTGTTGCCTTGACCGGTCCGTCCCTGCAGAAGCAACTGGGGACTGAACCCTCAAATGCTTTTGCAGGACCTGATGGCAGACCTGAAATCCGAGCTGTCGGGCAGCTTGGCCAAGCTGATCCTCGGGCTCATGCTGACGCCAGCGCAGTACGATGCCAAGCAGCTGAGGAAGGCTGTGGAGGTAATTGCCACACTGCTGGTGTCAGTGCCAACACGGGAGGACGAGGTGGTTTTCACTGTGGCTGCACCCACAGGCTGTGGCCCAGGGCTGTGAGTGCCCCCCAGCTTCACACACTCCAGGTTCTCATTTCCTATACAGAAGGAAAGAGCAGAAAGCACCGGGACAAAGACTTAGTTTGCACTCAAGACCTGCTGGGAGCCCAGTCTGGCCTCTTTGCAGCCCAGCATGCTCAGCCAGCTTGTAGCCACAGGAGAGCCAGGGTAGGGGCAAACCAATAACATGCACTACTATCCACGAGATGGGACCCCACTATCAGCGTACTTGGACACTTTCGTGTTGGTTCCTACCAGCCCTTGGGGACATTTGCTGGACATGAACTTTTGGCATGTGGTTTCCCTGGGGTTAGAGCAGCCCCTCCTTGCCTGGCACCGTGGGGCGGTGCCACTGTGTCTCCATCCAGTCCTGGTACCTGCAGCTATCTGCCATGACACTGTGTTCCAGGGGGCCGGCACGGACGAGAGCGTCCTCATTGAAATCATGGCCACGCGGAACAACCAGGAGATCCGGGCTATCAACGAGGCATATCAGGAAGGTACGGCACAGGAGGGATGTGGGAGCACCCAGGCCCTGGGCACAAACCATGTACAGTGTTGTGTAAGGCCCTTCCTTGGCAGCAGTTTTGTCTCTGGACTGGGTTCACGGGTCAGTGACGTGAAGGTCTAAGAGTCCCTCCAGCAGAGCACTGCTCCTGGCCTCTCTCAATCTCACAGTGACATACCTCAGCTCTGCCATCAATGTCTCCTCTCCTGAGAGCTCTTTTGCAATGATCCCATTTCCTCCAGAGCACCTTAGCACTCTGCTCATGCTCAGGGCATTATAGCTGCTGGGCTGATCCCCTCCTCCCTGGGCCTGAAAACAGCAGATGGGGGAATCTGCTTCAGCCATGCAAGGGCTGGAGGATGGCCACTGCCATCCCACGGGCACAAAAGGCACTGCTGGCTGGGAAGCTGAGCTGCAGGCAGGGTGCAGGGCTCAGCCATCCCTTCTCCACAGCCTACCACAAGAGCCTGGAAGATGACCTGAGCTCCGACACATCGGGGCATTTCAAGAGGATTCTTGTCTCACTGGCTCTGGTAAGGGCAGCTCTCCCTGGGGATTGTCCCCTTCCTGCCCACAGGCAGTGCTAGGGGTCTGCAAGGACAGTGGCTATGGAGAAGGCAGAGCATCACTGCCTGGTTGGGCAGTGCTGCTGGACCCTGTCTGCCACCCTCTCACTTGGGGCTCTCCCAGGAGATGTCCTCTCCCCAGCTCCATGACTTTTGTATCCAACCGCAGGGCAACCGCGATGAAGGACCAGAGAACCTCACACAGGCACACGAAGATGCCAAGGTAAGACCTGTATTGGCAGTGCTCTTATGGGCTCTGCATTAAAAAAAAAGAGGATGTTGCATCTGCTGGTCTGGAAATGGTATCCTCAGGGAAGCAAATGCTGCTGGGGCAGGGTCTCTGTAAACTGCAGTGGGAGAGCCAGGTGAAGTGATACTTTTGGAGGTAAAGCCTCCAGGCCTGATTCTGTGTGCTCCTCTGGGCCAAGTCTTTTCTGAAGGGGGCTGGGAAGCTCTGAGCAGGGTCAAACCTGAGCTGTCGCTTGTCTGTCCTGTGCCTGTTCTGTCCTGAATGCTCCAAAGCATGGGAGAGCACTACAGCATTCCCAGCAGGGCTGCTGCCAGCAGAGGGAGTGGAGGCTGCACTGCCTGCATCTCAGCCACAAGTGCTGCCTGCACCCCTGCCCATGCACTGCCTGTGCCCTGCCCATGCACTGCCTGCACCCCTGCCCATGCACTGCCTGCATGCCTGCTGCATGTGCTGCTGCTCACCTCGTCCTGCTGCACAGAAAGAGAGAGCCAGGGATGACAAGCCAGGGACAAGCCAGCCAGGTGGCACCTGACCTGGCACCACGCTGCATTTTGTCGGCAAAGCTGCCCTTATCCCTCTGCCTGCGCCTGGCAGAGGTGGGCAGGCTGATGGGAGCTAGCCCATGGCTAGGCAAGGATGCTCCCTGAGGAGCAACAGGCACCCAAGCCCCAGGGGTGGGGGGCTCACTTCATTTGGCAAAGACCACTCTCCCAAGGTACTGGTGTAGAGGCCAAACTGGAGGAGGACACAGGTCCTGCTCATGGGGAAGCAGGGAGCTGGGGACAGGTAATTTTAAGGGATTTTGCTAGACTTCCCCTGCTTTGTCAGGGAAGGATAAAGGTTGAGCAGCACCTTTTGACCCTGTTGTCTTCCTGTCTCTCTCTCTCTCCACCAGGTTGTTGCTGAGACCCTGGTGAGTGCCTTCCCTTTTGCTCCTCACCCTTCTGCATGTTTGAGGGGATGCTGTGGTCCTGGGGTGCAGGGCTGGGGCTGGGAATTGCAGCCCCACAAACTGGGCTCTTCTGACCACATGCTCGGGACTCTGACATCCTTGCATCAGGGTGGAAGACAAGGGGACAGATGCAGGAGGGCACCTTTTTGCCCTTGGGGACTGATTCTGCCCATTGCCTGCATGCAGCAGGTGTTCCTGGCAGCATAGGACGCAGGGCTGGCTTCCCTGGCTCACCAAAAGTGGGAATTGCCTGATCCCCTCTCTGCCATACCCATCCCCTTGCCTCCCTCTTCACTCTTGGTTGCTCTTCCAGAAACTCGCTGATGTCTCCAGCAACGACTCCAGTGACTCCCTGGAGACCCGCTTCCTCAGCATCCTCTGCACCCGCAGCTACCCCCACCTCCGCAGAGGTAGGACCACATTTCTCCACTGCAGCTGGACCCTCAGCTTGCATTTGGGCTGGATGGGATGGGAGTCTCCCCAAGGCTGAGGTTGAGCCCTGTCTCCCCAGCAGTGGTGGGGATGAGACAGTGGGAGGAGATGGTGTGGGATTTGAGGTGGCTACTTGAAGTCACCCAAGCCTGCTCTGGTCCCACCTGGTCCACAGCTGAGGCCTGAGTCTCCTGAGTGCCCAGGGCTGGGATGGAGTGGCTTGGCAGTGACCCTTTCCTCTCCCCCCTCCCCAGTGTTCCAGGAGTTCATCAAAATGACCAACCACGACGTGGAGCACGCCATCAAGAAGCGGATGTCGGGAGATGTGAAGGATGCCTTTGTGGCCATTGGTCAGTGCCTAGCAAGTGTTCCCTCAGGACAGGGCTTCCTGCAGGGCAGGCAGCCCCTTTGCCTGCCTCTGCCCAGGCAACATGGTGGCAGATTCCTGCTGCCTTTGGGCCATGGAGACTCCCAGTGTGGTGTGGGGTTGAGGCATTTATAGGGCATCCTACTACGGGGCCAAGCCTGCACCATTGTACCAAGGAGGGCTCGTAGTTGACCCAGTGGGTGGCACAGCTCCTTGCTGTGACATGTCCCCTGGGTGCCACGAGCCCACTTTCCCTGCCCTCTGTGTGTTGCAGTCCGGAGTGTGAAGAACAAGCCGGCCTTCTTCGCTGACAAGCTCTACAAGTCCATGAAGGTGCGGACAGGTTCTCCTGAGGCTGGGCTGAGGAGGGGGCTGTGCTGGGCAGACATCCTTTGGGACTCAGTAATCCCATGACAGGGATGGGTTTTGTGCCCTGGCTGTCCCTGAGGGGAGTAGGGCAGGGCTGAGCTCAAACCAATACCTGGGGACAGCAGGAGATGTGTCAGGCCGGTGTCTTGCCAGAAGCAAGTCCAGCATATGTCCAAGGAGAGATCATAGAACAATTTGGGTAGGAAGGGACCTTTAAAGGCCGTCTAGTCCAAACCCCTGAAATAAGTAGAGACATCTTCAAGTAGGTCAGACTGCTCAGGGCTGCATCCAGCCTGGCTTGGAATGTTTCCAGGGATGGGCCTTTCTGGGCAACTTGTGCCAGTTTCACCACCTTCATTGCAAAAAATTTCTTCTTTATACCTTTTTCTATCACTACAGACCCTGCTAAAAAGTCTGTCCCTATCTTTTTAAAGCCCCCTTTAAGTACTGAAAGATTGCAATAAGGTCTCTCCAAAGCCTTCTCCTATTTAGGCTGAACAACCCCAACTGCCTCAGCCTTTCCTCACAGGAGCGGTGTTCCAGCCCTCTGATCGTTTTTGTTGCCCTCCTGTGGACCTGATCCACAGCTTGGACTGTGCTGGAGATGCCAGGTGGATCTGTGAGCCCCAGTCCCTGCAGGGTTATTTGTTCGAGCTCCTCCTTGCAGGGTGCTGGCACAGATGAGAGGACCCTGACCCGGATCATGATTTCCCGGAGCGAGATTGACCTGCTCAACATCCGGGGCGAGTTCATAGACCTGTTCGACAAATCGCTGCACCACATGATTGAGGTGAGGGGACAGGGATGTCCCTCCCCAGCTCATCACCTTGTCTGGCTGAGCCCTGAAGGGACCTGAGCTGTGAGTGCTGCCATGAGTGGCACAAGGGCTGAGCGTCACCTGGGGAGGGGGAACATGCTCCCACCAGCCTCGGTGGTGGCCGGTCTGGCTGTAGAGAGGATGTGCTGACATCTTCCACTGCTGCACAGATACCTGCAGGGTGGCCTGGACATGGAGCCGTGCCTTCCCTGTGCCCAGCACCTTGAACTGGGCTTCCCCAGGGCCGTTTCTCTAACATGGGTCTCCCTCTTGCAGAAGGACACCTCTGGCGACTACCGCAAGGCTCTGCTGGCCCTGTGTGGAGGGGAGGACTAGGCGGCAGCGGGGGCCCGTTCTCTGTGTCTGAGCCAGCACCCACCCACTGCCTTGATGTCACCGCAGCTTTGGGGGCTTCAGGGGACGCTCGGTTCCCTGCACAGGACGACTCACTTTGCGCTGGACAGCGGCACCACATTGCAAGCGGGGGAGTCTCGGGGAGGGGAGCAGAGGGGTCTGGGTAGGGAGATTGTCTTGAAGCAAAACACTTCATACCCAAACCTGCCACTAAGCTAGGAATATACTCAGATAGAAAAGACAATTTCAAATCTGATTAATAAAACCTTACTGTTGCTGACCCTGGGGCAAGAGCAGTCAATTTATTGGGGCAGGTTTGGGTGGGACTGAGGAGCCTTAGTGTTTCCTTGCTCGTCTAGGCAAACTCAGGCAAGAGCCCTGCCTCAGCTCCAGGGAGGGCTCTGATGACACCCCAAAGCCCCTCTGAGCAACGCTGCTGCTGAGAAAGGGGCTGAAAATGCATATGGGGCTGGCAGCAGCACAGGGATTTCACCAAGAGCTTCGCTTCATGCCTCTGAAAATCCCCGGCAAGGTTCGTGCCGTTGTGTGGATGATGCTTTCATAAACCAGAGATACAAATCAGACTTGATGGCATCCATCCGTCCTCGCACGCGGTTTCCTGTGCTTTCAAGCTGCTGAAGAAGCAGTCGAAAGGCACATGCCGTAGAGGCTACACCCCCAAACAGTTTGTTTGCACTTCCCCCAGCACTCGGGAGAAAAGAACTGGAATTTCCAAAAGCGGGAAATTCCAGCACTTTCAATTGTTTCCAAGCCAGAACAAAAAGTCGTGAATACCCAAGTCTTCCTCAGAACAGCTGGGTGAGGAAAGCTTCACCTTCAAAATATCAAAGCAGTGTTAGGAATAATAACACAATATTATTACAACACTTCAAAACCAGCCAAGGTTGAGAAGCAACGACATGTAGAAACAAACCAGGGAAGCTGAAACAACTTAGCTGGGTGTTATCCCACTGAAAATTCCCTTGATGCCTTCCTGTAAAATGTCCCCTTGTAACAAAATAACCGTTCTTGGCAGAAAACGGCCTGGTTGAAGCTTTTTTACCCTCCCTATAGAGATGTGGGCTCCTCTGCCTTGCCCCTGTATGTAAGTAGGAATGGGCATCCCTGTCCCAGCAGCATCTGGGGGGCTGAACACACCCCATTCCTGCAGCAGCCTACAGGTCACCTGCTTGGCCAGAAACCTGCTACAAAGACTCCAAGCAGCTGCAGAAGATGTTTTGAAGGGAGGATGTAACCCCGATCATCATCTGCCTGCCTCTTCCTGCAGCTCTGCACTGCAGCCCCGAGCTTTGCAGCAGAGGCACAAGGCTTCTGCAGATCAGGGATGGCACAGAGACTGCAGGGAGCAGAGCTGTCCACCTCCCTGCATCTGGGAACAGGGCTCAGGGCTCACAGACCCAGCTGCAATGCCCGAGGTAGTTTTGAGGTTTGGGAGACAGCCCATCACCCCAGGAGAGCCAGATTTGGGGCAGTGGAGCCCTGTTCCTCCAGAGCAGGGGGAAAACCTGCTCGGTACAGGGGGAAAACCTGCTCGGTGTTAGCACAGGACCACAACACCCATCATCTGCCTCCTTCCTGTTGCCAAAACAAATGCTCCTGGGGTATGTACAGCAGGGTGTGTTTCCTGGGCACAGGTGTAAACACTGGTGAATTTTCTGGCTGTAAGCCTACGACCAGGGATCACATCACCCACAGCCTGGCTGTCTTGGAGAGGCACAGGACCCCAAGTGAGATCAGGCAGCCCCTCGGGGCCAGTCCCCAGCCCAGCTCAGTGTGATGCCAATGCCAGAAAGCCTGGACGACCACAGCACTCCAGTCCCAAGGCCAGGAATATCCCTGGCACCCGCTGCCAGCTGCTTCTACGATGCAGACAAGATAGAGTCACTCAGCATTTGGGGACAGGGAGGGAGGGGAAGATGAGGTTTCCTCCTTGGAGCAACTCCCTCTCCTAGAAAAGTCCTGCTGCCAAAAAGCCTCTATATTGCCTCAGTGCTGCAGTAATCCATCTCCAGCAGCAGTTGCTACAGCTGGAGCAGAAACAGCCAGTGGCATTTTAATTGCTGCAAACACTCAAGCACAGTCAGTACCCAATTTGAGCACGGGCTGTTTCAGCACCTGCCCCATGCTGAGGTTGGCAGCACACCTGGGGCTGCCCTATAAGGGAGAACTGCAAACTGGCCCGAGCTCAGCAGAGCTGCCCACCCCAAGGCAATGCCAGGAGGGTGATGGGATCTTGGGAAGCACTGGCATGGCCTCTGGGACTCACTCTGCCTGGGGCCCTTTCATCATGGAATGAGTGTAACCTGCAGTGAAACAAGGACCACTGAATCTAGAAAAAAGAAAATTATGTTTGGCCTAAGTCAAGCCTGGGGAATAAAGAGCACTTGTTTTGTTTAAAGTCCAAATCACTCACTAGCAATTAGTATTAATTGACAATAAATTACGTAAAAATTCCCTGATTGAGGACTGTTTTGCCCATGAAGCCCTCCATACATGGGCAGGTCATAGAGACTTCAGACAAAGCAGTTTCATCCCTGTAGAATTCCAGTTTCCAGGGAAAACAGACTTCATAGCACCACTTTCCAAGAATACCTCTGCTCCATCTGCTGGCTCCAAGCCGCCCAATCTAAGGGCAACTGGTGACAAATCCCATGCCTGTGATCAACAAGGAGGTGAGCAGTTCAAGGAAGGCTAGGAAAGCAAAGGAGAGGACAAAACCACAGGCACAAGAAAGGGGAAAAATTAATAAGGCTGTGAGCAAGGTAAGGGCTGGAGGTTGGTCCTTGCTGGCCATCCACACTTCAGCCTTCAAGGCTGCTGCAGGGAAAAGTCCGGGATTTACGCTTTGCTCATTGACCAGCAATGTCGGGGACAAGGGCTCGCTTCCAGGCAGAGCAAAGGCCAGATTTCACAGGTTGCAACACCCAAAAAACCCCACGAGCCCGTGTTTGGTGTGCAGAGGGCCAGACCTCTTCTCTGAGTCAGCTCCAGATGCCACTGCAGATCCTCTTTGCTACCAGCCCCTGGGAGGAGCCACTTCTGGTGTGGAGACAAGATGGGGATATTGGTTTTGGTCCCTGGCACAATACGTGAGCCACTTCCATCCCACCTGTCATCCTCCCTTCCCCTGGATGAGAGAAACAGTTTTCATTGGGAGCCAGCAAGGTTTCCTCTTCAGCTTTTCATCTTCCCAAGTCAAAGGAGGAAGAAGCAGCCTTGCCCCTCATATCCACGTGTCCCTCTCTGTTCAGCCTGATCCCCACAGTGAGCTAAGGCTGGGGAATGGCTGAGTTCTACAGAGCTGCTCTCCATACACCATCATCCCTGGAGCAGCTGTACAGGACATGATGACTGCTGCTGAGCCCTTTTCTCAGGCATTGCAATTGGATGAGACACATCCCGGGGAGAGAGGAAGAGGGGAAAATCCCCTCTGCGCCTGTTGTTGATTTTGTGCATTGGGACTCCAAATGATTCAAAGCTTAAGGCACGCAAGGAAATCCTCTGAGCACTTCCAGGCCCAGTTCTCACAGTTCTTGGCATATCCACTGTGGGACTGCACCAGGTCCCACCATAACCCATCCTCTGGTGACTGTGGAGGAGGGAGAGCGAGGACGGCAGGAGGGGTGATCTCCTGCTACATAGGTGACACTGAGTTCTGCCTCACATGCCAGAGGCAGAGGGAAAAGGGAGGTCTCTTTCAGTGAGAGGGTAAACCCAGAGGGCAAAGCAAAAGCAGCCCAGCATCCCTGAACAGCCAGGGTGTGATCCAACCCCCTGTAAAGGCAGGATACTGCAGGAGCAGGACTGCTCCCCAGTGCCTCCCTGCTCTCCGACCCCAATCCATACTCCCTCCTGCCCTCTCCCAGCAGCAGTCTCCCAAGCTCCCTCCTCTGCCTCTCCCTTGCCCTCCATCCCAGAGCCCTCCCATCCTGCCAGGTTAATTTGAGTTCCTGATTTGCATAGGCAGCAGATCACAATGTTCTGGAAATCCCCTCCTGTAGCCAGAGCTTCCTCCCCGCTCTCACAGCGCCACTGTGGGCCTTCTGCTTCCTTTTGGTGCCACAGCACCAGGACACATCCAACCAGAGTGGCACAGGCAGGAGGTCCCAGCTGCTGATGCCAAGAGGGACCCATCGGCAGCCCCCTGAGGAGCTGAGCCCAGGAGTGGCCCCAGGGTGCTGAGCCAAACCAGCTGCACCCACTGCCTGCTCTGCTCCTGCCTTGCTCCAGGGCCAGCTCCCAGCACAGCCACCAGGTCCTGGCCAGCCCCATCACCCCATTAGTGTTCAAGTGTGCTCCGTTTGCTCAGCAGCACCAGGGATTTACTGGGCAACTGGGGCTGTTGGGTCAATTCCACTTTGGATTCACACCACTGGGCCCACCCTGCTCACTCCAGAATGGGATCAACTTGGAGGAAGCTACACCTGATCCAAAACAAGCAGGAGCTGAGGACAGAGTAGTTCCACCAGCCCCATCCTCAGCCTGTGCTCCTTCTCACTCTGTTTCCCACAAGGTAGCAGTGATCAAGGCACCTTCACATAAGCAAGCTGCCACTGAAGGTGCTGAACCCAACTCTCTGTGCCTAAAAAAACCCTACTGTGTCAAAGTGTCAGCTATGAACATGTCCTCACAGCCATGCAGGTGTGCTCATGAACACAGCTGCCATCAGGGGAATCTTCTCTCCTGGGAGCATGGCAGGACCAAAGCAATGAGGAAGGATCCACAGGACCAAGAGCCTTTTGTTTTCATAGTGAGATTCATCCTGGTGTTTGGGCCAGCCCAAGCTGGCAATCTCAGGTAAAAACACACGGAGCGGCTGGGTAGAGAGGCACCGGGTGAGAGCACACCATGAAGTGACCACTTCCACAGGTTATCAGTCTGCAGGCAGATCCCAGACCCACAGCTCCCCACCCTCCTGCCCAGCACCCCCACTCCTGCCACCCAAACCAAACAGACTAAAGCTGGGCACTCCTCAGGCCTTGCAGTTCCAACCTGGCAAGGGCAGACCAAACACCCTTCCAGGTACAACTGTACCTGCTGGCAAGGAGCTGGGGAGCTGGAATCAGCCTCTATAAAATAAAACCATTTAAATCCTTGCTGTTTATTCCAGCACCAGCTGGCTCCAGCCTTGGTTCTGACCATCAGTTCTCCTGGTGGATGGTTTCCAGGGATTACCTGCAACCCAGGCATACCATCACCTGTCTGGCTCCACCAGCAGAGACAGCTCTTTTCTGCTCCCTCAGGAAGATGCATCCTGTTCTGACTTCAGAGATGGATGAGGACAGAATGGAAATACACATGGGAAAAGGACAATGCCTCTTACAAGACACAGCAGTGTCCCTGAGGAGAAACATGACATGTTTGCAAACCCAGTGAAGTTGCTCAGAAACCAGGCAAGGGGAATGATGTAACGAGGCTCTTCAGTTGCCCAAAAGTGAATCACAGCCTCCACAACAGCCCCCCCCCCACTTTTGCTGACTAATACCTGACACAACTTGCGGCCCCTGGGAGGAACGGCACAGGAGAGCCCTTTAAGTGGTGCCTGGCTCCCTATCAAAACCACGCACAGGCTGTCTGGGACCTCCATCATGGGGAATTCCCCTTCTCCATGCCTAAAAGTACACTCAGCTGGGCCGGCCTTCCTGCATTTGGGGATTGCAGCTGCAGAGCTCCTGGTCCCAAAGGCTCTCACCCTCCCCCCCAGCCCTTCCACGACCTGACCAGGTGAGTAACACAATGATATTTTTGTGGGGGAATGGAGTGAGGGGAAGACATGGAGCTTTTGGGGTGCCGCAAAGCTGAACCATGCCACCCCCTTCTCTCCTCACAGAAATAAGGATTTGATTGTTTTGTGCAGGCTGAGGCATTAACACATAGGCAAGGCGTTTTCTAGTTCTGTGGAACTGCATTTAGTTTTGGAGGCAGGTTTTCTGAGGGTTTACAGAATAGCAGTGGGCCTCTGGGGTAAAACGAGACTTCCAGGGAACAAAAGGGAATATATTGTCTGGGTATGGGGTCCTGTTGTCTCATCCCCAGCTGAGACCTCAGAGTACAGAGAGCACATCGGGGTCCCAGCACCGCTGAGCTCCTGTAACCCAGCCAGGCTGCCAGGGCAACGTCCTGCTGCCAGTAAAAGGCAGTCAGGGAAAGGGGTTTATTGGCTTTTAATTTTTAAAACCCAAAGCATCAAAGCACCGAGAGGCCATGGAGCTGTGTGAACAGAGCTGGGTAAGAAGCCAGGACTGGGACAGCAGGAAACAGCTCGATCTCCACTGAAGGACCTCGGTGAACCCAGCACCAGGTTACCTAAAGAGGATGGGCACAGACTGCAGGCAGAGAGCAAGCAGCACGGCTGCCTTACGGTGGGATTTCTTTGCTCCTGGTTTTTTGGTTTTAGTTATATTTTTAAAACCCCACCACCTTCCGTGTGGCAAAACCAAGACAAGAAAGAAAATCAGGTAGTTGTTGAGCAAATCCCAGTGAGCGGAGTGAAACCAGGTGGTGTCCCCTTTGGTTCTTGCTCCTCTGGCTGTTTTTGGTGGTCCATGACGGCACGATAATCACAGCAGCAGCACAGAGGAGAAGGATCCCGGAATACACGCTCCAGTTAGAGGGTGTAATTTCCTCGTCTAACATTAACTGGGAGGCTCAGTGGGGAATTCTCAGAGGAAGGCTCTGGTCAGCCACAGCCGGCTCGCAGCAGCGCCCTCCTCCTTCCCGGGCAGAGGGGAGAGCTGGCGCTGCCTCCCCTCAGCCATCCCTCTCCCCAGCGGGGGCACACGGGGACCCCCCCGGCGGGCTGTCCCCTCGGCCCCGCCATTTTGTGTCTCCACACGCCGGGAGAGCCGCTGAGGGGGCTCGGCAGAGCCGCTCCGCGACCAGCGGAACTCCCCACTAAGGTGGAAGGCGCAGGCAGGCTCCTGCCGCCCCTCAGAGCTCCACTAAGCCGGGCGGGGCCCCGCGCAGCCCGTGGGACCCTCAGGGGACGCACACACAGCCACAACACGTCCGCCATGACGGGCACCTTCCCTACCACCTGCCCTCCCTCCCGCTTTATACCCTGCCCCGCGTGCCGATTGGCTGGGACGCCTGTCCGTCAGGCTGGGAATTTCCCGGGGGCGGGACCGCCGCCTCCGGTGCTGGTGGCGGAGCGGGGGGCGCCGGACCCTGATCCCGGTCCCGATCCCGATCCCGGTCCCGATCCCGGCAGCGGCCCCGCCGCGGGGCGTGCGGCAGGTGAGCTCGGAGCGGCGCGGGGACCTGCCGCCCCCGGGGACAGGAGCGCTGCCCGCGGCACCGGGGTCTTACCGGGCACCGGCGTCGCGTCGCCGCAGCGAAGAGTCCCGGGCCGGGGGTGGTCGGGGCTGGCGGGCTCGGGGGCTGCGTGTCGGCCGTATCTGTCCGCTCCGCGAGCTCTCGGGCTGCTCGGGCGGTCGGGGTGAGACCCCGGAGGGGGCTGGGGCCGTGCCGTCCACCGGGTGTCGCGGCCGGTCGCGATAGTCGTGCCGTGCCTCAGTTTCCCCGTTCCCGGGCAGGGCGGGGGCTGCCGACGCCCCGCACCCCGCCGCTCTCGTGGGAGTCGGGCTGGTTGTGTGGGTCCCCACCCCGTGTTGGTGGTGGCGATGCCCGGGTGAAGAGGAGGAGGCTCGGGGGGTGCGGGGTGGGGGTCCCGCAGCCCCCCGGGCGGTGCCGATCCCCCGGGAGCGGCCCCGCTCCTCCCTCGTCCCGCCTTGCACAACCGCGGCGTTTCCCGGGCCCACGCATCTGCCTCCCGGTTATCCCGGGATTGCGCTCCCCGCCAGGCAGCTCTAGTGCGTGGGTCCCCCATGGCCACGCATCCATGGCCCCAAGGACCCTCCTGTCCACGCTGTTTTCCTTCCTCTTTGACTTTTACCTTCTGGTTTGGTAGTGTGTGTCCCCATAGGATGCTGATCCAGAGACTGGAATAGCTGGAGCAGGAATGGCAGCATCCTCCTCTTTTGGGAGAGGGTGCACAGCCTGTGTCCCCCTCTCTCCTCCCTCACTTCTATGCTAAGATCCCCACGGAGGGCAGAAAGAAAGAAAAAAAGATGCTGCCTGTCACTGCTGCTTTGGGGTGAGAATAGCTCTCTGGGGACCTGCAGCCTCTCAGAGATCCAGCTGTCCTGTTCCTCAGTGTCCCTGGCACAGGTTGCTCGCCATATCAGGGAGTCAAATACAGCCTTTCCCCTTGAGCTGGATTTTCCCATTACTTGGATGGATTTTTCCCATCACTTGGATGGGTTATTCCCATGACTGGGGTGGGTTATTCCCATCCCCTGGGGAAGTGGGAGCTGTTCTGTTGCCACAAGCTCTTTTGGAGTGCACATTTCATGGAGAGCACTGCCAGACAAAGCGTTCCAGGGACCAGACTTTGGGCACTGGGATGGGTTCTGGAGGCAGGAGGGCTTCAACCACACATGTCCTTGAGAGCTGTCTGTGGTGAGGTGAAGTGAGCAACAAGAAAACAGGAGAGGCTTTTTGCAGCCCTTGGCATCGTTCCTGGCTCTGCAAGAAATCCCACGATGCCCTTTTGGCCTGACTTATGCAAAACAGACCTATTTAGTGCAGGGCCGTGGGTTGTTGCTTGCCAGCAGCTGGTACAAAACATTCATGGGTGGAGGAAACTGAACCATCTACTCATGGCATTGCAGGATTTGTTTTAAAGCAGCAATTCTTATATTTGGGTGACAGAGGAAGCTTTGCTGATGTAGCTTTGTGGTGCTTGGTTGTTTGCTGGCTGAAGCGCACCAGGTTGGAAAGGAGTAGCTTGGAAGCAAGGAAAAGGGATGGCTGTGCCTTGCTCTGCTTTGGAGCACTGTGATGAGCAGCCATGATGTTACTGAGCTCTGCAGGGAGAAGTGGAGCAGGCAGCATGAGGCAGTTGTCTTTGCAGCAGAAGACGGGATCTTGCATTAAACCCCCAGGGTGCTGCCAAGAGAGCACCACCACCTCGTCTGGCTGCATGTCCTGCCTGCGCTGGAGCTTGGGCCCGTGCTCAGGAGCTCTGCAGCCGTGTCTGTAGACTTGGCAGACCCGGGGAAATGCTTTATTTTCCTCGTGAGCAGCCTCATCAGAAGCAGGCTGTTTTTTGAAGCTCTGCGGGAGGTGGGTTTCTGAGGCGAGAGTAGGATTTCTGGCTGCAGGACATCTGTACTACCTGCTGTGTTTTGGGTAGGGCTCTCGCCTTTCCCACCCTCTCTCTGTGGCTAAATAGGCTGGAAAGGAAAATGCTTCAAGTGGAGGTTCAGGCTTTTCCCTTTAAGACCTGAGCCTTGCAATGCCTGCTTCCCTCTTCTTTTATTACTCCCAGCCCAGGGTACTGCAGTGCCCAGAAAGTCTCGTTATTGCTCCCTCCTAAATCCAGCTCTGCTTTTGCTTCCCTGCAAATGAGACCAGTTCAGCAGCCCGGTTGTCCCTGGTCTGGGAGCTGCTGGAGCTCTGGAGAGGAAAACAAAACCAGGCTGGGGTCTGTGGCTTTTTGCTGATTTCCAGTAAAATGATCAAACAGCAACACCAGCAACAAAATCCTTCCATAGTGTCTATCTGAGTGGGTTTTGCTTTTCCTCTGAGGAGGGATGCCGGGGACCCGGCAGCCCCGGTCATGGGAAAATTCTGCTGGCAGCCTGCAGGGATTTACTTTCACCTCCTACGATCCTGGTGCGGAGGAGGCTTCCTGGGATTGTCGTGTGATGGAGTAAGGAAAACCCCTTTCTCCTAAGGGCTGAGCTGAGCCCCCACCATGGATCACAGGATGGGAATTGATGGGCTGCCAAGGCCTCAGCTTTGAGATGTTCGTCCCCACCACAGGGCTCACTGCCCAAAGCAGACCTCCAGCAGTGCTTGCTGCACAGGATTCGCATTTTCTGATCTTCAGCTGTTTGGCAATTTTAAAGCCGGAATCACGTCCTTCTGCATGGCTGCTACAGGGAAGGCCGGGGAAGTGGTGCATGTCATCCTGGGTGACAGTGGTGACAGTTCCTGCTCACTTCCAAGCCACAGCACAGCTATTTAAATACCATTCTGCTTTCATCTTCACCCAGGAGCCTCCCCTGCCCACTCCCACTCTCATTCTCTGCTTTTGCTGAGTTGTCATAAAATTTTACTACCTGAAGGTCTTGGTGCCCTGCTTGGAACCAGCAACGCCCACGGGTGACCGTCTGGCAGTCACCGTCCATGGCTGGGCACGGAGCCAGCGAGCTACAGCCAGGCAGCCACAGTCTGTGCCTGGCCCTCAGCCCTAAGGGCTGTGAAATACTGTCAGATTAGCTTAGAAACTGTTGACTGGCAAAGAGGGAAGTGTTTTCTGGTGGTTCGGTGGTTTCTGCTGGAGTTTGTGGTAGTCGTGTTTTCCTCGTGTTTCTAATCACTATTAGGTGCTGGTCTGTGGTCCTGTCTCTCCTCCCCCAGTGTTTTTATTGAAATGAGATTTTCCACCACTCTAAATCTCACCTGTCAGAACTCTTAAGGAAAAAAAAAAAAAACAACAACAAACCAGGACTGGGATCAGTGACCTGGTCCCCAGGGTGACAGCTGTGTCCCAGCCGCTCCTTGCAGAAACTGGGCTGTGCCTCCACTCCAGGAAACCCTCCCTGACCCCGGTACTGCGGAAACTCCTCCCTCTTGCTGGGTATTGTTTGCTGGTGAATTTGTGGCTGGTCTGTGCTTCCGTCAGCTGGAGATAGTTCAGTTCCTCTCCACAGCTGCTGTTTGAAAACAGCTTCTGTGTCCACTCTGCTGCAATCTCCCTGGTGGGGTGCAGACCTGGGGTAGAAAAATTAATAAAATCCTGAGAATTGGGCATAGCAGAGACTTTTGGTGGCTCCATCTGGCTGAAAGAACATGGGATCACTGTGAGTGAGCTCTGCCAGTTGACAAGGTGATCAGTGCAGCTGGATTGGGTTTGAAGGATTCCTGCAGGGGCTGGGGACCTCCCATGTGTGCTATGGGGCAAGGCAGAAAACCTCCAGGTTTGGGGAGTGGAGTGTAAGAGAAATAGGGCCCGGTACTTCAAGCTGCTGCAAAGCCACATGGGGAAATGGTACCACACGAGAGGGCAGCTTGTCCCCACCTTCCTCAGTCCACACCTGGGTTTGTCCTGGTGGAGGACATGGATGTCCCGCAGGATGCTCACTGCAAGATGGGTTTGCTATCAGCTCTTCCCAGAGCCCCAGGTCTGGAGCAGCATATGGTGACTAGAGACCAGTGAGAAACAGGCTCATGTCCCTAGCCTGCCTGTGGTGCCATCCCAGTCCTCTGCCAGGCTGGGCACATGTCACAGCATTTGCCTGCCATGGAGGTGCCACTGGGCCATGTGTGTGCCTCCATGCTGGGTTCTGTCCTCCCCACTGGCAGGTCTGCTCCAGTTTTCCCCATCCCGTGGCAGGAGGCTGTGAGGGATTTCATAGAATCCTAGAATGGTTTAAGTGGGAAGGGACCTTAAAGATCATCTAGTTCCAACTCCCTGCCATGGGAAGGTACACCTCCCATTAGATCAGGTTTCTCCAAGCACCATCCAACCTGGCCTTGAACAATTACAGGGCTGGGGCATCCATAGCTTCCTGTCAGCTGCTCTGGGCCCCAGGAATAGCCGCTCCTCAGCTTGCCCCACACCACTTCAGCAGGACAGCTCCCAGTGATCACCACCTCCAGCTGCTTGGGATGGGGCTACAAGCAGTGGGGGGCTTGGCAGCACCCACAGGGCAGGAGGATGGTGAGGCCCACCAGTGCATCTCCTAGAAGCAGTCTGCCACTGAGGACAGGCCTAATTCTAATTCCTTGCCTAATTCCCTGCCGCTGAGACAGGCGTTAATCGCTGCTCCAGTTGTGGATGCTGCCAGGTGGCAGTTGTCATCTGGAAAGTCCCTGCCGCTCCCTGGCAGGCAGGTCATCCAAACCGGAGATCAGCCTGGATCACTCATGGCATGAGCATTAGTCTGAGGTTGAGACAGTTTCAGGTATGGGCTACCCCCTTCTCCTTTCAAAATGCATCCCCTCAGCCCCCTCCTGCTCACCAGCACCCAGCTGCCTTGGCTGGGGAAAGAGCACTTTGGGGTGCTCCTGTTGTGCCCCCAGGCAGCACCTGAGCTCCAGCTGGCACTGGGACCTTCTCAGCTGCTGCTCTACTCCACATTATGGAGCTGGCATCAGGGGGGACAGTTCTGATAAGTTGTGCTGTGATTCACAACAGCTGCTTTATCCCCCCAGGAGATGAGTGAGACCTGGAGCCAGGATCCTGCCCAGCTGTCCCCAGGCCAGACCTCAGCAAGGGGGAGGCCTTAGGCCACCAACAAGTGCAAGAAATTGGAAAAGCAAATAGCGGGCCGCTTGCAGATGATTCGTCTCCTTGGACTTTGCTCCCAGCCCGGCACATGCCTGGCTGTTCCCTGTGCCTGATTCAGGAAGCCATGCTGTTGGCAGCTGGTTTTTCCGGCTGAGCCGGAGGGCAGAGCGGGTCCCTGCCTGACTCCTGGGGCTCATCCCCACAATGCTGCCCAAATTTCCCCACAGCTGCAGGTTAAGGTGTTTGGAGGTGCAGACGGTGCCCCTCCCCAACAGCGCCAACAAGACTTTATGCCCCACAAAAATACCATAGGTTGAGCAGGATGTCCTGATGACAGTGTCCAGGCATGGTGTGGATGCTCCTGGGCTGGGTCTCCATCCTTCCTGGGATGCAGCAACCAGTTCTTGCCACCTCCTCCGCTACTCCCATGCCCTGCAAGGGTGAGAGCCAGCCCTGAGTAGGGCTGCTGGTGATGCCTCCTCGTGTGACACTTCTCATGGCCGTGAGTCACCCCGACATGTTCACCCCCAGCAGGGCTGGAGGGGGAAGTGCCTTTACCTGGGACACTTGTTGGCTGGCTGGTGAGCAGCGAGGCAGCGCTGCCTTCACCAGCACAGCACCCCAGACCCCCACAGGGTTGGGACCGGGGGACTGTGGCACTGTCTGGAGCCAGAGGAAGGTGACACTGTGCTCCACTGCCTTGCAGGGATGCCCAGCTGGGAGATAGGTGACTGAACAGCGGGCATGGAAGGGAGAGGACCCTACCACATCTACGACCCTGGTGGGGGCTCAGAGGAGAATGGATCCACGGCCTTGGAGCGCCTGGTGGAGGAGAACACCCGGCTGAAGGAGAAGATGCAGGGGATCAAGTCTATTGGTAACTGCTGCATGCCAGGGCGATGAGGTTTGCCTTTGGGGCAGCTCAGCCTGTGCCCACCAAGCCTGGGGTTTTCTTGCTCAGTTGAGAAGGGTGCTGGTAGAAGTGGTGGGTCTTGGCACTGGGGCAGCAGAAAAGCTCTCCCTGTCCTGGGGGGTTGAGCAGGATGCCTGAGCTTTTTCACATGAAGGTGCAGGGGGAACAAGGGTTTTGCTGAACTTCTATGGTGCTTTACAGTGGGATAAATGGCTGGGAAGAAAAGGCAAGTACTGGAGCTAAGTCAGCTTCTTGGAGTTCACAGGTGCCGGGATCCGTTCTGCTTTTGATGAAAAACCCCCACCTCCTCCAAGCTCTTTTGGGTCAGAGGCTTTTCCCAGGTGCTGCTCAAAGACCTTGGTATTGGGTGCTCTCTGCCAGCAGGGACATGCCAGTGTGGAAATGCTCCAGCCTAGTTGGGCTACCCCCTTTCTTGTCCTTGACCGCCTTCCCCCCACCCCCAGTTTTGCTTTCGGTCTCGTGACCCAGCTTCCCCTTTCAAGTCCTGCTTCTGCAGCCGAATTTCCACCTGCCTCGTGATTCCTGTTGTGTCACCATGCCCTTACCTGTGACCAGCTTCTGCTGGTGTGGCAGCAACCACCCAGGGTAGGGGGAGGATTGCATTGCTGGTGACAGACCCCAGAGTGGGCAGGCTGGACCCCTTGGGACACCACCGAGGCTTAAATTCACTTCTTCAGGGAAGTGGAAGAGACCTCTAAGAGACATGGTGCTGCCCTTCTGCCTCCTCTGTGTGTCATCATGGGGATTTCTGAAGTCAGTGAGCCACTGATACAGCTTTGCCATTGGATTTGTCCCAGAAAAGTTGTTTCTGGGTGAAGAAGGACTATTCTGGGCACTGCTCCACCCAAATAGGGTGTTCGGTGCTGGTGGATGGGACTGCTGCAGGGCAGACACTTGGGGAAGGAGGCTGAGCATTCTGCTGTTGCCCACAACAGGAGAGCTTCTGGAGGAGTCCCAGGTCGAGGCATCCAAGCTGCGGCAGAAGGCGGAGGACCTTGTGAAGGACAACAAAATGCTGATGGCATCATCTTCCTTGGAGGACTTGGTGAAAACCGGAGGTAGGAGATGTGAGGCTCATGGGGGAGGAATGGCTCAGAATCCTGGGCTTGGGGGAAAGGAAAGGGTGTGCAGGAGACTTTTATGAAGGTCCCTTGCAGCCCTGTAATCTCTAGAGTGCATCAAAGCACTGCCATCCTCCCTTCCAGAAGGAGGTTTCTGTCCCATCTCCATAGCTGGGTTAAAAACCATCCATTGGTGCCTGACCTCGCAGGGGTCTGCATCCCAGGTGAGGAGAAGCCCTCCTCTCCAAAACTTTAGTGGCTACATCCTCTCTCCTCTCTGCAGCTGTCGGCCCTGATCCCAGCTTCACACGGGCAGCCCCGGGCAGTGCCCAGACGGACATGGAAGTACGGAAATCACCTCCGAGTGTGAGTCCGGTGAATGTGGGAGCTGGTGCTGGCATGGCTGGAGGGAGGGACTCTCCATCTAGTTAAAGCAAAAGGAGGCAGCCTTTAGCCTCTAGAAACAGGGATAAACCTGAAACAGTCAGCTTCTCTGCTGTACTCCTGGTGGTCTTCTCGTGGTGGATATCCTGGGCTGCCATTCCCCAGGGAGCCCTGACCTGGCTGCCTCCTCTTGCAGGGATCCTCCTCGGAGTTCGAAGTCGTCACTGTCGAAGCACAGGGGTTTCCCCAGGAGAGCAGGAGAGCGGTGAGTGGCCTTGGTGCCTGTGGGACTTGGGGAATCGAGCCAGTCGGTGTGGTAGTGCCAGGGGTTTGGGGGTGTGCAGGCAGGCACAGGCAGGGCTGACAGACCCATGTCAAGGCAGCCCTTAGAGAAACCACAAAGGAGGAATAAACTTGACAGGAGCACCCAAGAACAACTGGCCTGGCTGGACTGCCTGGGCATAGGGCCAGTGAAGCAGCCCCAGACAGATGGGGCACTGGTGTCTGCAGATGTCACACAACAGTGGCAGGAAGGGCTGTGACAACCCAGTGATGCTTGGATGTTCACCTGATGCCCACACCGGATGGGAGCATTGGGTCTCCAAGCCCCATCATTGCTGACAGAGTCTGCCCTAGCCAGGGCACCTCTGTGTGCTCCATTTGCTGCCACCTGAATGTCCCCCTCTGGCTGTCACTGCCCTGTCCTGTCCCACTCTGGCTTTTTGTGTGTGCTGGAAGGGAGAGGAGGAGGGATGGGGAGCCCAGGAGGGATGAACATCAGCTTGCACCACATGGTACCAGTAAGAGATTGTGCTCTCATTGAACATCCCTGTTCACATTGTCCAGAGAGGCCCTAGGAGGGGTTGAGTCTCATTGGACACTCCTGGGGTGCAGCCATGGGGTGATGGAGAATGTGATGGCATCTGCCTGGCAATCAGATGCCGGTGCCTGAGCCAAGTCCTAGTCCTGTGCTCACAGGTGGCCTTCCCAGCACTCCAGCTGGGCTTGGGTCCTCACTGCCTCCCCTTGCCAGCCAGCACAGGCGGGAAGAGCTGGCCATGCTATGCTCCACACACACCCTCCCACGGCTGTTTCAGGGCTGTAAACCCCAGGGTCAGGGTGCTGGGGACACACTGAGCTCCTGGCCCCATATGGTGCCACCCAGGGCATTCCCACAGGCATCAGGTGAGTCAACTGGGCCAGGAGCAGAGCAGGCAAAGGTGTGGCAGCGCATCCTCACCTCCTCCCAGCAGTGCCGTGTGTGCCAGCTGGGCTCTGTTGTGCTGACAGTGTCTCCCAGGCAATGGAGGAGTTAACCAGCCACACCAGGGGAGCACAAACCTCTTGGGGACACCCCCCATGCGTAGGCAGGGGTACGCCCTGGCACTGATGGGTGCACCCTGATCTGGGCTTTCCCAGCTACTGTTTAAATCCCGTGCATCACCCTCTTGGCTGCCAATTGCCAAAGAGCTCAGGTTCCTGTTGCCTGGTGTGCCACAGCAGCAGGGGAGCACCGAGGGAGAACAGGAGGAAGGAGAAAATGGGGATTGGGTAAGACCACCCTTTCCAGCACAGCCCAGGGCATACATGGAGAGGACAGTCTCAAGAGCTGGGATTTCTAGTCTTGGTGGAGTCTTGATGGGGAGACCTCAGGTGGAAAAGAGAGCAGGGGTGGAGATGCCGCTGTTGCTATCAGCAAATCAAGAGTGTGTGGTCTGCTCAGACTACCAAGGGGCACAGGAAATCCATGGCCTGAGAAAGCTGCTGCCCTAATGTCCTCCCTGCAGTTGGGGTCTTGGTGTCCCATGTCCAGCAGCTGGGAATCAGACCCTTACAAAGCTGGCAGTTTTTCAGCATACTGAAGGCTTATTGCAGGTCCAGCTGCCCAGCACAGCCCAGGGTGGGAGGTGAGGATGACTTTTGCCCCAGGAGGGAACTTTGCAGTGTTCCTTAAACTGGTCTGACTGCACTTCATCCCGTTCCCAGGACTTGGAGCAGCCCCTGAACGAGGATGCCAACCTGCTGCCCCAGCTGCAGCAGCTGGAGAACACGCTGAGCGGCTGCGCCAAGGAGGCCAGCAAGGACCAGGTCTTCGTGCGCATGGGCTACATGGCCTCCGAGCTCAAGCGCTTGGCCTCCAAGGTGCACAAGAACGAGCAGAGAACGTCGTTCCTGCAGGTGAGCAAGGGCTGGCCTGGCTCTTCATGGGGGTTTTCCCGCTTTTGTTTTTTCCCGCCAATCCCCTCCTGTCCACCCTGAGGTGGACACCCACCTTCATGCCAGGGTTTGGCGGGAGGTGGGTGGCCCAGCAGTCTCCTGGGGCTGGCCACGTCCTCATGCTGCCAGTGTTCACCCTCCAGACGCTGTGTGAGACGCTGCACAGTGAGAACAAGGAACTGCGCACCAAGCTGGAGCGGGACCTGGAGCAGAGAAACCAGGCTCTGGAAAAGCTCAGGTGAGGGTGGGTGGTGTGGGGGGGGACAGGGCTGCCCTGGGAGCTTCTTCCCACTTACTCATCCTCTCTGCCTGCAGGTGTGAGAACCAGGAGCTCCGAAGGATGGTGACACTGAGCAGCCAGGACAGTGGGAAGAGGGAAGCTGCCGAGCAGCAGCAGGTGAGGAAGCAGCATCGCCTTGGAGAGGGCTGGGAAGGAGGCAGGGAGCCCGCTGACACATCAGCAAAGGTGGCCTCATCTTACTCAAGCCCCCAGTTTGTCCCAGTATGACTAGCAAGACTTCTCAGGGTCTCAAGGGGATGGGAGAGGCCGTGGGAGGGGAACTGGCTCGAGTTTAGCCGGCCTTGGGCAGCCTCCACAAAAGCCCTGAGGGTCCCCCCGTGCGCGTCCAGCAGAGCGGGGCCATGGTGGAGAAGGCGCCGGGCAGAGAAGAGCTGGAAGCCAAGGAAAAGAAGGTGAAGATCCTGGAGCACCAGCGCAGGGAGGTGAGGACCAGGCTGGGAGGGAGGCACAGGGCTGGGATGGGATGGCACCAAGAGACTGGGGCAGGGCTGCAGAGCCACAGGGAAGCACTGCTGGAGCTGAGATCTCCATCCAGCTGGTCCCCGAGGTGCTTTCATGACAGGAGTCTGCTGGGGACTGCCACAGCTGGCTTGGAGCAGGGTTTGGGCTCCTGTTCAGCCATCCCTCTCTCCCTGCAGCTGCTGGAGGTCAATAAACAGTGGGATCAGCACTTCCGCGCCATGAAGCAGAAGTACGAGCAGAAGGTAGGGCTGGTGCTCGGGGGCCACATCTCTGCTGGGTGGGGGGACTCAAAGGAAACAGGGCGCAGGGGAATATTTGGGGGCTGCCTGCGCCCCCTTTTCCCCCATTGTGGGTCCTTCCAGGCCAACATTCCCACTCCCCTGGCAGGTCACGGACCTGCACCAGGAGCTGGCCGAGGCCCGCAGGGCGCTGACCGAGCTGGAGGCAGAGCGGGAGCAAAAGCAACGGGATTTTGACCGCAAGCTGCTCCTGGCCAAGTCCCGCATCGAAACGGAAGAGGTGAGTCCCTTGGGAAGAGTGACAGGGAGCTGCCAGCCCTATTGCCCTGAGCTGGCTGATCTCCCTCCCACACCCGGTCCTGCAGGCAGAGAAGGAGAGGCTGTCCATGGAGGTGAGAGACCTGCAGCAGAGGATGCGGTTCCTGCAGGAGCAGCTGGCTCCAGTCACCAGGCAGCGGGAATACCAGGAAAAGGAGATCCAGAGGCTAAACAAGGTGGGTGCAGGGCACAACCCCTCACTGCAAAATGTCTTTTATGTTCTCCAGTCTCTTCACCTCTCTCAAATCCCAAACTGACCCTCATCAAACAACTCTTGCCCAGCAGAGGCTTGTGCCAGATGAGGCTCACCATATCCCTCTGGGCTCTCAGGAAAGGGGGTTCAAGGAGGGTCCCTCATGCCCCTGCCCAGTTATACCCACTTCCCATGCTGGGCACATGCCCATGGTACTCCAGAGACATCCTGGGCACTGCACCTTGCTCTGACCCTGCTCCCTTCCCTTCCTCCTAGGCACTAGAAGAGGCCCTGAATGTCCAGGCCTCTCCACCACCCATCTTTGCCATGGAGCCAGCGGGGAAGCTGCCACAGCAGGAGCTGCTGACCCAGAACGAGCTACTCAAGCAGCAGGTAGGGCAGGACACAGAGCCACTGGAGGCAGGGAAGGAGCTACATGTCCTGGACCTTCCCAGCAAAGAGCCCAGAGCTGTCTAGCAGCTGGATGGGTGTCAGTGCTGTGGTGGTGGGGATTGGGGACCGAGCTCAGCATCTTCCAGGCATTCAGCTGGAAGGACCACAGCCATGGGCCATTGTGACAGCCCACATGCCTGGGGCTTGGCGTAGCTGATGGGGTCAAGGATGGCAAGTCAGTCATAGGGGTGCTTTGGGGAGGTGTCTGCCCTCAGCCTGGTGCACACACATTCCTCCCTCCTGCCAGGTGAAAATTTTTGAGGAAGACTTCCAACGGGAGCGGAGTGACAGAGAGAGGATGAATGAGGAGAAGGAAGAGCTGAAGCAGCAGCTGGAAAAGCTGCAGAAGCAGTTGGTCCTCTCCAACAACCAGGTGATTAGTGCTGGCTGCCACCAGCAGCATTTCCAGGAGCCCCATGTAATCCCTGTGTGTGTTGGAAGTGCTCAACCCCAGTGTCACAGCCCCCATGCCCACCTCAGAGCAGGGGCTGGGTGTCACCAGCCGCACTCTGGAAGCCCTGTGTCTGCCCTGGGTATGTCAGAGGTTCTTGTCCCCAGTGTCACAGTCCCCTGTACCTAAGAGCACCTAAGAGTAGGTGCTGAGGGAGGACAGGAGAGCAGAGGGGTGGTTTTTCTGCTGGATGTCACTGCCAGAGCATCTCCTTTCACTCATCACACAGACATGGGGGTGGCAGGGTTAGCTGTGCACTAACTCTCCTTGCTCCCAGCTGCGAGCCTCCAAAGACGACTGCCAGAGGGAGAAGGAGGAGAAGGAGAAGTTGAAGAAGCTGCTGAAACAGCACAAACAGGTGGGGATGGGAAGAAACCCTCCTTAGGCAAAGGGAGTGGGGGCTACAGGCCTGGCACCTCTGAGCCAGGTGATGGTGGTGGTGGTGGACTGCCCTCAGGATCTCTGCATCATCTATCCTGGCTCCTCACAGGCTTCTGGAGAGAGACTGCACCCCGAGCCGGTGCCAGGGCCGCTGGGCCCTTCCTGCCCCATGTACCAGTACCAGTACAGTCCCCCCATGGCTCACCCCATGTACCACGGCTTCGATGAGTGGCAGCAGGTCCGATACCCGCCAGCCATGCCGGGCGAGCACACGCCGGGACAGAACTTCCAGCATTTTCCCCCGGTGAGTGTCTACCTGTGCCAGCACAAGGGGGAGCAGAGGGACCATATGAGTGGGTCTGGGGCTCGCTGCTGAATGAGCAGCTCCTCTAGGGCCCCTGAGTCACAGAGCAGGGAGCTGAGCACGTGAGTCCTGTTGGCATCTGACTGCTCAGCCCCTTTCCTCCCCCTCCTCCTCCTCACACCCTGGCAATCAATCAGGGAGTGCAGCCTCATGATTCACATGCCTGGTAATTCACTGTTTCTGTTCCATCTCCTCCCACAGCCCGAGTACCCTTGGCGCCCACCCTGTGCCATGGTTCGCAGCCAGAACGCCCAAGCAGTGGCTGGGGTGAAACCAGTCCCCAAGGACTTGGGTAAGGCTCAAACCCCTGGTGTGGGGGTGCCCCTGTCCTTCACCTTGAACCCCTGGGGGCTTGGCTGAAGACTTGTGGGAGGGATGGGGGCTTATCTTTCCAGGCAGTGCCCATTTCCCCTCAGTCCCCCTCTCATCAGCTGAGGGGGTGATTATGCCATGGGGTTGGTCCCTGGTGCATCCCCAGCAGCATCCCCACAGCACCTGAAGTTGGGCTGAGCCCCAAAAGCTCACGGAATTGTGGCAGTTGGTGCTCGGGAATAGCAGCCGTGCCATGGCTGCCGTCCCTCCCGTGGGGCTTGCCTGGGCATGAAGAGCTGCACTTACCCCCTGCCACCCCTGTCTTGTGTTCCAGAACAGGCAGGTCCTGGACTGCCCTAACGCCAAGGACCGGCCACGCTCCGACACCACTGGAAGAGGAGTAGGGTGTGTGTGTGTGCCCGTGTGTGTGTATCCAGGAGCTTCCTCCAGCTGCTGATCCCTGTGTGTGGACATGTGGTGCACGTGGCTGCACTCGTGGCCTGGATTGGCTCGGCAGAGCATCCCCCCAAGGAAATCATGAAGGAGGGACTGGAGGGGCCATCGTGGTGGCGGCCAGTGCAGGGTCAGTCCCCTGCAGCCTTCCCCTTCCCCCCGAGGTGTCAGGCCTGGCGTCGCTGTAGAACTGAGCCAGGTCTTCGGGGAAGAGGAGCCAGCGTTTCCCAGGAGCGTGCCAGGAGCTGCCCCGGTCCAGGGGCTTGGGTTTGGCCCCTGGAGGAGCGGGTGACGACGAGGACTCTCCCGGCAGTGGGAGGTCCCACTCTCACAGGCAGGTGCCGGCCACAGCCATGGCCCGGCCTGAGCCTGGTTGGTGTCTTTGTATTTATTTAAGGACTGAAGTGTGGCTGAGTCTCTCTGCTTTTATCCCGAAAGCTGCTTCCTCTGGGGCAGCCTCTGCATGGGGACAGGGAGGGATGCCAGGGCTGCTGGTCCCCAGGTGCTCTAGGTCACAGGGCCATAGTGAGCACAAGGGGTCCCCAACCCTTGCATGGGCACCCCAGGATCTATTGCCCCAAGTCTGTGCCCCCCTATCTCCCTCTGGGTGCTGAGCTCAGCCCCTCACCCTTCCCTCTCCTGCCCCCCACCTCTGCCAGGGCAGGGAGGCCTCGACTGTCCCGTCTGCCTCTCCATGCAGTAGTGTCTTGGGGACAGTCTTTCACATTGCACAGCAAATCTTGCTCCAGAAAACAGGTCTGGAGGGGAAAAAACAAACACAACCCTTTGTGCAACACAACCCTATTTGTGTAAGCATGGCTGTCACGTGTGTGACAGCAGGAGGCACTGGCCCAGCATGCTCCTCACTGGGGGCTGTCCCTGGTCCCGCCTGCAGCCCCTTTTGCCCACCTTTACATCCTGTCCCACTTCTCTCCCCAAATGCTGGACTGTGATGACAAATCCTTGTTTGCAGTTGCCCAGGGAAAAAAAATGGAGTTTCTCCAGTTAGGAGCTGCTCCCCCCAGGCTGGCTGCTGTGCCCTCCCCACTCTTCCCCCTCTACCCCAGCCAAGGAGTGGGGCTGTGCGTTTGCAGAGCCTTTATTTGGTGTTTCTATGGTGGGGGGCGAGGGGTCAGCTGCCCCTGACTGGGAGAGCAGCACGTCTGTGCACCAGAACCACAGGCAGCTTGAATGCACTGAAGAGCTGCTCCGTGTTTGGCAGGATCAGGCCAGGCCCACCCCACACTGGGGGCTTTCGGGCTGAGCCTTCATGGAGACGTGGTCTTCTGCTCCAGGGGCAGCCGGCCCCTGCATCCTCCCAGGGATGGTGGGGCAGAGGAGTGCAAGCTGGAGGCCAGGAGACGTCACCACCAGGGGTGGAGGTGGGACATGGGGTTATTGGAAATGTCCCACTCCCATTGCTGAGGTCTCTGACACAGGGTGGCCCAGCCCAGCATCCTGGCTGGGGTGTGACAGAGATGGCAGCAGTGGAAGGGGACAGCATTTAGCTCTGGCTGCCAGGGAACATCCTGGGAAGGAATGGATAGGGAAGCAGCCAGGGGGGATGCCAGCCCTCATGCCAGCTCTACTTGTCCTGCTTCTCCTGCCGCTGCCTCAGGTAGGCCATGATGTCATTCTTCACGACCCCGATGTTGGCACGATGGTACCAGCGCATGATAGGCACGCCATCAGGCCCCACCAGGAACTTCTCGAAGTTCCACTTGATGTCATGGATCCGCAGAGGCTCCCAGAAGAGTTTGTTGGGGTTCCCAAAGTTCTCCGTCACTGGGGGACAGGCGTTCTGCAATTGAAGGCCATTGCATCACTGCCTTGCCCCTCCAAAAACCAACCTGGGTGCTGCCCCCTCACCCCCCTTTGCCACGGCACCCACCTTCAGGAAGGTGAAGACCTTCTGCTCCTTGGCCCCATTCACATCCCCCTTCTGGAAGAGCTGGAAATTGGGTTCAAAGCCGCCTCCTGGCCGGACGTACCTGCAAGGGGAGAGTGGGCAGGAGGTTGTGCAATGGACAGCTCTGGATGTTGCACAAGGGTTGGTGAGGCCACAGCCCCAGGCTGGGAGGGAGGTCACAGCCAGCAGGAGCTGCAGCCTATGCACCCACCACCTA
Organism: Pseudopipra pipra; assembly: GCF_036250125.1. NCBI lineage: Eukaryota > Metazoa > Chordata > Aves > Passeriformes > Pipridae > Pseudopipra > Pseudopipra pipra. Next base: position 13,825,975 of record NC_087563.1, read on the forward strand.
GCTGGGGACCCCAGAACAGCTGGAGTGCACCACAGCCCCCACCACAGTACTCACTTCAGAGCAGGGAGGATCTCTGAGTTCTGGCCAGGTTCCTGCTTCCCAAATTGGTTGGAGGGGAAGCCGAGGACCACAAGCCCCTGGTCTCTCAGCTCATTTTGTAGTGCATTCAGTTCTGCATGCAAGCAAAGCCAGGAGTGGGTTAGCAGGGAACCAGACATACCCCCAAACCTGCACCCACCTCCCTCGGAACATGTTATCCCTTTCCTCAGCTCCCTGAAGCAGAACAGGCCACAGGGACGTGCCAAAGGCTGCACCCCTGGGTGACACCACCCACTCCTGGGCTGCCTGCCCTGACCCCGAGGTGTGTGTGCCCTGCAGGGCTCTTACCAACATACTGCAGGGTCAGGCCTCAGTACGTGGCCACATTGACGAAGAGCACCATCTTCCCCCTGTACCTCTCAAAGGGGATGAACTCGTCCCCATCGATGGTCATGGCCCCATAGTTGTAGATGGTGTCGTTCACGGAGTTGTAGCAATCCACCTGTGGGGTGATGAGCATCCCATGGGAGCAGGCTGGGGGGCTGCCCGCCATCCCATTCCCCATCCCCACAGGCACCAGAGCAGCAGGCCCAGCCCTGGCACTGGCTGTGAGTGCAGCTGCCAGCGTTGTGTCTGTCCCCTGTCCCAAATACTGCTGGCAGCAGCCAGGTTTCAGCGTGCCAAGGTCACAGTGATGGGACAGGCTGGCTTGCTCATGCAGATGCACACATGTGTTCACACATGTGCAAGCCCGGGCAGCGGGCCCGGCTCCAGCTGGGGGAATGTTTACTGGCCAGGGAGCGGCAGGAAGAGGAGAGGCTGGAAAACAGTGAGGCCGGCCCCAGTCTCCTGGGCCGTGGGCGAGTAAGCAGGACCCAGCACCTCCCCACGCCTCTGGGGAGCAGGGGCAGTGCAGGGGGATCAGGGTGGCACTGGAAAGGGCGGGGCTGGAGCAGCCCCTGCATGCGGGCCACAGGGGTTAACTCGGGGGAGCCCATCTCCTGTCCCCCACCAGGGAACTGAGGCACAGCCAAGTGCACGGAGGGGCTATTTTGGGAGCTGGCAGGAGGTGAAGTCACAGGGGCTGTGCCCGGGGAGTGAAGGCTCCGTGGGGCTGTGGGGTCCCAGCGGGCAGGGTGGAGAGCCTGGCTGGGGGGGTGACAGTCACCGCTGTCCCCTGCCCGCTGGGCTGTAGGGACACGGCAGCTTCCACACCCTCCAAAAACAGGGGAACCCCCTGGATGATGTGCATGGAAGAAAATCCCCATGGTCTTCTCCTGGGGAGGTCGGAGGAGGGGGTGTCATAGGGCCACCGTGCCCCACTCCTGCCCCGGGGAGCCCTGCAGAGAGCCTTGGGGACAGGCGGGTCCCCAGGGTGTCACACAGCCCCCCGTCACCCCCCTCACAGGCCCCGTAGGGGTGCCCCCCGCCTCTTACCTTCTCCCTCTGCTCACTCCACCCCGGCTGGACGAGCCCAGCCAAGAAAAGGGGCAAAATCCAGGCGCTGCGGGAGCAGCCCCCCATGGTGGGGCGCAGGGTGAGGGGTGCTGGCACCCCCCTGACAGCCCGGGGCCAGCGGCGGGGACCAGCGCTGCTGTCGCCTGCTGTCACCTCCGAGCCCGGCGGCCAAGAAATAGCTGCGGGGCTGCGGCGGGGGAGCCAATGGCCGGGGGGGGCCGGGCCGGGGCCGCGTTAACCGTGTGGGCTCTGGGACGGACACACGGACACACGGACACATGGACGGACACTGCCCGGGGGTGGCACCACGGCCTGGCAGGGACCGGGGGCACCCACGGGAACACGGGGCAGCGGCATGTGCAGAGGGTTTATGCAACAAGTTATCCGAGCCGGGATAAACCCGCAGGTTGGGAGGGGAAGTGCCGGGGGGACGGGGAGTGGGGGAGAGAGGGGCTGGGAGATGGAGAGGGGCCAGGGGGGCAGAGGGAGCGAGGGGGGAGAGAAGTGTCGCAGCGAAGAGGTGCCCCATCCTGCGCAGGGCACCCAGCCAAGGTGACATTTCCCCCCCAGAGGGGTGCTGGCACCCGAGGAGCAGGGACTAAACACCCCCAGCAGCAACCCGGGGAGGTCGGGCTGGGGGTCGGGGGGGGGAGTGTCCCCCAGTGGTTGCAACAGCAGAGCTGGGGAAAGTTGATCCTGCTTTTCTCCCTGGTGCCCAGTAAATTAGAGTATTGTTGGAAGCAGCCCTGGAGGAAGGTTCCTCCTGGGGGGGGCTGTTCTGGGGCTCGGGGGCTGTGGCTCCACGCTGACCCTGCTGCGGTCAAGGGCAGGGCACCACTGTCCCTTAGCCCTTGGTGTCCCCAGGGGCAGGAGTTTCCAGGGTCCTGTTTGCATAGGCAAGGAATGCAAACGTTTACCCTGGGCTGTCTCCAAGGAAAATATCCCTGGTGAGGTGTAAATTCCTTGAAATCCCCCAACAAAACCATTTGATGGGAGAATTAACTGGATAGGAAACTGCGGTTTGGGGTGGGGGCTGGTCTGGGATGCAGGGCAGGGTGGGGTGGCAGTGGGTGAGCCCTGGGGGGACCAGGAGTGCCAGTAGGAGCTTTGGCTTTACAAGAAAGCAGGGCCACGATGGTGTCAGCGAGCCGGCTGCTGGAGATGCCACCAGGGAAGGGGAGTGAGGACGTGGGTTAAGAGGAGGCTGGGAGCAATCTCCCAATCCATGTTTTTCACCGGAAGGAACACCATGTCCTTGGAAAGGCTGATATTGTCTGGCTCCAAATGCAGCCTCAGATGATGTGGGAGGGCTGGGAGTGGGGTGCATCCTTCAGGCACCCAGGGAACCTGTGGAGTAGGGCAGCTGTGGGTCCCTCCGCCACTGGCAGCATTCCCAAAAGCTTTAAACCTGCACTGCTACTGGAGAAGTGCCTTAGCCCTGCCCTGGCATGGGGTGTGGAGTGTTTCCCCAGGTTCAGACAAACCCCCAAGATGCTCATCTGCTGCCTGGAGATTGCCCAGAGCCCATCACAAGGTGCCAACAGCCAGGCTGGCCACAGGGATGCTCCAGTTGAACCTCATGGATGTGGGGGAGTGAGGCAGCTCTTTGCCAAAACCAGGGAACCTGTAGGAGCCATTATTAGGAGTTTGACCCTCCCCAGCCACCTCCCAGGCTCTGGGTAGATTTGGGGCCACAGGGCCATGGGGCTGCAGCTCCTGGCCAACACACTGCTTGCACGTCTCTGCATCCTGCAGCCCACAGGGACCAATGTGAGCCTGGCACAGTGCCCTGCTCCCCAGCCAGCTCACACTGCTGAGCCTGACCAGGGCTTGAGCCACCTCCTGGGACAGAGCTGGGACAGACCTGAGGAGCTGCTCGGGGCTGTGCTCCCTGCTCCACTAGCTCCCACCATGGGAACAGCCACCCACTTCTAGTTATGTCCCCTAATTGCCTGCACAGGGCTTTGGTGGCTTTCTCCTGGTTAATAAGGACTTGGTGGCTGGGGGAGCAGTGTGGCTTGTGCAGTGGTGGCACCGTGTGGTTGTGCCCCTTCCATGTGTCCCTGATCCATGCCGTGCACAGGGAAAGGCTGAGCTACTTCAGAACTGAGTTTTCCTGAAATCAAAATAAAAATAAGGGACCTCTTTCTCCAAGTCCCCTCTCCTTGGGTGCTGGTGCCAAATCATCCTTGGTGGAGGTGGGGGATGGAGGAGTACTTAATGAGCCACAGCCGATGGACACCCTCTCTGTCACTGAGCTTCCACGGCAGCCTGGGTATGTCACCCAGTGTCCCCACCATGCTCTGCCTTGCCATGCCCAGGCTACACAGCAGAGCTGAGGGTGCCAGGGGCTCCAGCAACACCGTCTGAGGGCAGTGTGTCACTACCCTGCAGGACTGGGGTCCCCCACCCCCAGTGGCAGGCGTGCTGGCCGGGCTGACCCTCACACAAACCTCCTTCCCTGGTTGTTTTTCCACCAGAGCTGGGCAGGAGCCAGCCCCCGCCTGCTGCAGATGTTTGGCAGGAGTTCGGGGCGAGAGGCCAGGCGCTTCCAGCCCCGTGGCCACCACACTGCTGCTGCCACCAGTCTCCCTGGCTGTCCCCGAGCTGCGTGCCAGGGGCTGCAGAGACCTTGTGCCAGGCTGCAGGGCCACAGCTGAGCACAGAAAGAGTGAAAGCAGGGGTGGGGACCATGTACTGCTGCTGGCTGAACTTGTCCCAGAACTGACCAAGCAGTTCCTGCCATGTAGAGTGACAGGCCAGCAGTGTGCCAGGGTGGTAGTGGTGAGCTTGAGCAGCAGCAGGCAGCACTGCCCTGGCTTGCAGCAGTGCAGCTTCCCTTTGGCAGCCTGACATGGCATCAGTCCCAGGGCAGCCTCTGAACTTTTGTTCTAGGTGTGCAATGGCAGGCAAAAGCAGAACAAGCTCTGCCAGGCGAGAGGCCCCAGATCTTTGGGCACGAGGCCTCCACACACTGCCAGCCCGCAGCTCGCCCAGACCTCACCACCCTGCCCCAGCCCATGTGCTCCCGCACACTGCTCTGGTTCCATGGCAGCCTCCCTGCTGGGCATGGTGCCCAGCACCTTTTGGAGTAAGGACCCCCCCTTCCCAAGTGCCCTCGCAGCCCCCCAGCCTTTGGCCTGGTTGCTGCCCCCTCCCCATTGCCATCCCTTCCTCTTCCAGGGTAAGATTTGTCCCCCTGCAGAAATGCCACTGACTCAATTTCCCCCCCCTCCCACCGCAAGAGGGGACTGCCCAAAGGCAAGGTCAGAGCCAAAATCCCCCATCCCCTGCTCCCTGCCGGGGTTGCTCCATCCTCGTCCCCCAGCAGCAGCCCCCATGAGCCAGCAGCCAGCTCCTGCCACACTCCAGCACCTCTAGGAAAGTATCCCAGTGGGCGCTGAATCACCTCAGCACCTGCATCGTGCCTGCTTGCCACAGTGTCTGCTTCTCAAAAGGCAGGAAAAGGCTTTTTTCCTTGGCAAAACACCACATAAACACTGCCTCTGAGCTCCAGCACTGTTCAGGCACTGAAGCCAGGGCTGCAGGAGGATTTGCTTATCTTACTGCATCCTGGAGGAGGAATTTCCAACTCAAATGTGTTGGAAATTCAGTCTATATCCATTCTCCCCTATCTTCATTTAAAAAATGTCCTGGCTTCTCCCTGCTTTCCCCCAGCTGCCATTTCACTTTGTGTTTGTTGTTGTTACAGGCAAACCCCTCTTTCCAAGGCCTTTCCTGGAAATGTTTGCCACGGACTTGAAACTTTCCAGAAAACTCATACCATGAAAGGAAACCTCTCCCATCCCTCGGCTGCTCCAAGGGGCACACGGAGGTGGGAGCAGGCACCAGGCATGGTTACATGGACGGGGGGGGGGAGGTGTTTCATGCTTTCCCTCGTGTTTTGCTCTGAACCAGGCTTCCTTCTCAAACCATTCCAATGTTTGTGGCTTCTTCCCTATTCCTCTCATAGCGAAGCTGCTCAGCTCACGTTCCTGGTGCCAGATGCCGCTGGCCATCCCCACAGTGTCCCCAGGGAAGCAGTGCTGGGGTGGGGCACGGTGGGGGGGGTGGTAAAGCAGAGCTGGGGCTGTTCCCACCCTGCACGTCCGTAATGTCTTCCAGCTGCTGCCGCACCGTGCCAGCACGGGAGGGAGAGAGGAGGAACAACAGGAAAATAACTCTGGTTATTTGCCTCAAATTCTGCAACTTGAGAGGGAAAGGGAGAGTCAACAGCTCGAAACAGAAATTTGTTTCTGGGCTGGGCAAGGAATACACGTCCCTTTCCTCCCAGCACAACCACAGCCTGTGGCTGCAGCACAGGCATTTCCTCTGCTCACAGGGGTCTGTGCTGGGCTCCCTTCCTGGGGTGGGAGGTGTTTGCCCAAGGTCCTACTTCCCGGGGAATCGCCTGCCCCTCTAGCCCCAACCCATATCAGATGCCAACTGCTGTGGATCAAGCCACACGAGATGAGACAGGATTTGAACACTGCAGGGCTGGTTGCTCTTTCCAGCAGACAAAATGGGATTTGAACAATTCCCACCAGCATCACCGTAGTGTTTCCCCACATCCCTGACTCATCCTGTTACTTGAGACCTCTCCTGCCATGAGTCACCAGGACACCATTTCAGCGCCAGGACTGCTCCTGCCCCACTGACCCCGGCACGAGGCTGGTGTGGGGGAAGCGATGCTGGTCACCAGAGTGGGAGGAAAGCAGCCATCACCACTGTCAGAAAGTCCTGAGGGATCCTTCCTGCTGTCTGACAACCATTGCCCAATTGAAGTTTGCCCTCCCAGAGCGTGGGGCTGGGCTGGCAGTGTGCCTCGCATAGGGCTGCGGCTCCAAGGCCAGACAGAACCCCAGCACCTTGAGCCAAAACAGTGCAGGAGGTCTCTGTGCAGGAGCACAGAGAGGGCTTCTGGAGAGGCTGCAAAGTATCTCAGATCCTGCACACAGGCACCCAGATGCCACCCGTAGTGTGAACAGAGCCACACGACATGCTCATGTGTAGGTTAAAAGTCCATTTATTTCATAACAAAGAGCAGTGCAAGAACTTACATGATCCCCTGCCACTGACTGGGCACAAACCTGCTCCTCCCACTTTACCTGCCCAGGTGAGAGGTGCACAGACCCCCCCAGTAGGCCGGTGTGTTGGGTGAACAGTGAGGGCTCTCGCTATCGGGAGCGGGGAGCACAGCCAGCGTGCAGGCAGACAGGCTGGCAGGAGCTGCACACACTCCTCTGCCCCGCGAGACCCAGAGGAACCAAGAGCCCCATAAGATTTTCCTACAATTTCAGCAGATAATGGATAGAGGAGAAGCCAGTGCCAGCTGCACGTGTGCTGTGCAGCCAGGACAGGCTCTGTCACCGATGCTTTCAGCCAAGCCTTCAAACTTGCAACCAGAAGCCACATCCATCTCGCTTTGACCCTTTTTTCCAAACACCCTGAGAGCTGGGACTCCAAAGCAGAAATAATTTTGTCAGGCATTTCCACTCCTTGCTGCTTGCCTGGAAGGAGATGGGATCACCAGTGAAGGCAAGACTAGCCTTCCTGCCTCATGGCAGCAAGTTGTTTCTAGGTGGACACATCCACAAAGTCATCCACTTTGCTCTCCCGCTGCTGCCAGTGCTGCCACCTCCCCTGTGGTCCCCGTGAGCTCGGTGGGCAACAGGAGGCAGTGAGTTCACCCAGTGAGAGCCTGGTGCCAGCACAGGGGCAGGCATCCGAGTGCTGGCCAACCCCGGCTCCAGCCCGTCTCTCCAGCTCTCAGGGTGCCCCATTGGGCTCTGCGGGGTCCCTGGCACAGGGTCCCATGGCCGCAGCCCCCTGCCCGGCCGTGCCCTGGTGCCCACACCTCACACGATGCCGTTGCGTGTGGGGTGAGTTCGCACGCGGTAGATGACGACGGCAGTGGCCGGGCAGAGCACCAGCGCCGTCATCACCAGGATGGTGGCCAGGATGATCAAGACGATGACCCAGATGTCCAGGATGTGCTTGGGAAGGGCGGCAGGACCTGTGAGTTCCAGGAGGTCCATCCTGCAAGGGAGAGGCAGGGGGTGATGGGGCAGCCCCCTCTATCCCTCCCGCAGCCAGAACCCCTGCGCTGCTCTGAGCAACCCGCTGCTCTCTCCAAGCTGTGGCCAGGTCCTGCTTTCACCTTGGGCTCCTCTGAGAGCCTTTGGTAAAGGCTCCTTCGATTAGCCCCAGGATTTACAGTGTGCTTTGAAAGCACTGGATGAAAGCCTAGAGAAAAACTTCTCTATTAATTGCTACCGTTGTTAAAGGAGCTGATAAAGCAAAGCCATAACAGGGCATCCCGCTGGTCACTCACCGGTGGGTCATCGCGTGGGGAAATGGTGGGGTCAGGTCAGCCAGAGCCCCCCTCCCTCCTGGGGAGCCTCCTCTGTGTGTGTCCCCACACCTGTACTCCGTGCTGAGTCACGGAGTTAACAGCTCAATGGGGCGGAGGGGTCGGAGAGCGGGGACCCCCTCCACAGGGACCGCGGCTGCGCCCCTGTCCCGCTCCTGCACCCTGGGGGTGGGGGACACGATGCCGTGGAGAAGAGGCGTCAGCCGCCTGTGCCCTGCCTGTCCTGCCTGTGCCCTGCCTGCGCCCTGCCCGTCCTACTTGCCCTGCCGATGCCCTGCCTCTCCTCCCTGCCCTGCCTGCCCCCTGCATGCCCTGCCCATCCTACCTACCCGCATCCCCTTACCTGCGGCGCTGCCCGGCTCCGACTCGGGCTCCGGCTCCGGCGAGAAGCGACGGCAGCTGCGGATCCCGTCGGGGGAGGAAGACTCCGCCTGGCCCCGCCCGGCCCGCGCGGGGCGGCAGGGAAGGGGAAGGGGAAGGAAAAAAAGGAAGGAGAAGGGAGGGGAGGGCAGTCAGGACATTTTTTCTCACCAGGCTAAAGCAAGGTCACATTCCACCTCATCCGAGCCAGGACGGGGTCCCACCGGGGGAGACCATCTGGAGCCGAACCCGAAGGTGTCAGGTCGGCACCGTGGGAACATTTAACTTCTTAGCCCTTAACAAAGGGTTCTCCCCTGCCCCGTCCTGCTCCTGCCACAGCAGGGCTCACAGGTCTCACCTGCCCCCGAGGCCCGGGGGAGGCGCTCCCCAGGGATCCGAGCAGGGTGATTTACAGAGACAGGGAACAGCGTTTCCACTGCCCACTGGAACATTCCGCTCCATCCGTGATGCCGAATGGCGAAAGCAGATGTGGGATGCTCTGATTTTCCTGCTGGGACACCAGCTCAGTGTCACACGCAGTGGGACCTATGCACTGCATCCTTCACTCCTGCTTTTTCCCAGGGAAACCTGGTGGATTCCCAGTGGTGGAAACCCCCTACCCACATGCTCTAAGACCCCCCTGGCCTGCAGGCACCTTCCCGGGCCCACAGCACAGGCAGAGAGCCTCCTCCCTGCCTTCCCAGCTGCTGCTGTTGGATAAAGAGCACGTGGGGTTTTTATCTCGAGCTGTGGCAGATCCTCACGGACAGGGGTTTCCTCCGGAGCTAGCAGTGGTGGGCAGAGGGTAGGGACTGACTCCAGGTGCTGTGCAGGGATGAGCACAGGGGTGGGAATGAGGGATCCATGCCACAGTCCAGGCTGTGACTGGTGCTTGGTCGGGGTATCCAAGAGCAAACTGGGGTGGTTTGCTGATGGAAGCTCTGCCCACACAGCACAGCATCCACAGACTTCACGCTTTCCTGCTGATCCCACGACATGGGAATGTTTGTTCTTGTCAGGACCCCGTCTTAGCAGCCATGAGACTGAAGAGAAACCACCTTTGGGGCGTGGAATATTCAGCACTGCATCCAGCTCTGGGAGCCCCAGCATAGGAAGGATGTGGAGCTGCTGGAGCGAGTTCAGAGGCGGCCGCAAAGATGCTCCACAGGCTGGAGCCCCTCTGCCCTGGAGACAGGCTGGGAGAGCTGGGGGTGTTCACCTGGAGAACAGAAGGCTCTGGAAAGACCTTAGAGCCCCTTCCAGTGCCTAAAGGGGCCCCAAGAGAGCTGGAGACGGACTTTGGACAAGGGATGGAGGGACGGGAAAAGGGGGAACGGCTTCCCACTGTCAGAGGGTAGGATTAGATGGAATATTGAGAAGGAATTCTTGGCTATGAGGGTGGCGGGGGGCTGGCACAGGTTGCCCGGAGGAGTTGTGGCTGCCCCACCTCTGTTCCTGGCCGGGGTTTGGAGGCCCCCGGTCCCCAGGATGTCCCTGCACCGGGGTCCCCCCGGGACGCCCCGCCCGGCCGGGCACGTGGCCAGGGCGGCGCGCTGACGTCACGCTGAGGCGCGCTGACGTCAGGCGGCGGCGCGGCGGAGCCCGCCCGCTCTCAAGATGGCGTCGCTGCTGCAGTCGGAGCGGGTGCTGTACCTGGTGCGCGGCGAGAAGGAGCTGCGGGCACCGCTGCCGCAGCTGTACTTCTGCCGCTACTGCAGCGAGCTCCGCTCGCTCGAGTGCGTCTCGCATGAGGTAACGGCGTCCCGGCAGCGCCGCGCCCGCGCACCGGGAGGGACCGGGCGGGACCGGGCGGGACGATGCGCGCAGAGCGGGTACCGATTGGGTGGCTCTCCCGCCGCTCACTCGCTTTCTGCCTTCCTATTGGTCGGTGGCGCTTCTAGGGGGTGGGCGCAACGCTGCATGGGGTGCGACGATTGGCCGTGGGTGATGGGTGGGGCGGTGCTTCGCTTTGGATTGGCTGTGCCGCCTGTCCGTCGGCGGAGCTCGGGCTGTGATTGGCCGAGGCCAGCGCACAGGGGCGGCTCCCCCTCGTGAGGGAGGTGCCCCCCCCCCCCCCGCCCCGGTCGAGGGGAGCGGGGACCCCCCAAAACCACTGTGAGACCAGTCTGAGGCAACGAGGGCCCCCCAAAACCTTTGTGGGACTGGTCTGGGGCACCGGGGCCTCCCTACCCCTCTGCGGGGCCCCGCCGGGAGGGTCAAGACCCCCCCTCCCACACACATCCCCATCGGGCCCGGCCGGGGAGAGGCAGGGACCCCCCCACGCACACCACTCCACATTATTTTACAGTGTGATTTCTGCTGTGGAGGGTTTGTGGCTTCACAAACTGTCATAGTCAAACAGGTAGAATTGATTTTGTGGAAGCCTGGTTGAACTAAGAAACTGTGATAGATTTGGAAAGCCTTGAAAGAATGACTGTGCAGCCCTGATCTCAGAAGAGGAGTCTTTAAGGAAAGGTTGAGGCCTCTGAACAGCAGATTTGTCACCAGGCTGCATCCATGATGGATTTACTGTGGTGTGAGGAGTGTAGTCATTGTGCATGTCCATGTTTAATAATCGGTTTGAATTCCTTTTCAAGAAGGGGCCCCCAGTCTTGCTGGTGTTGTTTTAATTGACAAAATTCGATGTGACAGCAGACAGATAAAAAGCGTTCTGAATTGTACATAAATCTGAGCAGTGCAACGGCAAGGACAGAATAAATGTAGGTGTAAGTAGAAAATAACACGTTAAAACCTGTGGTTCAAGCTGCAGAATGAAATTCTGGTAGCTGCTAAAGGCTGACCTTTTCTCACTTACAAGGTGGAGTAATTTAATCCATTCTGATTTAAGAAACCTTCTGATTCATGTTATTAAAGAACAAAATCAGGCTGAAACAGGCTAAGATTTTGAATACCATAAAATGCCTCGAGCCTTCCCTGGCTGCACCAGGGATTGCCAGACACGAATCCCTGTTGAATCGTGTGGCGGGTGCCATGTGCTGTCTGGTGTGCCAGGTAACACGTGTGATGTGACTGCCTTCTCCTTCAGGTGGACTCCCACTACTGCCCCAGCTGCCTGGAAAACATGCCTTCAGCTGAAGCCAAGCTGAAAAAGAATAGGTAAGGTTGCTTTTGCTTTTATTTTCATCAAGGCTCCCTATTTTAAACAGCTCCTTCCTTAGTCAGCACCTGACGTGTCTGTCTGAAACTCTTCAAAAATTACATTGGTGCTTTTTACCATTGAGTCTGTTTTGGGGAATAAATCGTTGCCATGATCTATCAGGTGATGTTCATGGATTTTTTTCATTTTTTTTGTGATGACTTGTTTCATAATACAAAGAGGCTTTTATTATCCCTCGGTGTTTCTCACTGTTGCCGTTCTGAAGTTGACTCCGAACCCCTCCTGTTCCCCCGATGGCTCTGGTGACCTTTTTCCCTCGAGGAAAAGGTCGGTTGGTTTAATGTTGATCTGGTTGCTAGAGCTTTTCCCTCAGAGCCTTCTCAGAGCACTGTGTGGTTGTCTGCAGGTGTGCCAACTGCTTTGACTGCCCCTGCTGCATGCACACCCTCTCCACCCGTGCCACGAGCATCCCCGCCCCGCTCCCCGACGACCCGGCCAAGACCACCATGAAGAAAGCCTATTACCTGGCCTGTGGGTTCTGCCGCTGGACTTCCCGGGATGTCGGGATGGCAGACAAGTCTGTAGGTAAGGGACAGTCAGAAACAGAGAACTGAGTTACAGCAGGAACCCAGTTTGTGTTTTGAAGGTGACAGATAATCACATTAGCTCCTGACTGTACTATAGGTTTAGGATCTGCCTAGGGTTGGAGTCACAGTTAGAAATTCACAGCAAAGTGGTTTGTTGCTGAAGTCTCCTCTGAGGAGCTGAGCTGAGTTAGTGGGATGTGTGACCCACTTCCATGTTCTTGTTACCTGACTAGTGAGAAAACTGTCAAACGAGGGGCTGTGTTAGTGCTCTCTCCTCACAGCTGAGGTCTTGTTTGTGTGCTCTCAGAGCCTTTGAAGCTACTCAGTCTGACAGCATAAACATGTAATTTATTTTCCATCACTTTTGTGCATCTTGACTTATTCTGGAGTTGCTAGTCAGTGTTTGTACTTGTTTTTTCTCTTAACAATAGCACAAAGCTTTCATCTATTTTTGGTATGTAAGGTGAACAGAAAATATCTGTCAGGCTCCAGAAACAGGGCTGAGTAGGCCAAGCAGATTCTCTGACTTCCAGTGTTGATGTAACTGAAGACTGGGAGCTGGAAATGCAGAGACAGTGGCAGCCAGTAACAAGACACACACATAAAGTCATGTACCTGCTGGTAAAATGACTCCTAGCTGCTGTCCTGAGTGTCTCTCAAACAGCACTTGTTTAAAAACACAATATAAAAGCTGCCAAAGCTCCTTTAGCCCGAAACTGCCTGTGAAAAGCTTTAAGAGGTGGATATTTGTACAGGCATGAACTTAAAGAATTGCAGTGGTAAGTGTAGCAAAAATAGGCAATGTCATATTTTATGAGTAACGCTGAGATAGTTGAGTGTGGGGTGTGATGGACTCTGGAAATCTCCCGTGGACTTTGTTTTTTCTGTTTCCTCCTGCAGCGAGTGGTGGTTGGCAGGAGCCGGAGAATCCTCACACACAGAGGGTGAGTGAGCAGGAAGGCCGTGCTTGGGCTGAGATGGATCAGCCAGAAAGAGCTGTTAGAGGTGTCAGGCCCTCTCAATCACTTTTTCTGCATCTATATAATCCTTCAGATACCAGTTCCAGTTCCTAATCTCCACCTTGACTGAATTCAATGGAGGGAAGGCCTCTTAGAGGCTCCCCTGAGGATATCGCAGTATAAAATCTCCTTTTGAGAAGAAACTCAGCTGAAAACATCCTATCTAATAGTGCTGTTAAAACACCACCGGTGAATATGCTGAGTATGTATGTGAGAAAAAGCTGTTTTCCAATCAAGAGTGTGTCTAGGATCTGGAAAACAGAGCTGCACCTTTAACACCCTTCCCTGTCACCCATTAGGGCTCCACTCTAAATGTGACCAGCCTCGGGGAGGGGGGAAAAGATGCTAAAGATGCTGTTTGCTCCACTAATCCAGATTGCTGGATTTTGGCCACATGACATTACTCTGTCTGGTCACGGCAAATCCATGAATGAAGTCTCAGTTGCTGAATTGCAAAGTGAGAACTGGGAAGCTGCTCTCCAACACACATAATTTCCCAAGGGAGGGTCAGTTTGTCACCCAGACCGTGGGTTAGGACATGTTAAGACACACAGACTTCTTTAAGTGTATCCTTCGCAATACAGCAGGTAGTGGGAACTGAGTGAAACAAGTAGCAGCGACCCCAGCTACTTCACAAGCAAACACTGCAGCTGACCTGACCTTGCTCCCCTTACACTGGGTGCCTGTTCCTTTCCATCCCTGCAGATTAACAAACTGGTTGAGTACTACCAGCAGTTGGCTCAGAAGGAGAAGATCGAGCGGGACCGGAAGAAGCTGGTACGACGCCGAAACTACGTGCCCCTGGCCTTTTCGGTGAGCTGGGTGTGCTGCCCCCTCAGAGCAGCAAAAGTGATGGGCAGCAGCCTCAGCGTGGAAAATTAGATAGTTGGGAGCACAGCAGGCCTGCCCAGCTTTTTTCAGTTGAGGACAACATGAAGAAAATGAGGGCTTCTTTAGGGACGAGTAGTTTTACACCCATTGCCCTCTCTCTCTGATAGTCCTCTCTGTCAGTGCCAGGAGGGTTTACGCTTGCCATACCAAGGAATATGTTCTCCAGCAGTGAAATGCAGTGCAGCTGCAGCCACAATGCCAGTGGCAGCTCTTTCTCAGGACAGTTCATTCCACAGCTCAGTGACAGATAGATCAGCATTGTCTGGCACTTCCTCTGCATGAAATCTCGACTGATATTAACCTTAAGACTTGGTTGTGGCTTGAATGACTTGTTTATTGTAACTGGCAGGTAAACGCTTACTTTGTTTAGCTGGGTGACTGCATTTGCTTGCTACTTCTTGATTAACTGTGCTTGCTCTGTGCCCTTGCTTGTGTCTTATGGCTGCATTTTTTGTCTCCGTTGCTACCTGCTGCTATTTTGGGGGCTCTCCACAGCAACACACTATACACGTAGTGGTAAGTCTTTTCACAGTTTCTGCTGGTGTTAAAGCTCTCATGGTACCAACTGAAGGGGAGTAGCAGACTGTACACCTTACCTCAGGGCCTCTGGCTTGGGTGTGCCTAGAACAAACACAAGTGAAGGCTAACTTGTTAAGAGGGTAAAAGTTGTAACAAAACTATTTTTTGTTAGTTTAGAAACAGGGCAGTGTCTTTGGGTAAGTAATGTACACTTGAAAACCAGTCCTTTACCTAGCTTGGCTGAGTCAAGTACCACAAACATGAGTCATCTCACCCTTGAAAAATCACTAGAGTAGGCTGATGCTCACATTTCTCGTTTCGTGAGAATTCAGGTTTTCAGTCCTGCCCACAAGGCAGATATCTGCCTCCAAGCACCCTGTGTACAGCTCAGCTCTAGAAAGCTGAGAAGTAGCTCAGCTACTCCTTCTGAGGCACGTGTAGGTAATGAGACTTGTAGGAGTTTGAATCTTCCAGCTGCTTCTAGTAGTGCTACAGAGCATTTCAGATGGATGCATAGCCACGTCAACCCAGTTCTTTTGGCAGCTGAGCTCTCATTCTACACTACTTATCATGGAGTTGCTCTGAAGAGAAGATCAGGGAAAATGTGTCAGTAGTGCAGGCTGGTGATGTAAGTAAGGAGCAAAAGCTTTATAAGCAGTAGCCACACACATCCATCTTTCCCTGTCTGCAGTGCAGTGGGAATTGTTTTCTCCTTAATAACAGTTTAAGCAGAATAAAGTATCTTGGGAAGCAGTGAACACCTTTTCCTTTTGCTTTCCTTTGCTTATCCCCCCCATGCTTGTCATGCAGCTCAAAGGATGAGTTTGCAGCAGGGTTTTTGTCCTGGTAGGAAGCAGACCTGAAGCTGACAGTTCCTTCTTTCCTTGTAGGACAAATATGGCCTTGGAACCAGGCTTCAGCGCCAGAGGCCCGGAGCGCCCATCAGTGCCCTCGCTGGACTCTCGTGAGTGTCAGGGTTGGGGTTACCTTTTGGGGAAGGATTGGAGGTGTAGGCAAGAGAGCAGTACAGCAACTTTAGAAAGATGATGGACATGTTAGCAGGTAGCAGGTTTCTTCTTTCGAGTGTTGGAGAGACATCAAGTCCTCGTGCATCTCTGTGCAGCAGCACCAGATGTGTTGCTTTCTCTCCATAGGAACAAGTGACTGCTCACACCCTTGTGCAGTTGTTGTCTTACAATCTCACTCTCACTGCCTTCTGTGCTGGAATGCAGTTACTGTGGTTACTGTCAGAGCACACATGCCATATTTTATGACCAAGTTGTCCCGTATTTTGCTTCAGCCTGAAAGAAGGAGAAGACCAGAAGGAGATCAAGATCGAGCCAGCTGATGCAGTGGAAGAAGTGGAGCCTCTTCCTGAGGATTACTATACAAGACCAATCAATCTGACAGAAGGTAACACCTTAGTATACTGTCACTTTTTGCCCTTACATTTTATAACATAGGCAGTGCCTACAAACCTGTCTATGAAGTTCCTAATGAGCCAAGCTTCTGGTAATTTTTATGCTGGGATTGAAACTGTGGGAAATGTGTGACCTTTTAAATGGTAATTTTGAATGCAACTTCAGCTTCATGTTGTATGTGGAAAGCTCAGAGCCAGATGCTTCAGGCCTCTGAAGGGTTGTTTTATTTTCTTGCTAACCATAATTTCTGTGTGTGTGAAGCATCAACTTTTGGATGGAGAAAAGAGCTGACGTCCTTTTTCAAATAACAGCAGGAACTAAGGAAATAACTGAGCTGTTGGGGAGCTGGAACCAAAACTGGACTCTTGAGTAACAATTGCACATTGCTTTGACATCAGCTTGGAACAGCTTGTGTATGCTTGCCAGTTGTTTACCTGACTCATGATTTAATCCACAAATACCATAAATTGATCAGTGAAACTTGGGGTAAGCAAGATAAACCAGCAGGTACAGGAGCAATGTGGGCTTCCAGCTGAGGTGGCTCCACGTAGGGCAGATGTTCTGGGTAGGTCTGCAGGCCTACAAAGTCTGCCAATATCAATTAATTAATGAAAGCTTTATGGGAAGGAGTAGATCATCTTGGTCTCCTTTTGTCATGAGACTGTCCTTACTGTGAGGATTTAATGCTGGTGAAGAAGACAACTTCCATGGTGAGGGAAAGGCTGCCAAGTGGCTCACTGCCTCTTAAGCACTGGGAGCAGCGAGGAGCCTATTTTTTGGGAGAAACCCATGGGAGATTTTGGCTGCTGGGACTTCCTTGCCTTGGGAACTATGTTGTCACTAATTTTATGTGTGAGTCTGAGTTACACAAACCCCTTGCTAAGCTGTGTATTGTACTCATGCAGCACCCAGCTGTGAGGGTAACAAAGCTGTGAAACTCATTTGCCCTTGCAGGGGAAAGAACTACGTTCTAGATGACTGCAAAACTCTGTTTCCATCCCAGCTCAGCTTTGAAGAGAGATCAGAGTCCCTTGTTTCTCCTGAGCTGGCACTGATGTTGCTCTCATGTTACTGTGCCCGGTCAGGGCAGCCCTTTATGCAGCTCTTGCCTTTCTATTCATTGCTAGAAACAGTGGCAGTTGAGAGTGGCTTCTGAATTATGTGGTGCAGGTGAAATTAAATTTCTTAGAGGTGGTGGCATGTCTGCACACGGTGCGAGGTGCATATGTAGAGTCTAATCTAGCTCGAGTTTCAGCCCCTGAGACATTTCTTTGTCTTGCTTTCTGTGGTGCTCCCAGTGACGACTCTGCGTCAGCGTCTGCTGCAGCCTGACTTCCAGCCCATCTGCGCTTCCCAGCTCTACCCACGTCACAAACACCTCCTGATCAAACGCTCGCTGCGCTGTCGGGTAGGGAACTCGGGACAAAAACCTGCCTTTTCCAGGCTCTCGGAACTTGGGTGGTGGGAAATGGGCTGTGTATTTCTCTTTTAAAAGAAACTGCTCAGATGGTTCTGGTTGTTGAATGTTCTCAGCCAAATTACTGAAAACAGCACTAGGAGGTGAGGGAGTCTGTCACATCTCTGGTGTGATGAAGATTGTGAAAGGGGGACAAAAATATACAAAGATGGGTTTGTGCTAGTGCTCTGCCTAGCCAAGGAGTTGGAGAAGGCTGCCAGTTCAGTCAGAAATAAAAAAAATCTGCTGTTTCTAAAGACAAAAGTCAGCAAAGAAAATATTAGGGAGAGGCAGTGCAGAATACAGAAGATGTCCATAGAGTGGAGGCAGAAAGAAGGTATTTAAGAGAATAAAAGCAGAGAGCTGGGAAGTGAAGACAGGAAAGAGTTAAATCCAAGTTCTGCTGTTGACTTACTATAGGGTTTTACTACATGATTTGTTTTCTCAGTAATACAGGGATATTTATCTAGTTCCCAAAGTAATAGACCAATATTCTTATAAGTATTTAAGATGCAGAGTGCTTTGCAAATGCAGAATATTTTCTCAGAAATAAGTGATTGAGTGATCCTGTATTTGAAGAGTAGCCTCTGAGGAGATCAGGAGTTTCAGCTATTTGGTTTTTTTATTGGATTCTGGAGCATAAGTCTGAGGGCTTACAGGTATTTGTGCCTTCTTCCTTCTGCAGTCAGTGTCCAGGTGTTTTTAAGACAAATTTCAAGTCTTGTATTTCTGAGATTGCACTGGTAGTGCAGGATATGACATTTTTGGAGTATCAGTAAGTGAGCACAGTGATGGCTCCATGCACCTGAGGTAGTTTTTATATGTGCTGTGCTGGTGGACGGTGCCTGTGGCTCTGATTCTTCAGTGTGTGACTGCAGACTGTCTTCTGGTGCTGACTAAAATATCTTTGTCTCTAGAAATGTGAACATAACCTGAGCAAACCAGAATTCAATCCAACCTCTATCAAATTCAAGATCCAGCTGGTTGCTGTGTAAGTAAGATATGGGGACTGGGGACAACAGCTTAGTTAATGCCTTCTA
Source organism: Pseudopipra pipra (assembly GCF_036250125.1). Lineage (NCBI taxonomy): Eukaryota > Metazoa > Chordata > Aves > Passeriformes > Pipridae > Pseudopipra > Pseudopipra pipra. The sequence continues at coordinate 13,844,256 of NC_087563.1, forward strand.
TTTGGTTGGGGTTTTTTTTGGTACTCTTGCTTTGACCTCTTGTAGGATTGTGTCATCTCTTAGGATGGTGTAATCACCTTTTAAAATACAGTTATCTGTGAATAATACCTTATCTGTGAAAGGTTTGCTTCCTGATCTAGTAATGATTTCAGCAGTTTGACAAAACCACTGCATGCTGTGCCTGCCCCACACAGTAGCAGAGGTCTGTAGGATTAGGCTTGTACAGCAGCAGGGCACTTTATTTTTCCTCTTAATGTAAGCCAAGCTCTGATAGCTCTAATACCTCCCTCTGCTTCAGGAGGTGAGTTACAGACAGCAACACAGTCCTTTATGGTCCTTTGCTTTGTTATTTTTGTAGGAACTACATCCCTGAAGTGAGAATCATGTCTATTCCCAACCTGCGCTACATGAAGGTCAGTAGCTTTTCCAGAAATGTCTTAGGGTGAGACACAGCGGGGAGCTGTGAATGTGGGATCTTTTTGGAAAGTGATACCGTGTGATGTTGTTCCCTAAGGGTTCCGCTCGGTTTGGAGGGTGCAGGGTTTAGGGGAGTGGTCAGAGGAACACCGCCTGTACTTGTCACTCTGCAGCAGTAGATTACTGTGCAGTGTGACATCTGGCCTCACAAGCACTTGCCAATATCTGATGAATAAAAGGTGTGGAGTTGAGATCTTGGCTAGATTCCAAAAATACGTATTTCTTATATTAAGGAAGAGCGTTGCACGGCATTGGTGCCTTTCTTACAGACTGGGGGTGGTTGCTGTCCATCCCTTGAGAGGATATGATGCAGTTTTTGAAGGCATTGATTGGTCACGGAAGATGGAGGTGCTAACAATAACAATGAATTTTAGCACAATTGCTTCTTGAATTGTGATTCCCCAATCTCCTCAGGAGAGCCAAGTCCTTCTGACTCTGACCAATCCTGTTGAGAATGTCACACATGTCACACTGCTGGAGTGTGAGGAGGGAGACCCTGACAACATCAACAGCACTGCCAAGGTACTGTACCCTCCTGCTGTGTGAGCCCAAGCCTCTTCCAAGGCTTACTACTACCATTTATCCTTCCACAGGCCACACTTTTCATATGCCCTTCAACCCCTGCTGAGTGTGTTGCATTTCCTTCCTTGAAGCTTAAATGACTGTCACCAATGTAAACAGCAGCTCATAAAGTATTTTGAAATTGTGTCTTCACTGAGATCCAGAACCCAAGGGAGAAATTAATGAGTTCACTGGCAGGGTGGTAATAAAGTGGTCCTAGAGCAGAGGAAAGCTGAGGATGAATCACTTTTCTGTTAAACTGTAGTTAAGCAGCCCTCAAAAGGGGAGGGCCCTCTCCTGCTTGCAGTGTAGCTGGTGATCAGTGCTGAAAGGCCTCTTTCTCTCCCTGCTCCGTTTCAGGTATCTGTTCCTCCCAAGGAGCTTATTCTGGCTGGCAAAGATGCTGCGGCAGAATATGATGAGCTGGCAGAGCCTCAAGACTTCCAGGATGACCCTGAGTGAGTGTTGTCTGTCCTGTGGGGATCATCTTCCTTAAAAACTTGGCACTTCAAGTAACTCACTCTCCTCTTTGTCTTCAGTGTGTTTTGCTTCCCCCTCAGAGCATTGTTCCTCTCTGAACAATGCTTTGAGAACTTGGCTGACCCAGTGTTCCTCTGTGTTCCACCTTGCAGCGTTATTGCCTTCAGAAAAGCCAATAAGGTGGGAGTTTTCATCAAGGTCACCCCGCAGAAAGAAGAGGGCGAAGTGACCGTGAGCTTCAAGATGAAGCACGAGTTCAGAAACCTCACTGCTCCCATCCGGCCCAACGAGGAAGGCGATCACTCCTCGGAGGTCATCTGGCTCACCCACCACGTGGAGCTCAGCCTCGGCCCCGTGCTCCCGTAGAGGCTCCCAACGCTTGCTCCCTGATGGCTGGCGCAGGATGGACTGGCACACTGAGAAAGCACCTGCTGGAAGGTTCTACCAGAGCTCCTTTGTGATGTGTGGGTGTGCCACAGGCCCCGGCCGGCCGCAAGGAGGGTGCTGAGGGTGCTGTGGTTTGGGATGGTTTGTTCTCTCTCCCCTTGTCGTAGTGCCCACTAACCACCACTCCTCTTCCCCTCACTGCTACAGGCTAGTTTAACTTGCAGCACGTGTCAGAGCACAGAGAAAGGTCTCGCTTTCTCCAGGTTTGCGCTGAGTTTGGCTCTATTAACAGATAATTTTGGCTAAATTTGGATTTATCCACAGAAAAGAACCCATACCTTTTTTTCCTGATCTTCCATGCTCTGTAATGAACAACTTCTCTTTCACCCAGAACTATGCCCTTCCCAAACCAACATTTTAAGAGGTGACCGTGTCTGCTGCATTACTGGCAAGTTACTGGCAGCAGCACAGTGTTTTCTTCTGGTTTTCTGCTTCCTTGTAGGATACCTCAACTGTGGGGCACTGGGATGTACAGCCCTACCCCTCTGGCATATGTAGCTTGCTTAGCTGAGGTGGCACATCTGTTTTCACAAAGGAGTTGATGAGTTTGCCTTTAAACTTTAAACATAGTGTACTGTAGTGTTCATGGATTTGACTGGCAACCGAGCCTGCTGTCGGCCTGCTGGGCCTCAGGTGGATGTGGCAGCATGATACACTGCAAGCTGGGAATTCAGGTGCTGCTGCATCTCTTGACTGAGGCAGGAATGCTCTGGAGAGGCTGCCTGACAGTCTTCAGCTCCATAAGTTGTTAGGGATCATAGTTATCAGGGTGTGAAACCTGGAGAGTTAAGATTAGTTCTGGTAATTGTAAACCCACAAAGGTGTTTTTTGGGTTCATCCTCTGTGTTTTTCCAGTTAGGGTGGGTGTGAGGGAGGTGTAAAGGTGGAAAGTCTTTATTTGTTAACTACACACACTATACTACAAGGTCACTTACCTGGTGTGTAATTTGGCTGCAGCCCAGACTAAAATGGGTGGTTAAGAGCTGTGTATCCAGGACACTGCATAACCAGAGAGTGCGTGGCTAATGCAGGCAGGTGAGATGGCTCTTCCTGCAGAGCATTCCCACTTCAGTTATTGACCTTAGTTAAACGTATCTGATGGGCTTTGATGTGCTGCTCTGCTGGGAAAGGCTTGAGTGCCAGCCAGCCATGGCTGTGTCACTCCAGATGCTCACGCCATGGCTCTGCCAGCCTGGATCTGCGGATCCTGTGCGTGGGAAGGCAGGATGAGGCTGCCTGCTCCCCACAGGTGGTGGTGCAGCACCCAAAACATTTCCCTTAGCGCAAGAAACCTGCCGTGGTGTGTGGGAGGGACTCCCACCCCACAGCCCCGATCCTGGGCAGGTCTCAAAGCAGTGAGGCATCACGTTTACAAGTTGTAACTTTGTGTAGGTTACACACAGATGTACAGCATGAGTTTGAGACTTGTAGTTAGTAGTTAATGTATAGCGCTAGTGCCTGCTGCGGCTTCACCTGTCCAGATAACAAAGCACTGCACCTCTGGCCGCAACTTCTCCTGTTCAGTAGCCAAAACAGCTGCTACACTTGCGACACGACTACGGAAAAGCCGAGCTGGTGGCTGGCCCAGGGCTTGAGCTGTGCCTGGGGCTGGTGGCCATTGTCCCCCTGGTGCTGGCCTGGGGTTTGCTGCAGGCCAACACAACCTGCGCCCCTCTCACTACAAACACAAGGTGCATTGAGTTGCGCTGTTCTGAGCGGCCTGATGAGCTCGGCGAGTTGTTTTCCCCCCTCCCCGTAGGTGCTGTAGGCGGTAGGAAAGGTGTCTCGGTGCGTCCCTGCCTCTGTCCCCGCTCCCCGACAAGGCGCCTGTTGCCTTATGCTTGACGTCGTGTAGTGACCTTCAATAAAACACAACGTGGCTCTCGGATTCTTTGCGCTGGTTCTTTATAATTTAATTATTTAAACAAAACAAAAAAGCGAAGCTTCCCCCCCCCCCGTGTTTTCCCGATGGTCCCGCCGGTCCCCCCCCCGGTGCCGGTGGTCTCGCCCGGAGCGCGGTGGCGGCAGCGGCGGCGGAAGTGGCGTCACTTCCGGCGGGGCCCGGCCGGCAGCGGGGCGGGCGCCATGTCCACATCGCTGGGCTCCAACACCTACAACCGGCAGAACTGGGAGGACGCGGTGAGCGGGGGGAGCCGGGACACGCGGGGAAGGCGGGAGGAGCGGGACCGGGGGGGGCTTGCGCTGCCAGGAGGCCGCCAGGCGAGGGGAGCGCGGGGAGGAGGCGCCAGGACCGGCCCTGGGCACCCGCGACCCCCGACCTGCGGTGCCGCGGCTCCCGGGCCCTCCGTACGGCAAAGGAACGGTGGTGCTCCCTACGGTCGGTAGGAGGGGGAGCTCTCTCGGCGGCTGCGGGGGCTGAGCCGGGCGCCTCGTGTGCTCTCTGGAGCCGAGGCCTCTCCTCTCAGGCTATGCTGAGGGATAACGGGGCGGCGCCACATCCTCGGGTCCAGGCGCTCACAGGGTCAGATCTTAAGAATATGCTTTTTTTGTTTGTGTGCTCTAAGTTTTACATCAAGCTCCAGCAGCCAGCAGATCGCGATTCTTGAATAATTTGAGCCTGGGTGGTGGCTTGCAGTTTTCCTGATATCTCTGAATCTTTTTGCGTTTTTCAGTCAGTGTGATCAGTTTAACTCAGTAGCATTTTTCAGAGTGCGACTTGAATGCTGTTGTGATGGCAGAGTTTGTTACAAATTCCCGATTTTTCTTCTTGCTCCACGCAGGACTTCCCTATCCTGTGCCAGACATGTCTTGGAGAAAACCCGTACATTCGGATGGTACGTTCCTTCTGGACCCTGCAGTCCTTCCCTCTGTGCTGGACTCTAAAACTGTGGGGTCTGGGGACTGAAGTAGGGCTGGGTGCAGGAGGGGGTGCTGAGCTGGACACACACACCTGAGCACATGGTTCTGCACAACAGGACTTGGTTCCAGCCATTGTTGGTATGTGGTGTCATGGTTAGGGGTGTGATATAAGAGCAAATCAATCAAAAAGGAGAGGAAGATGACGTAGTCCAGTGTCTGGAGTGCAGGAAAGAGTAGAACATGAAGCTTTAATGCTTCATGTGAACTGTGACATGGAGAGCTGTGAGCTGCTGAAACACTAAGTAACACAATTCCTAAAATATGACGAACATGCACTACTGAAATTAAATTAAAGCTGATTTGTGAAGGTAATTTAAATCCCTGTTTGTTTTCCTTGGTTTCCTCTGTGCAGGGTGAGTCAGTCCATGTTATGTTGCTTTTCTCTGCTCAGCCCACTTGTGTGTGACCTACACTGACACGATCTCCTTCACGTTTCTGTGCCACCAAGTTTGCTGAGAGAGATTGGGATATTTTTATGAAACACAACCTTAATGCTGGTATAGGTGATATATCAAAACCAGGTTGTTTTCACAGACATATTTCATGTAACATCATCTTTCCTGAAAAATAACTCTTATTACTCCTTTTCATTCCTATCTTTCATCAGTGCAGGGGTGGGACTTACAATACTCTGTTTTTAATGAATGTTTCTAAACCAGAAGTGGATTGAGAGTATTTTAGAATTAACTTCTTTGTCTTGTTGACCTTCCAAGGTGTAAGCCCAAAACATGGGGGTGGATGAGTGTAAATGCAGCATAATTATGAAAAAACCCACTGTGTTATAACATCAATGATATGTTTTCTGTTGAACTGATGATATTTCATGTTTTCTTTTATTGCTTTTTATTACATTTCAGACCAAAGAAAAATATGGAAAAGAATGCAAGGTATGTTTGTGTCTTTTGAAAAAAGAATGTCTAAATTGGTGCAGATCTAGGAATAATATGTTTTAATGATTAAAAACCTGTCGGCTTCAGAAAAGCACTTATCTGGGTTAACAACTTAAAATATTTATGTAACTACGTAAATTTTTAGGTCGGTCTACTGTGCTTTGTTAAACAAAGTCAGTTGGTCTTAAAATAGCAAAATTTTTGAGCAAATCCTAAGTCTGTCTAAATCTTCATGTTTATCAGAATGAGGGTTTGTGAATACTGTTGTACTATATTTGAAGGTATTTCAGCATTTTAAATTATTTAATGTTTTCTTGTGCAGGTCTTTTGTTTTTACTCATAAATGCATAAATACCTGGAGTTTAGGGTTAGCTCTGCGTATGTTACTCATGGCTACGTGGTGATTTGTGTTAATTATTTAAGAAATAAGCCACATTTATTTCTGAGAGAGCAAGAAATAGTGTTGACTGGACTGAGGGAAATCAAAGGAATTTTTTGCCTTTTTATCAGTTCTCTTCTGAAGCAGAGAGAAGGCATGTGTTGAAATCTGTACAGATTGAGATTGTATCCACATACTCGGGCTGTACATGCAGCAGAAGCAGATGTGTCATTCCATGAGATAAGAGAGAGCAGTAGTCTTTTCCTGGACCAAAGGTCTCATAACCTCTTCCCGGGTTGCTGCTGTGCTGGTGCCTCATGTAATTCATCTCTGGTAGCTCTACACTGACATCTCCTGGAATGAAGGAGAATTTCTGTGTCCTTTGAGTAGCTCTGTGCTCAGGCTATTGTAATAAATTTAAAAACAAACAAACAAACAAACAAACAAAAAACCAAGAAAAAAAAACTTCCCTAAAACTTTCTCCTGTCTAAATAAAGCTCCAAATAGAAAACTGAGAACCAAACAGAAAACCGAGCTCTGTGTCTTAGCACTAAGATGGAGAAGTTGTACTTATGGTTTAAAGAGATTAGACGAGTTTGGAGTTTTCAGTTTCTGTGCAAGAAGCAGAACAGTCACTGCGGAGAGAGACACAAGGGTCACCTTTCTGTGTCCCAGATTTGTGCCAGGCCTTTCACCGTGTTCCGCTGGTGCCCCGGGGTGCGGATGCGCTTCAAGAAGACCGAAGTGTGCCAGACATGCAGCAAGCTGAAGAACGTCTGCCAGACCTGCCTGCTTGACCTGGAATATGGTGTGTACCCAAAAATGTAAACCAAGAGAAGGAGCTGGCCTCTGAAATGTAAAATTGGTGAAATGTCTTTAAATTTGTGTGTGTATTTGGCACTGGGCAGTCTTGGAGAGGAACAAGTCTTGGTGATCACATCTGCAGCAGATGAGTTACCTCTGGCCAGTGCAGGCTGCAGAAATAACTATTTCTGCTCTTTCGGCTTGTGCTTCATATGGATTTGTTGGGGTTTTATTGTTTCATTCTAGGTTTGCCTATCCAAGTCCGAGATGCAGGACTCTCCCTTAAGGATGAAATGCCCAAATCTGACGTCAACAAAGAGTACTATACCCAGAACATGGAGCGAGAGGTGAGATAGTTACAGTCATGCTCTTGGTGTGACTGTGAATGGGGAGGAAAGGGGAGCAATGACCCAGCTTCTCTTAAAACCTTTTGCTTGCTCTGGTTCTGTGCATTAGTGTTCAGTGCTGGTATATACATAATTGTTTGTGTTTTACCTGCTGTTTAGATAGCCAATTCTGATGGCACTAGACCTGTTGGTGCACTAGGAAAAGCTACTTCTACCAGCGACATGCTGCTGAAGCTGGCCCGAACCACTCCGTACTACAAACGCAACCGTCCTCACATCTGCTCCTTCTGGGTGAAAGGAGAGTGCAAGAGAGGGGAGGAGTGTCCCTACAGGTACAGATACATCTTAAACAGTTAATCTGTTCACCACAGCTACCTTGGGGCTCAAAGAACCCGAGATCTTGCAGTAGGCAGGAGACTCAACACTGTGATTGGGCTCAGGGTGAAACTTGCATCCAGCGCCAGCAAATGAAGCTCTGTGGTGGCACATTCGTTAGTGAGCCATTGGCTGCAGGGTTTGCCAAAGCAGTGACTGCAGCTCTCCTCTTGTGTAGTTCATTTTTCCCCTTCGTGGCGTCAGTCCCCTCAACCAGAGATCTTTGTGTTTGAACAAGAGGCCATTTGAAATCCAGCTCTTGTGTTTTGTGGGGCTCGAATGTTGAGCTGTCAGAAGTGCCATTCATTCAGAACTTGAGGCAGTCCTGGCTGCAATTCAAGTTCTCAGGGCTTTTTGTTCCATTTTGGCATGTTTATATGGACAGGGTTAAGGATATAAGTGACCCGAGGGCTTGAGAAGGGAAGGTGGCAGCTACAGCCATTTTAATCCATGCAGCTGTCACTGGTGTTATAAAATGCTTTGCTTGCTGAACCTTAGACATGAGAAACCTACAGATCCAGACGATCCTCTGGCTGACCAGAACATCAAAGATCGTTACTATGGAATTAATGATCCCGTGGCTGATAAACTGCTGAAACGAGCATCAACCATGCCTCGTCTAGACCCCCCCGAAGACAAGACTATTACTACACTGTATGTTGGAGGGCTTGGAGATACCATTTCTGAATCGGATCTCAGGTGTGTTGGTGAATTATATATTGCCCTTCCCTTTTTGTTTGACACTTTGGTATCTGCTTATCTTCCAGTGAGGAAATCTCTCTTGCAAGGAACAAAAATAAACCTGGTTTTCAGTTTTTCTTAATGGGGAACTGGTTGGTGGGCAAGTGCAGGGGAGTGCCAGCTTGTTGGAGAACAGATAAACAGGCACATTTCAAATGCTTTGATTTAAAATTTATTTCTTTAAACATGGATCATCCTTCTGAGCTGTTGGGCATACTGTGCAACCCTTTTTACAAGGAAGTCCTGTAGCCTCTAGCTAGCTGCTAAGAGAAGCTTCAGAGCTTTTATTGCTCCATAATTGCACAGAGAGGCAATAATGATTAATTGATCGATTATTAATTTCTAATGATCAGTTTGAACTGGGGATGGAGAAGAGAAAGCATACCTATTCTACCTGCTCTGCTCTGTACCCTGTGACTAGGAGGAGAGGGGTATCATCATGATTTTTCCCTTCCCCCTGCAGAAATCACTTCTACCAGTTTGGGGAGATCCGGACGATAACGGTGGTGCAGAGGCAGCAGTGTGCGTTCATCCAGTTTGCCACCCGCCAGGCTGCAGAGGTGGCTGCTGAGAAATCCTTCAACAAGCTCATTGTCAACGGTCGCAGGCTCAATGTCAAGTGGGGAAGGTGAGTGTGGGGGGAGGAAGGCAGGAGGATACTGCCACAAGGTTCTGCTCCCAGTTTCTGTGGTCTTGATAAGCAGGATTGGATATTATGGTGGAGTAGATATTTGATTGGTAAATAGCTGGGGTCCTCTTACAGCTTGGCTTTGTTTCTGCAGCGGGATATGGGTTGGAGATGACACAAATAGTGTAAGAGATTTCCTGGCTGAGGGTTATGGATGGGTTTCTGTAGTTTTGCTCCTAGTCCATCTCCTGTAAGCACTGTTTGCACACTTTGTACCACCTGTCTTTGATGTTGTGAGTTTTTCATCTTTGGCCTGAAACAATGGGTCTGGATTAGATAAGGTGAAACTACTGTGTTACAAATATTTCCTTATCCCGCTTTTTCTCATCCTTGTTCTCAAACTTTTGTCTGTTTCCCAGATCCCAGGCAGCAAGAGGAAAAGAAAAGGACAAGGAAGGTACTACAGAATCCGGGATAAAGCTGGAGCCAGTTCCGGGACTTCCTGGTGGTAAGGGAATTGTTTTCATCTCTGAAACACTTAATGCTGACCTGCTTCCATGAGTAAGGCTAGTGTTAAATTTCTGGGAGCAGTGACAGTTCAGGATGGTAGAGGCAGTGGTGAGCCCAGAACAGTTGCAGTAGCTTTGCAGCAGATCCAGCTGGGATGGGAGATGAGCTTTGTTTAGAAGCAAATCCTGGATGAAAAGAGAGTTCTTTATGTGATGAGTGAAAAGTTAGAGCTCAATACAAGGTACTCAGGTACTTACGCTGGCAGCCCATGCTTTTAATGTTTTCCTAATTCACTGAGCATTGTATGATGGAAAAAGCAAAGCTGGTTTTGGGTGAAGAAAACCAGTGACTGGAATTTCAGGGCAGTCCTGCTCTCACTGTTCAAAGGTGCGATGGTAGCAGCAGTTTGCCCTTGCGAAAGCATGGATTGTGCCCCCTCTCTGAAGGAGACACCTCTGCTTGTCTTGCATCTCCATAACCACTATGTGCTTTTTCTGCAGCTCTCCCCCCTCCTCCAGCTGCAGAAGAGGAGGCTTCTGCAAATTACTTCAACCTACCTCCAAGTGGCCCCTCAGCTGTGGTGAACATTGCCCTGCCACCTCCCCCTGGCATCGCTCCACCGCCACCTCCAGGTACTTGTGTTTCCCCCTCTAGTGGGGGTGTGGAACTTGGTGTTAGATGGTCTGTTCCTCCTTGCCTGGCCATGCTACAACTGATGCATGCCCTGAACTGATTTTCCTCATCCCTGATCACACAGTGTCAACTGATGATCTAAACTGAGCTGTCAGCACAGTTTAATCAAACTGAGCTGCCTGTTGTGGTAGGTATTCACTTGCAAATTCCCAGGCATGGAGATCCCCATCGCTGGTACTGAGACCTACTCAGTGCTTTTGCTGGCTGTGTAAATGCCACATTAACCCCAACTTCAAAGGGTAATTTTGCAGCTAGTTGACTGCCAGCCTGTTTTTGGCTCTCTGTATATATCTATCCAGAGTTCCTTTTTTTTTTTAATGGAATGTTGTACTCTTGTGAGTATATTTTCTCTGCTGCACGGTTGAATAGAAAACATTTAGATGGGCATTACAGACATCTGCCCAGTTGCCCCACCAGCTTTTATCTGTGAGTAAGGATGTGTGTTGGGTAGGGATTGCCCCCAGTTGTACTGAAAAGAGTGAAGGAGTTTTTGGGGAGATGGGAGATGAGCACATTTGTGAGGCACAGCTGTGAGCCAGCTGTTCAGTCGGCGCTTTGAAGCAGTGGAACATACGCATCGGGTTTTCTGCTGCTTTGCCTGAAGCTGCCAATTTTATTCCTGCAGGTTTTGGACCACACATGTTCCACGCCATGGGGCCCCCACCTCCCTTCATGAGAGCCCCAGGCCCCATCCACTACCCATCCCAGGACCCCCAGAGGATGGGTGCCCACGCGGGAAAGCACAGCAGCCCCTAGCACGTCCTGCCACCCTCATCCTTGAAGTAAATGTTATTTTCTAGTTACCATGGTAGCACCATATGTTGAGCTGTGGGTGAGCTAGAGACGCCTTATTCCCCTGCTTGCAGCCACAGGGCAAGCTGAGCTCCGTGTCTCCGCTAGCTAATCGGATTGTTGGTATGTCCCAGGTCTTTCTTTAAGTGTGGGGGGGGTGGGGGTCAGACAGGGGGGTTGTCTGTGGGTCTGGGGTACCAGAATTACAGTGCTATCTGTGTATCCCATTGGCACACTTTTGAAATAAACTTCTGGAAAAACAAAACCAAACCCTTTTCAAGCCCGTTTGATGTCCTCAGTCTGAACATTATGGACTGTTTAAATGTAACCAGAGACTCTTCTCTGTCAGGTAACTAATGATGTGCTAATCTAATGAGGTGTTAAACCAGGATTGAATAAGAGCTGAAAAACAAGCTCATCAGATGATGATGTTGCCACAGGCAAACCCATGGCTTTGCCTTACACAGAGTTTTCCTCCCTCCTTTTTCCTGACTTCTGGCTTTGAAAAAAAGACAAGAAAACAAAACCTTTTTTGATGCATCACTTCTAATCCTGCTCATCCTGGGCGAGACAAGCGCTGGGTCAGCTGAGCAGCCCTCCAGCAGTGCAGGCATGACGAGGAGTGACAGGTCAGCAGTTGCCCAATTTAGCCAGGTGACGGCCCCCTCAGTGGCCCCACAGGCTGGGCTGTGTTGCTGACAGCTGCAGGGGAGGGCACTGTGCAGCCGCAGCTGCTCTGGGGGAGATTTGGGGCTTTCGAGGCCCTTGGTGCAGTGTCTTAAGCTGTGAGAAGGGTCCCACTTCATCCTGCTTTTCCTTCTGTGCTCCCACTGTAGTGCTTGGCCAGGAGTGACTGCATCCTGCATGGAGCCTGCTGCTGAGTAAGGTCTGTGTACATGTGGCTGGAGGATTTTAGATTTATCTGTGTGTCAGCTGCTTTTGTGCAGTGGATCTGTGGACATCTTTCTGTAAAGCAAAACGTGATGGGGCTTGTTCTGAGGCTTCATTTGCTTGTTTCAAAAAAAGCACATTAAAATATTTGAATTTTTCACCACTGTGCTTAGACCCTGCTTCCTGGAGTGCAATGTCTGGGGACTTTGTCTGATTTTTATGTGGCTGCTCCCACAGCCAAGATGCAGTGTGGGCAAGGACAGCATGTCTGCTTTTGGTTTCATGTGCTGTCCTTTATGGTGACACTGAGTCCCATGATGGACTGCCAGGCTGTTGGAGGGGGTGTAGCACTTGTGCACCATGGACTGGCTTTCTCTGGAGAAAGCTGGGCTTTGGGCATGGGTGATTAGTTCAGCTTTTGTCAGGGAAGAGCCATTTCAGGGCAGTGTTGGGCAGCAGAGGCTGCTGGTGGATAGGAAAGGGCTGTGGCTTTTGCCACTGCTCTGGCCCCAAGACTCCACAGCCAGGGCCTGTGAGTGGTGTGCAGACACGTCTCAAATGCAAGAGGCTTTACATCATCACTATTTATTTATTATTTCCAGTTCCCTGAGGTTACATGGCTTCTGCAGATGATGGACAAAGAGGAGAGAGATGGAACTGGAACAGGGCAGCAGTTGAGCATCACAGATACCCAGATCAATAGGCTGTTGTTAGCCGCAGGTCCCACTGTGTGTCACTGCTGTAATTGGATCCTCACTGCTGATTTTCACATTCCCAGAGAAGCCTGTGCTCTCTAGAGTCATGATCATGCTGCTTTTCCTTCCCTGTGGAACACCCTGGCAGGATCCTCAGACTGGTGTGGGTCCAGGCAGGACCTGATCCTTGTTAACCAACTACATGAAGCAAATCTGGCGTAAGTCACTCAGGGCTTAGATGTTCAAGCAAGGCATGCAAATAGCAGTAGAAAGGGGAAAATACCAGCTGCCAAGTGCTAGCCAGTGGAAAATACAGCACAATTTTCCAACTCCCACTGTTCCTCTCCCATCTATCCTGGTTGTGCTGTGTTGGTAAACAGGCAGATTCCCAGCTCCTCATTTGTTTTGTTGTCCAGCCAAGCCCAAAGTAGCTGCTTTTAACATGCCAATGCCTCCAGTAACTTGTTTTGCTGCTGCTCTTCCATTATCACCTCCTCTCACCGTCCTGACTGGAATGACAGATGCAGAGTTGTCCTGAAGATGGAATTTCTCTGCGAAAGCACCAGCTGTCAAAGCAGGTCTCTTGTGTCGGTGAAGACGCAGGGAGGGAGTTTGGTGTGTTGCAGCTGGTGGTGCTGTTTTCCACAAGGCAGGGCAGAGGACAGGCTGTATGAGGTGTTTTGTATGGGAGCTTGTGGGGATCTGCTTGATTAACAGCAAGAACTTGGCTGGCTGGCTTGGCACTCACTGCCCTTGTGACCAGGGCTGCTGCAAGGGGAATTCAGAATGGTCCCAGACTCGAGCTCGGTCAAACCCCATCTGAAGATGACAACCTGAGACCACTGGCTGAGCTTCCACGAGGGATACCTGCCCCCTCTCCCCCACCCTGCGAAGTGTGTCCGAGTCTAGCGAGGAAACCATCCGTGGTGGTGGGGAAGGAACAGCTACAGCTCTTCGCTCTCCGGCAGGATCCGCACCCAGCCTTGCGCCACGCGGTTGAAGTTGGGCCTGTGGGAAATCACCTCCAGCGCGCTCAGGTTGTCCAGCTCTGCGGTGGGCAGAGAGAACAGCTCCCCAACCACCGCCCTGTCAAACGGGGCTGGGGTCCTGTGGCACAAGGAGAAGCAGACTTAGTCACAAGGGCATGCTGTGAAGGTGATAGAAAAAGTAGGTCTGGATTTACTAACTCTGAGCCCAGCACAGCCTAGCGATGTCTGTGGCAAATGACAACTCTCCTCCTCCTACTCCTCCTCCTTCCCAGAACGCTGTTAGAGCCCCTGCCAGCCCAGCAAGGTGCTTCTCCGGTGCAGAGCCCACCTTAACTCAAGGTTTGGCAAGACTAGGGAGCAAGGCTCGGTGCCTGAGTGTGAATGAAGTGTTCTGTACGTGGAAGGGCTTAGGTTCAGAGAGCAGTGACAAACCCCCTGGTCGTTAGAAAGCGTCTCAATGTGTTCTGCAGAGGGCTGAGGCCAATGGCTGCTCCAGATCCCTGCAGCACATGTGCAGGCAAATGTGTCTCTCTTGGCCCTGGCTCCATCCTGCCTTTTGGGCCGGCTTCTCATGAACTATGACTAACAGGAGGAGCAGTGCGGGGGCAAGAGCTGTCATCCCTTTCTGGAGAAATGTGGAAAGGGACTGGGGAAGATTGTGCCAGCCCCCAAAAAGCCAAGAATGTTGGTTTTGGAGCAGCACATGGAGGCTGAGCTATCAGTGAGGCAAAGCTGGGAATGTTTGCTTTGGGAAGCACTGCTAGAACACGAGTAACGTGGCAGTGTTTTGCAACAGAGGAGAAATAAGAGGGGGAAAGGTAAAGTAGAGAGATTTGTTCTAGGAACTTTGTCTCTTCTGGGAAAAGATAGTCTTTGTCAAAGGTTGGTTTTCACTCTCTCTTAAGGCAGCAAGGTGGCCCCAGGTCTTTTCATCACAGCCTGAATGTTTAAAATTGGGAATAAATCAGTCTTTAACACAGTTGCTGTTGAAATGGTGGACTTGCCCTTGCCTTGTGACCCATGCGAGCTGGGATTCAACCAGCCTTAGGCAAGACTACTGGCTTTTTGATAGCCAATCTCTTCCAAAAGGCTTGTTTTTCTGTGCTTTGGTATTTGAACTGAGAAGTGATTTAAAAGCCAACAACTTGGAAGATCATGAAAAACCCAGTTAAAAGCAGATTGACTCTCTGAATCTTCCTGCCTCAGTGAAGAATTAGAGGAGGTGGCGAGAGGCTTGGAGTTAAATTAGCATCCATCTGTATTAAATTACAGTTGAAGACTTTAAATAGAAAGGCAGCGTGTGAGAGAGGAGAAATGGTGCAGGGTAAAGCACTATTCAGAAACATGCCCTTGCTTCAGTCCCTGTCCATAAATAAATCCCAAGGCAGGAACATGGCTAAATGTTGAAATAAAAGAGCCAAGTGTCTGCAGCAGCTTTTCGTTCTCCCCCTGCAGCACCTCCTCGGCTGTAACTCCTCAAGGAGAGCCACATGGCAAAGCCCCAGGGCTGAGGGGGAGGAGAGCAGCAAAGGGATGGTGGTGGCCAGGCTGATCTCTGGCTTTTGGGATGCCATTCCCATGTGGAGGGGTTGTGGCTCCCCACAGCCCCTTCTGCCAGGTGCTCAAAGCACAGCAGTCGTGTGTCCCATGACCCAAATCCAGCCCTGGTGTGGGCACAGCAGAGCTGCCCCCAGCACAGGCCCAGCACTGTGCCCATGGTCTGACAGGGAGCAGTGCTGTGTCCTATTGGGGAGCTCCAGTGGGAACTTGAATGCTGTAAGGCAACTTTGGCCAGGCCACCAAGGCCCAAGTAATTCCATCCTCATGACAGAGGCTTTCAGCAAGGAGGACCCAGGACCTTGGTTTGCAGATTCCCTGGGATGATGTTCAGTTTAAAAGTTCAGTTCTCATTATTCTACCATGGGCTGCTGGTGCTTTGCTACCACCAGATCTCCATCTCCTGGATCCCCACCGAGCACCTTTCCAGAAAGGAAACCTTCCTTGGCAGTCTGTGCTCCAACCTTGACCCCAATGTATTTTGGAGGTGTGACGAGGCACCAGCTGTGCTCCATCAGAAGCAGCCACAGGGCACGGAGCTTGCCAGGCTGAGCCACTAGAAATCCCCTGGCCTGGAGGCTTCAATCCCAAGCAGGTGTTTGGAAGGAATCTGGTGACTTCTTTTAGCACTTTGTGGGATGATTAACCTTATACCCCCACCACTTCCAGCAGCTGCTTGGATACCTTAAGGAAATTAGGAGACTTGGCACTGTCTGTGTCATTCCTCCACCCAGCCCAGAGCTGAGCCCAGCTGGGAGCAGAAGTGATTCCTTCTCCAGGACCATGTACATGAGAATTAGTCCTCACAAATTTCATCCCTGAGGTTAGCCAGTGAGATCAGACTGCTTAAGGCTGTGCAAACCCAGTGGTGGAGCTGAGAGGAGATCTGGGGAGCTGCTGGAGGCAGGGACCTTTGCAGGGAGCATCCTGAGCCCTTGCTGTGCCCCTGTGGTGTATAGAGAGAGCACGGACCACTGTGCTTCCCTCAAAGGATGTTGGATGCTTCTCAAGGCTGAAGGGCTTGAAGGGCTGGCCAGGTTGGTGGTGCCTGCCTGTTACCTGTTGAAGCTCCTGAAGTCCCACGCAGGGGGTCTCATGGGTGGCTGGTTCTTGCCAAACACAGCATCATCCCTGTCACCAAAGAGCTCCTGCCACGGGCACCGGTAGCCCTTGGGGATGGCGGTGACGTTGAACTTCTCTGGGGGGATTTCTTTGAGGGGGCTCGAGTACCCTGTGCAGGGGGAGAGACAGCATGGGCTGCTGGGGCTGGGAACAGCCTGGCATTTGCATGGCCATAGAGGACCTGCTGCTGGAACCAGGACTGCATATCTATAACATAAATATATATTTATATATTTGTGTATGTACAAACTCTGGGGAAGGGTTTGGGGCAGAACCCTCGGCAGGCAGCAGCTCACTGCCTCCAGCCCCACACTGCTGAGATCACAGCAGTGTCAGGTTTGGGGTGCAGGCAGGATTTATTTACCTGGGGCCAGGGCACTGGGGTTCAGGACTTTGCTCATATGCAAGACTTTCTCTGTCTTCTTGGGCACTTCTGGGGGGCCACCCTGGGGCGATGCTGCCACGTGGAGCTCGGAGTGATAATTCTGCTGGCCCTCGGCATTCTCCTCTGCCTGCGGGGGGGAGAGTCAACAGGCACAGGGCACTTCCCCTGCCCCCACTGGGACTTTGGAGGTGGTTGAAAGCACCTCAAAGCTCCCTCCATCTACTCACCATCCCTTCATTCACTGGATCTCCTTTCTCAGTGCGGTGTGAGCCTCCTGGCCCTGGGAGCTGCAGGAGGTAAGGAGAAGGGTTAGTGAGTGGATACTGAGCTCCTTGCTTGCCCATCTCCATGCCCAGCCCACCAAACCATCTCTCCTCTCGCTTCATCTCAGCATAGCAGCTGACTGTGGCTGCCCTGTGCAGAGACCCCCGGCCCTGCCAGGAATTGCTTCCCTGGAAAGGCTGCAAGAGCTGGGGAAGGGCTGTCTCAGACCCACCTCCCTGTAGCCACTGGGATGCTCAAAAATGAAGCGCTGCATCCGCCTCTGGCGCTGCTGGAAGAGCTGGGAGCCGCGGTTATTCCGCAGGGAGAGTTCCTCGATCATCAGGTCCTGCGTCGTGCTCATCTTCTTGCCCAAGTCCAGACGGGGCTCTTAGGAGGCCAGGAGAGAGCACAGCCATAGCTGAGGATGCTGCAGTGCTGGGGAGCCCCAAACCCAGCACAGACAGGGTGTCCCCTCGTCGGGGTCCCTGTTGCATGGCTTAGCTGTGTCAGAGACTGGTGTTTCCTCAGTGTGAGGAACTATCAGGGAATTAGCTCAGCTCCAAAGGCTCAAACAGCCTCACTTGCCCCATGCATGGGTCAGTGGCCTCAACCAGAGCTGGGTCTGGCCCCTGGGCAGGGAGGGCAGCACTGCCCTGGGGCTGATGGCAACCCTGCACCCCCTTACCATCTGCAGGGCCCGGTTTCATGATGGTCATCACTTGCTGCCGTGCTCCTGGGGCAGCTCTGTGGCAGGGGGATGGATTCTGCCTGGCTGGAAGAGAGAGGCACCCCCAGAGTGACACCAAGCATGGGGACATGTCAGCCCCAGGTGTGCCACAGAGAGATGCCAGATTTCAGCTGAGCATCACCCCTGTCCAGCATCATCCCTGAGCATGTCCCCTCAACAGCATCATCCCTGAGCATCATCCCTGAGCATCATCCTTAAGTATCTCCCTGCGCCGCTCTCCATTCCCTTCAACAGACATAGGGAATGTTCAAAGCATGTTGCCCCTCAGCCCCTGCCTGTCATGTTTCCTTTCTGCCTTTCTTTAGGGCAGAAAGTATCCTCAGCTCTATCCTTGCCCACAGTGAGCCAGTGTCCCTGTGCCCTGAGTGCCCCTGGAGCAGCACCTGCTGCCGCAGCCCACGGGGCCAGGGGGGGCCCTGGCTGCCCCCCCCCAACACCTCTGCCTTAGCAGAGCTATTTTCAGCTGTTGGCCCCAAGGGTGAAGGAGCTGCAACCCTGACCCTGCAGGGAGCTGGTGAGCCCAGCCAGTGGCGAAGAGGGGCACGGGACTACCAGGCTGGGTCGCTCCTTTGTGGAGAGGCAGCTGGAAACCAGCCCTGGTGTCAGCCCCCCAGGCTGCCCACCTGCAGCAGCACAGGGCACTCGGCTCAGTAAATGGGAGCTGTTTGACCCCATTGAGTGCATCTGGTGTCCCTCACCTCAGGCTGATGCTGAGCAGTTTCCCCTAAGGGCCCTGGAGAGCAGAGGGTCCCCATGGGGCTGTGGGTGCCTGGCACGCAGCTCCCTGCCAGCCCTAAGCTCAGCTTTACCATCCACACAGTGAGCCTCAGACCTGCGTCCCATCCTTCCCTCCACCCCACTCCAGGGAGACTGTACCCTGACCCCACAGTCATGATGTCCCCACCACCAAGGCTGGGACGTCCCCAAGCCCTGTGTACCCACCCACCCACTGCCTCTCATGTGGGGACCTCACCTTCCCTACCTGGCCAGGGGATGCCCCAGATGCTGGGGAGTGAAGATGCTTCTCCTGCTGTGGAGGGTGATGAGGCCAAAGCCAACCTGCAGCCACCAGTGCTTGGTGGCCCTGGGTGGCCCTTCACAGCAACCCCTGGGCTCCTGCCGCTCACCCCAACCCGTCCCGGGCTCCAGCCCAGATGCCAAGGTCCAGCCACGGGACAGAAGTTATTTCTGGCTGAGAAAGGGGGCGGAGCAGGGCTGTGACCCTTGGGGACCGGGATGCCGTCACCCCAGCACGGGACAGGTCTGACCCACAGGGATGAGGATGCCATCACCCTGAAGCGGGGCTGTGACCCTTGGGGACCAGGACCTGTCACCCCAGCATGGAGCAGGGCTGACCCATGGGGATGGGGATGCTGTCACCTTGGCACGGAGCAGGGCTGACCCCTGGGGACAGGGATGATGGGCACGTAGCAGCAGCAGGAGGTGGCCATGTGCCATGTGTTCCCAGGCCACCTTGGGGACAGATCAGAGCTAGGCTGGGTGGGATAAAGGCAGTTTATTTCTGAGCTGGGTATACAGCGGCGTGGTGAAGGCAGGTTATGGTGGCTGGTGGAGTGAGGGTGGGAGATATGTCCTGGGAGTGGGGGGCTGTGCTCCAGGAAGAACAGACTGCAGGGGGGAGGTACTCCAGGGAATAGGGATGGGCTGGCTCCAACAGTGTGTCCTGGGGAACGGGAAGGAGTGACTGGGGCTCCCTGAATGGGAACGTGTCCGAGCTCTGGCAGCCCAGATTCAAACTCTTTTCCAGTCCTGGTCTCATCAAGGTGTGGGGACACCGACTCATCCCCATGGGGACACTCTCCTGTGCAGACACCTCCTTCAAACCCTCTGCAACATGTACCACTTCCTTCAGCCCCCCACAGCCCCCCATCTCTTCCCACCTGCCCTGGCTGCCACAGAGCCCATTGGTTCCTGTGTGTGCCTCCATCCTGCCAGGGTGAGGATGAGGATGGGGTGAACCTGAGGATGGGGACAGTGACAGGTACAGGATGGGGCTGTCCTTCTTTGTTTGGGGAGGACAGGAGGGTACCTATAAACAGTCCCCTTGAGGTGGCAATAAATAACTTTGGCTCATTTTGGTCACCAGGGAAGGAAGGATTTGGGAGAATTTCTTTGAGAAAGAGTCTAAAGTAAAAAAAAAAAAAAAAAAAAAAGCAATGAAGAACTGGGGAGATGGAATAAAAAATTAACTTTTCCTCCCCAGAATCTGTTTTCAGTTGAAACTGGATAGTTCTGGAGGCTGGGAGAGGGAACCCGGTCATGGCACACTGCCCATCCCTGCTGGATATGGTGGCTGTGCCACCCCAGCAAAGCAGAGCTGCAGTGACACCCCAGGATAACACCTGGGAGCTGGGGACAGGGAGCTCACAGGGGACCACCGAGCCCATCCCATCCTGGCTATGTGGGAGGGGGCTGGCTGGTGGGCAGGGGCTGCTGAGGGAGGGGGCTGGCTCTCCCCACTGCCTGCTCCTGCGTGCTGATCACGCAGTCCTGCACAGAAAGGTTAGGGTGGTAAAAATAGAGCAGGGCCACGGGATGGCGGGCGAGCAGGAGGCACCTGACCCTGCTGGCACACCGAGGGGCTGCGGCAGCTCCGCAGGGACACTGGTTTTTGGGGACCTCAGCCCCGAGGGTTGGGGTGTTCCCGGTGTGGGGGGGTCAGCGGGTGGCATCACCCAGGCTGACAGGTCCAGGAAGGGGGTGGTTTGGTTGGGGCTGGCTCATCTAGGAGGTGCAAGGGGCCCCCGAGGGCAGACCCCCCGTCTTCAGCCGCAGGCTGCCGGTCCAGCCCCGGGGACAGAGGTTGAAGCTGTGGATTCCCGGGCTCTTGGTCCCCGAGTCTTCGGAGTCGAGGGAGACGTCCGAGTCTGTCGGGGACCGGGAGGTGCAGCGCTTGGCTGGGCATCGCCCGCCCACCACGGGGGATGGCAGGGGGCTCTTGGGGATGGGGGACAGCCTGGGGACGGGGCAGGAGGACGTGCTGGGTGGCAGCAGGAGCCGGCGACCCTCTGCCCAGGCGGCTCGGGGCATGCCGGGGGAGGCACAGAACTGGGGGCTGCCTGCCCGGGGCGATCGCAAGGGGCTTTTGTGGGTGGGCGAGGGGCTGCCCAGGCTCCCCAGCACGCTGCTGGCAGCCTGCAGTGCCGGCGCTCTGGGCCCCAGCCGGGGGGACTGGGGCAGGCTGGGGGGGCCGGCGGAGATGGGGGTGAAGGGCCGGGAGCCCTCCAGCCCCACGGCTTTGGGAGAGGAGCTCTTCCTGCGGGCAGCGTTGATGATGTTCCTGGCGAGCCGCGCTTGCATCTGCCGGCTGGCCCGGGGGTCCGCGTCCTGCCGCAGCGGGGACAGGGACCTCTCGCTCCATGGAGGTGACATGGGAGGTCCCTCATCCAGTTCGGGCACAGAGGCCGGGCTGGCCCAGCCGTCCAGGCTGCCCGGGCGCCGTGCCAGCCGGGGCGTCCAAGTGGGCGATGCAGGGAGGGACGACCGCCTGTCCTGGAGAGGGACAGAGAGCGGGTTAGTGACCCCCACTCGGGGGAACGAAGGGACAGAGCAGGGGGACAGCGGCAGAAGGGGTGCCAGGGTAAGTGTCACGCTGGCTCAGCCCCACAGGAGCTGGGGATGCCTCCTCGTGCATTGCACCCCTGCAAGGGCTCCCCAAAACGCATTTGACTCGTCACCCCCTTGCCTGTCAAGGAGGTCGGGGCAGGCTGAGCCTGCCATTAATCCTCCTTGCCCAAAATACGTCCCAGGCCCTCTCACTACCTGCAGCTTCCTAAAGCCTCCCTCTGGGGGATGCTCTGAGATCCCAGGTGTCCATCGCCCGGCACTGCTCCCCAGACGGCAGAAAAGAGAAGAGTCAGGTGTGACAGCGCAGAGAGTGTATTCAGAAAGAGGGGAGGAAAAGAAAAATGCAGGAGAAATAAAAGCACAGTCAAAAGGCAACTTGGCACCATGGGGAGAGTGGTGGGAGTGAGGGATGGGCAGAGGCACGGCTGGACCACGAGCCCCAGGCTGAGCATCACCCAGCAGCCCTGCCCTCACCACCCTCCTCATCCCAGCACATCCTTGCTTCCAGCCATGCCACACAGCACCACCCACCCCAGCTCCAGCACTGAGCCCAGGGAGGGACAGGCACTCCACAGTGTCCCTTGTCCTGGCACCACAGGACTTTACTGTTCCCGAGGGATGCAGCTCTTCCTCCGCAGTGAGGAAGCAAATGAGGACAGATCCTGAAGGAGCAGCAGAAGAGCCAGGAGCAGGCACAGTGAGGTGGAAAGGTGGGGTGTCCCCTCCAGGTTTGCTTTGGTAGGAGGCCGAGAGGAGCCGCAGGACAGAGGGGATGCAGATGAGCAGGCAGAGCTCTGAGCGCTGGAAAGGCGGGAGGTGAGGAAAGGAGGGAGCCAGAGGTGCGATGCTCTGTACAGTTTCCAGACGAGAGAAGAGAGAAAGCACCGTCAGCCCCCTGGCAGCACAGGCAGGCTCCTGATGGCTGTTTGGGATCCTGTGGGCTCTATGCCCCAACTCCTGCTGCCTCCCCGGGACTCCTCAGCTCCCATTTCACTGGGGGCTCAGCAGCGCCTGCCACCCACTACCCCAGCACTGCAGCCTCCCAGCCACTTCTTTTTTCTATTTCCTTTTCTTTTCACCCCCTTTTTTTGCAGTTGGTTTGGCTTTTGGTGCTCCCATGAGCAGATAGGGAGGACTCAGCCTACGACCCCCGTGTTTTTCTCTCCGCCACCACTACTTGTAATAAAAAGAAGGTTTCCACACCTGGGGCTCGATGCCGGCATTCCTGGTGGAGTAGGAGGGCCGGGGTGCCTGGAAGCCTGCCTTCCCCCGGGGTGGTAGCAGGCGGCATGGGGAGGCCAGGAGCACCTCAGCCGGGGCTCCGGGACTGGCACGGCTCTCGTGAGTCAGGGGCAGAGCCCCGGCAGTGCCAGGGAAGGGGCTGGAGGTGGTCTGGCCAGCACTGGGCACGACAGGGGGATGCCAAACAGGGGAAGGAGGCAATGGAGAGGTCGGGCAAGAGGCTTGCTGGGGGTAGGGGTAGGCATCTGGAAGAGAGGGTCTGGGTGGAGGCATCTCTTGGGGCATGGACCTTGACGGCCCCTTAGATGGGGAGAGGATGAAGAGAGAGGACTGGAGCTGGTAGGGTTGGTGCTTGGAGATCTCCAGCTCCTTCTGGGAGACCTCATTCTCCATCAGGTTGTTGCCATACAGAGACGCAGGGGGGGTTTTGGAGGGCCTGGAGGGACTCTTGGAGGGGCGTCTGGAGACCATGGGTGACAGGTAAGCATTGTTGTCATATTTCCAGGAGGGAGGCAGAGACATGGTGGGCGATGGGCACCGCAGCAGCTCAGGCTGGGAGGGAGCCTCAATGATGAACTTCTCCATCCTAGACTGCCGGCGAGCAAAGAGCTCAGCCCCCTTCCCTCTCGCTTCACTGAGGATGTGGCTGGGCTGCGGCTTCTGCTTGGGCTGGATGGTGGGAGACTTGAGGCAGGAGGACCATGCCGGAGCATCCTCAGCTGGCGGGAGGTGGTGCCCACTCCTGGATGCACTGTTGGGGACAAAGTTGGCAGCTTCAGCCCCAAGGACGAAGGGCTCATCCTCTGCACTGGGCTCTCCCTGATCTTTCTGCTTCTTCCTGCTGTCTGCACTCTGAACCAGGTCCAGCAGGTCAGGATTGGGGCCTAGTTTTGGCTTCTCCACAAAGGTGAACATGGACTTTCTGCTTCCTCTCCGGGCAGCTGACTCCTCCAGGATCCCCGTTTTGGGCAAGGGGTTTGGTCCACTCACCCCACAGCCCAGGAGGGGACCTGGCAGCATCTTCTGCTCCTGAGAGGGGTACAGGGCTGAGTAGGCAGGGGGGGAGCGGACACGGGTGAGAGGTGGGGGGCTGCTGAGGGTCTCCACGTAGGTGGGCGGTGGGGGCAGCTCTGGGGCAGGGGGTTCCTCTGCCGGCTGGCTGCTGGTGGGGGACGCCTGGGTGCCGAAGGGTCTGGCTGTCCGGTTCTTCACAGGCTTGGGCTTGGCCAGGGTGAGATGGACCTCGTAGTACTGCCGGCCCTGCACCCCGTTCTGCTGCTGGCCACCTGGGGATGCCATCCCTGTGGCTGTCCCCGCTGGCGCACTGGGCACCTCACTGGGCACCTCACCGGGCACCTCACTGGGCACGTCAATGTTTTTCCCCTCCTCAGCGTGCTGTGGCAGGGCAACAGGTGCCATGCTTAGCCCTGCAGGGGCTCCTGCATCCCCGAGCCCCTCCATCCCTCTCTCCATCCCACTGGCCGCCTGCTCCTGCACGCCATTGGTGGTAGCTGATGCCATGTTCTCCTTCAGGTAGACGCTGAGTGGGACCTGCTGGGCTTCAGCAGGCGGCTCCTGGCACGGGGGTGCATTTGTCCGCATCCTCTCTCCCGGGTTGCCGGGCTGGTCAGGCTCCGCCTTCATCCCCTGCCCCTCGCCCTCCTCCATGGCCGCTTGCCGGGGCTGGGGCGCAGGGCTCAGCAGCAGCCCCCCGCCATTCCCAGCCCCCGTGAGCCCGTCGACGCGCTGCCTGCGGCGGTGGAAGAGCAGGACGCCCTTGGAGCTGGGGCCGGGCGCCGTGGTGAGCTGCGCCGCGATCCTCTGGCTCCGCGCCTTTGCCTCCTTCAGCTCCTTCTCTGAGAGGCTGGCGCTGCGGGAGAGACCTGAACAGAAGGGAGACAGGGGTTAGGGGGGCTCAGTGGGGATGTGGGGTCTCAGCCCTCCCTGCCCAGGACTGGCATTCCAACTCCTTTCCTGGCAGCTGGGGGAAGGCGGGAAAGATGCTCTGGGGCTGGGGTGCATGGGGGTGATAGCACACTTCAGGGGCGGTGGGGACCCAGCCCAGCACCCCACCAAGATGCTGGGACAGATGGGAAAGCCCAAGGGACACATAGGGACACTTGGGACCTTTCCCCCTATCCCACCCCATATTCCATCTGGGCTCTGTGCACCCACCATGGTGACCGTATGGGATTTCTCTGAGGGCTCAGCAGGTCTCCAGCTGCAGATCACATGGCTTTGGCCCTGGCTTGTGGAGGCAGTGGGCAGGGAAGAGGCCAGTGTGTGTGTGTGTCTCCCCCAGACCCTCACCCCAAATCCCGCCATCCTGAGCCCCAAAATAAATCTGAGGTCAGCAGGGAGATGCCAGCCTGCCACGACCTCATGGCAAGGCTGGGGGCCAGTCCGTTGGGGGATTGATGCACGGAGCAACACGAGATGGCAGCAGCTGACAGAAGCTGTGCAGATCCTGACCAGCTGGACACAGACACTGACACAGCAAGGAGCCACCCTCCCGCCTCAGGACTCAACACAAGTGCTAAAAACAACGTGCTAAAAGCCTGGCACAAACCCCGTGGCGAGCAGCCGAGTGCCGCTGGGCTTCTCCTGTGCTGGCCAAAGGTCAGGGCACCAGCCCTTCCTGAAGACTAAGAGGATGTGGAGCTGCCGGGAACACATTTTCTCAGGGTGAGCAATTTCCTACGAGCTCACTCCAAAGTGCCCGTGGGAAGGGCAGTGTCCTCAGTCCTGACGAGGCCACTGCTGGGCACAGACTCCAGTGCCGACCATCAGCATCACACCCGCACCCACCAGGGGTGCAGCCCCCCCTCCAAAAGCTGCCAGGATGGCTGTGATCGGTGTCCCTGCTCCAGCCTCAGCAGGGAGGTGGGTGGCCAGCCTGCCCCAAGCCCTGCTCCCCTTCCCTTCCCATCCCTTCCCGTCTTCTCTTCCTTCATGTGTTTCTGATTTTCTTGCCTTCTGTGCCGCTTGGGAGCCTTCCAGGATATTTTCAGCAGTGGCTCAGCCTACCAGCGAGGGAAGGGATAGATGACTAAGCCAAATCCTTCCAGCAAGCCCACGGTAAGCAGGAGGGCTCTTAGAAGCTGGGCACCTCTTCTTCCTCCTACCCTCCTACCTCCCTCAACACCCATCAAGTCCCTACACACCATTGAGGTGTGCAGGATGCCCTGGATGAAGCCTTCAGGCTGCCTGACAGGAGGGTTTTGGCGGGGCACAGGGCAGAGGAGGAGGAGATGCCAGTGGAAACTCTCCTGGAGATGAGGAGCCCGTCCGCAGGGGCGATGTCGGTGGCCAGCATCCCCCCCGGTTCGCGCCCGGCATTGTTCAACGCCCCATTTCTGTTTGCTTTGGCGGCGGCGCAGAGCGGGGCCGCGGTTTCCTCCGGCCGGGCTGGCTGGAGGGCGGCCAGCACCGCGGGCCCCGCGCCGCGGGGTCACCCTCGCCGCCTTTATCTCCGAAACGGAGCAGAAATACGGCCAAGGAGCCGTTGAGAAACAAGCCACAGGCTCCAGATGTCTGCGGGTTTCGTGCTCCGAGCTGAGCATCCCCGCTCCCTCGGAGGCCAGGGCTGCCTAAGAAGCCGAGCTCTCGGCGGAGCCATTTCGCAGCCTCTCGCTCCTGCTACTGCCTTTTAACAGCAATGGAGGGGCCCGGGGGGATCTCCTCCGTGCTGGAGGGATGACTCAGCTCTTGGCCAGCCCCTTCCTGCTTGGACTGCTAGATACACTCCCATGTAGCCAGGACCAACACTGGGATTTGTCCCCTGGGATTTTGCCCCCAGGTATCCCCATCCCAGGCATGGGCATCACTCCGGGCCAGGATGTGCTGCAGGGTGGAGTCCCCCACCTGAAATCCTCTATCTAGAATCCATTCCTATCCATATGCACCCCTCCACTCTTCCAGTAGCCTCTCTGCCCCTGCCCAGCCAGCGTCCACCATTCCTGGGCTGGTCTACCCGAGTCCACTGGAAATTAATCCCTCAGGATACGACGGTGGATGCTGGGGTTAAGAACTGCTCTTCACATTCAATTTTTATCACATGGATGGAGAGCACCAAAGCCTCTGGCAAGTCCAGAGGAAATTGCAGAGATCTCCCTTCCCTGCTCCAGCCTGAGCTGTGGGATTAGGTTATTCATCCCAGAGCCTTTATCCCTGCTGGAGAGGTCCTGCCACCTGGGGCAGCTCCTGCACCTCTCGCTCCCCTCCCAGCCATGATGCTTCCCATCCTCCTTCCCCGCCATCCCCTGCCAGCTGGGAGCCTGGCTGGTTCCTTTCCCCAGCCCCAGGCAGGTGTGGGGGAGCTGAACTCGCTGAGAATGTCCAGGTGCTGGGGAGGAGGAGGAGGGGTGTGAGGCTGCTGGAGCAGCGTGGGGAGGAGGCAAAAGTAAAACTATGCGTGGCCAAGGGCGCCGGGGGCTCGTGCAGCACTGGGGTTTCCGCCCATTAACGGGAGTCCAGTCCAAAATCTGAAGCGTGACTGGCTCTTCTTGTGTTCTTCCGTGCTTCTTTCCTTCCTTCCCACTGTACTTGCCATGACACTGTCCTTCAGGATGGAAACATCTCCCCCCTCCAAATCTTCCAACACAATGAGCACCACCAGCCTTCTCCACTTCTTTGTCCCCACACGGGGTCCATGTTTGGTCGCCTGTGGTCCAGAGATGCTGGAGAAGGACACGCTCCCTGTGCCCTGCACAGCTGCTGGACTCCCGGCACACATGAGCACCCCAAGTGTTATTCCAGTTCAACACACATCAATTCCAGCCAGAGGAGCCTATAGATCTCTATCTACATGTTTATATAGGCACTTGCTCCGTAGGTTTTCCATTGCTCCAGGGGTGACTTCCAGAACATCCCCCAAGTGCAGGGCTTAACAGCTTCTTACCGAGCTGTCAGTCATCCTTCCCACAGCACGTACCATGCTCTCTCCCCCAGAGCGAGGATGACGAAGGTGATGAAAGGCATTTTTGTTGCTCTCCCTTCCTGGCCAGATGGGGAAAAAAAATTCCTTCTGGATCACCTTTCCATGCAAAGGATGGATCCCCCTGAATGGCGCTACTGCAGAATGTCTGAAGTCCACCCAGGAAAGGCAGGAGTCACCATCTGACCCCAAATGAAGGTGAAGATGTATCAGACATAGCTTGTGGCCTATCCTGCCCTGAGATGGACTGGAATGAGGATTTGAACCCAAATTTCAGGGAGGGGAGATACTCCAGGGCCTGCTGAACTGACAGATTCAGTGGAAGTTGATGATCTCAATGTGGCTGGGATGTCACAGGAAGGAAAACAGTGACTTGGAAGCTGTGCATGGTGAGAAGTTTTTGTATGGAGAAGCCAGGAGGTACCCAAGTCCCAGTGGGACCAGCAGGATACAACAGGCCATGTGAAATCTTGGAGTCAGAGCTGGCAGGTGACTCCAAAGTCTTCATTCTGTCCCTAGACTGCTCTGAGTTTGGATGCTCAGCCCATCTTGGCCATGCTCAGAGTGTCCCACCAGACCACCCACCGGCAGAAGACAGATCAGAAACCCCGAATCCTCCTTTGCACAGCACACCACTCACCATCCATAACCACCAGGTGCTTTTCCCCCTTTTCAAAAGTTCCTTAGCTGCTGTGGGTCAACCCAAATGGTGCATCTTGCCAACAAAATCTCACTGGCAAAACCAGGAGCGAAACCAAGACAAACCCCACCTCCAGAGGGACGTGGTGCTGTGTCACCTGCCATGAACCCCCCACAAACATTCACAGCCGGGAATTCTGGGGAGGGGAGATCCAGTGTTTTTACCCAAACATTGAGGGCTTTGGACACCGAGGAAATGTAAGCAGGTTTTTTGGCAGAGCAGCCAACTGGCCCTTTGCCCCAGCTACAGCTGTGCAGGATTTTTTGCAATGTGCACCAACTCACACACATTTAAGTCCGAGCACGCACTTCCCTCCAGCTCCCAGAGTTATCCCAAATAATCTGCTGCTAGGAAAACACAGTGGGTAGCACAGACAGGCAGTTGAGCTAGCTAGAAACGTATATGATTCAAACATATGGATAAAAAGATGACAATTTTCTGCCTAACTCCCAGCTTCCAACCCTCCTATACCCCAGATATAACACCTCCATGAAGGTTTTACCCACACTCACCCTTCAGACCCAAAAAGCTCTGGCTCAGGCAGTGGGTGCCATGGTGGGACCAACCCTGCCCGCCTGGCAGGACGCTCTGAGCTGGGCCTCTCCTGACAGGCGCCTTTGCCAGAGACAAAATCTGGCACAGCGAGAAAATTCAATGCGCTTGCAAGTTTTCCCTGTGCTCTGTTCACAAGGGCTTTGCTGGATTTGGAGCTGTTTGCCTCCCAATGCTCCCCCCGGCTCCCAGCCAGCACCCAAATCCTACTGAAATGGCCCCACAGTCTCCAAGCAGCGAATCCTGGGGCACCCATCTCCCACCCAGGAGGAGGAGAAGAGAGTGGTGGGATTAAGTGTGAATGGGGGCAGACTGCCCCTGCCCACCCCCACTTCCTGGGGGGGTGCAAGTGAGCAGCCTCAGCCCTGCACGCATCCACACTGGGCAAGAAGAGGCTGTTGCACTGCAAAAGTGGAGGATGCACCTTCTCCCAGCTGGCCAAAAACTAAGCTTTTAGCTTCAGAAAAGGGGGTTGGAGCCAGGCAGACCTCCTCCTGCTCTGACACCCGTCCATCCAGAGTGCAGCAGAGCCAGCCCGTCCTACGGCCAGGTACCCCGGGGACCCCATCCTGTCAGGGGTCCCAGCCCCACTGTGCCCACTGGTGCTTGAACTCTCTGTGACCCATCCCAGGCTGCCAGGACCCAGTGACAGCCCCACCAGGCTGGTGCCCTGAGCCAGCAGCGCTGGCCTGGCGAGAGAAGGTCAAAAGGCTCGGTGTGTCCCTGTCGGGTGGACAGAGCCGGGAGGGGAGTGGAACGAAATGGGGCCTTTGCCTGTCCCTTGCACAATCCGTAAGGGATCCATCCTGCTGGCTGCCAAGCCGAGGGACAGACCTCGTGTCCCCAGCATGGGTGGCATGGCCAGGGGAGATCATGTCCCCATCGTAGGGGGCAGGGGACATCGCCTGGGAAGACGTCCTGCAGAGCTGGGAGGTGTGACCCTGCCCCAGGGGGACCCCCACATCCCCCCACATGCCCCCGTGTTTCCTTGCTGTGCCTCCCACGCCCCACATCGGACACCCGGGTGCGGGCAGAGGGAACCGACACCTGCCCCTCTCGTTCCTAGAGAGAAACCCTGCTCAGCCCCCATCACTCACCCCTCGCCCACCACAGCACTCACGGGGGTTCTGAGCACGTACTCTCTGAAACCCTGTGCACCCCCGGAGCCCTCTGCACCCCCTGCGCACTGCCATCGCCCGGCACCCCCGGACACCCCCGGATCCCAGCACCCGCGTTGCCCTCCCCTCTGCGCGCCCACCCAACCACCCCCGCCCCGCCGTCACTTCTGCACTTGCACCCTCCGGCCCCCCCGGCCCCCGCCCGGCGCCCCCCGTCACTGCCCCCCAGCCCCCCCAGCCCGACCGTACCCGCGGTGCCGGTGCCGGTGCCGCCGCCCCGCGCAGCCCGACTGCACCGGGGAGGAGGCGGCGGGCAGGAAAGTTGCGGCAGCTCCGCCCTCGGAGCGGGCCCGGGGGGGCGGCGGGCGGGGGCCGGGGCCGGGGGTTGGCGGGTATCGCCGTCACTGCCCCTGCCCCTGCCCGCCCCGACAGACCGACAGACCGACCGACCGACCGGACGGGACGGGTCCCCCTCCCCGGCGACACCGGCAGCCGTCCCGCCGCCCCCGGTGTCCCTGCTCCGCCGCTTCTCGTCCCGGTTGGGTCTGCCCTGAGCAGCCTGAGCCGGCTGCGGGGTGAGAGCAATCGCGACATCCCCTTCCCATCCGGGGCATCCCCTTACCCAGCTCTGTGCATCCCCTTCTCAGCCCGGGGCATCCCCTTGTCTCATCCTGAGGCATTCATCTCTCCCAGTCCTGCACATTCCTCTTACCCAGCCCCGAGCATCCTCTTACCCTCTTTTCCCTCCTCCCAGCACTGCTGGGGACCTGCAGCACCTTACATTTCAGACGCTGTCGGGGACGTGGGGATTTCCCTTTCCGTAGTTTTCCCCAGTGCCTAAAGGTTTGAGGCACCTGGAGATGGGCAAAAATCCAGCACCGGTGTCACTGCCCTGAGGACCTCCTGGGAAGAGTACAGAAAACCCTCTGCCAGGGATGGTCTGCTCCGAGTGACAAGGGGACCACAGTCCTGGGCAAGATGATCCCTGGGGAGCCAGCATCACCTCTCGCCTCCAGCACCTCACTGCCAGACAGTGCTGCGGGTGAGACCAGTCTCACCCCCTTCCTGAGCCTGTCCACGCTGCAGGATGAGTTCTTGGCCTGATTTTTTGCCTTTCTAATTTCCTTTCTTCCTGCCCCTCTGTGCTTTTTTGTGCTTTTCTGGTTTTTGAGGGAGCCTGGCACTGGCTCGGCAGCCCCCAGGGAGCGAAACCTTCTGTTTATTTGCACACCAGACAGAGAAACCAGTCCTGCCTCCTGCATCTCCCAGCCTCTGCCTCTACCCGGGGCTCCTGCGCTCCCCAGCCTGCCCCAAGAGGTGCCAACCAGTCCGGGCCGCCATGCCGGATATTTGGGAGCAGCCAGCCTGGCCTTGGGCTGCTGGATGGGAACCAAAGGGGCACCTGGGACCTGCCTGGGTGGGTCCACACAGCTCGAGGCGGGGCACCCGCTTGGCTCCCAGCTCCCAGGGCCAGCCCTGCATCACTTTGGGTGCAGATGGATGCAGCCTTTTCTCCTGCAGAAGCTGGATAGTGTGGGAGTTCCTGTACCCCCAGCCAGCTAAGGAGAAGAAGAGCAAATCCTTGACACCTCCCAGGGATGCTCCTGCAAACGCCCTGCTGCAGGGACAGCCTCGGACAGCACCTACAAGGGCACCTGCCCTTCCCTCCCTCCTCTGCACTGAACCAAACCTCCCTTTCCCAAACCTGCAGGCTTTCTGCAAGGTCTCGGAGCTGCTCCCGGTGCTCAGGACCCTCAGTGACATCCTGCCTGGAGGCTCTGGAAAGTCTGACGGGTCCCGCAGGCAGTGGCTGGTGGTGATCTCACTTGGAGGGGGAGGAAACGGGACAGACAAACTCTTTCCAACAAACCTGTTGAGTTACTTTAAAATTCCAGGCTGGCAGCAAAAGTGCTGGATGGCGGCGCGGGTTAGGAAAATGCTGAGCCTGGACAGAGTCAGGCCTGACCTTTCCCCACCGCAGATCTGCCATCCCAGAGCAGTGAGAAATGGGAAGACTATTTGGGTCCATCTGGTTTGTGTGCTGAGCCCTGAAACACGATGCTGCTGGAGCAGCCGTGAGCCAAAAGGGCTTGGCTGAGCTTCCCAGCCTGTGTCCCATCCAGGAGCTGCTGGTTTGGAGGATGTCTGACCCTGCAAAAAGGCAGGGGAGGGATTCTGGGCACCGGGTTCCTGTTGAGCATCCCCAGCTGGTCCCACCCCACCCCACCCCACCCTGGGAGCTGCTTTGGGAAAACCACACTCTGAGCTGAGGAGCAGCATCCGATAACACCATCCCATGGGGACAGGGACACACCTGCCTCAGCGCCGTGTGGCAGCTGAGATAACAGCTGGGCAGGAGCAAAATAGAAAGAGGGGTGGAAGCAGGGTTTAAAAATGATCCAAGGCCTGTAAGAGGATGAGTTCTGTGGGAGCATCTCTCACATGGAGGTGGGGAGGTCCAGGCATGGGAGCAGCCACAGTAACCCTAGATATGCGCCTGTATTTGTGTCACCACGTCTGAAGGGACAGTCATGGGCAGAGAGGAATGGCAGGCTGTGACACAGGCTGTGAAGTGAGGCGATGGCAGAGAGCATTGTAGGAACCAACTGGCCTGAAATAAAGTGCTTAATTTTTAAACCAGGGGCTGACAGAAATGGCCCCAAGCCATGTGAGGGATGCTTGGCCACCCGTAGCTGATAGGGGAGAGGTGTCCCTGTCCCAGGCAGAGCCCCAGGAGCTGGCCCTGACCACCCCCCTCTGGGCATGGTCCCACCAAGCCCCATGGCCGAGGTGAAGGCTGGGAATTCCACCCCGTTCATGCCTTGCTTTGGGATGGGTTGAGTTCTTGGAGATGGTGGGAACCCGTCTGCTGCCTTCCCACCCCCCTCCCGAGAAAAGCCACAGATTCCTCCTTTTTTTTAAGGCCAGAGAGATCATCTCAAGCTAAAATAGTCCCAGTAGCTCTGCTGGGAGCCTGGGACCTCTAACCCAATGGAGGTCCTGCCCTGGGAAGAGCTGGGTGTTCCCAGCAGGAGCACAGCAGTGCCTTTCTGGGTGGGGGACAGTGGCCAAAGGGGATTTCTCTTACCTGCTTTCCTTGGCTCAGTGTCAGGGTTGACGAGGACCCGTTGGATCTTTACCACTTTCCACTCCTGGCTGGGGCTGGCTGTAGGGCTGTCTGCTGTGGGGGGCAGCTCTGGGGCAGAGCCAGGGCACTTGCAGGGGGCTGCAGGCTCTTCTGCCAAGGCCAGGCTGCTGCCCTCCAGTGTGGGATGTGGTGCATCCCCATTGAGCTCCCTGAGCTCCCTCAGCTCCCTCTGGAAGCTCCCACTTGACTTGCCTCCCAGCAGTCCAGTCCACCTCTGCTGCTCCCCTGGCTTTGAAGCAGAAATACTTTGGAGCTGATGGCATCTCTGCTCCCCTCTGCTCCCCCTCTCCTGCCAACAGCCAGTGTCCCCCTCAGCGTCCCCCTTGGCCATCCCACAGACACAGGGTGTCTGCTCAGCCCCGCCGGGCACAGGGCAGCCAGGCTGGGGGTGGAGGCAGGACTGCTGGAGACTTGCCCTCAGCATCCTCACCACTTTCCTTCACTGGCACTCCACAGCCTTGCCAACCCACTCCGCATGGCCAGGGGGCTGGATCCTCCCTGTCAGCCCCCCTCAGAGCACGGGCAGTGTCTGAGACAGAGGGAGCTGGGCACGAGCTCGGCTTTACTCCTCTTGCAGGTAGGAGGACCAGGCACGATGTCACTGGATCAGGCAACTTTCAGAGACCCAATAGGAGGGATCTGGCCAGGGGAGACAGGTCAGCAAGAAGGATTTTGCAGGAATGTCTCTTTTTCTGCAGGCAGAGGACCAGCATCCAAGGACCTGTGTGAAGGGAAAGGGGACCGTTGAGGATGCTTGTGCACACACTGATTCCCTATGGCCCCAGACATTGGAGCAGCTCCTGACAGTCTCAGCCTGAGCTCCAGCTCCAGCACTGCTCCCCATGAAGAAGGACTCCCTGAGATGGAAAGTTCATTTGGAAAGGCCCTCACCCCAAGTCCACCCCATGCTCACCACCCCAGGTCCCTCATCTGTCCCTCCTCACCCTGGGGACAGCACCCAGGGAAGGCATCCCTGTGCCCAACTCCCTTCCCTTTGGCAGCCCAGAGGTGGCTGTGGACACCCCGATAGTGGTGAGTGCTGGGGAACCATTGCAGCTCTGGAGCTGGGACCATTCAGGGAAGAACCCAGTCCCTGAGGATGTTTGTCAGGGTTATCAGGAACAAAAAGGAAAAATTTCCAGCATCCAGCTAACAAAACTGGGTTTAACCATTGAGTGACTCATGTGGCATCAGGACAAGAGCAGACAGACCCACTTCCCTCCTGTCGAGCATAAATCCTGCTGGATGACGAACCCACGCACTGACACAGATGAGGTATCAGCTGGGAGAGGGGGATATCATCACTCCCAGGACAGGATATGGGTTACAGCCTACGGAAATTCCTGTGAGTCCTTTGCAGCCGCTCAGCACAGCATCACCCAGCCCTGCTCACAGCAAGGCTGGGTCCCAGGGAAGTGCCCTCTGCTGCCTGGAGACCCACAGCGCCCAGGGCACACGGATCGGATCACGATGGATTTCCCAGCCCAACAGCCAGCTGGGGAGGAAAAGAGGTTTCTGTCCATCCCAACTCCCTCCCTGAGTTATTGCAAGGTTTTTCAATGAAATAAGAAAAGGCACCAGGTCAACATCGCAGGCTGAGCTCTGTCAGGGATACAGCCTGCAGCTTCCTTGAGGCTCACACAGCTTCTCTGCAAAACTTCTCCCATCCTTAGCAAGGTTATTTTGGAAAAGAAGGCAGATTTGAAAGCAGGCACTTGGGCATTTCCCAAACACAAGGCTGCATTTTTTGGAGAATGCCCAAAGGAAATCTGCCCTTTCTGAAATCCTTCCTTCTGCCTTGCTCTGCTGCAATTATTCAACACAGATTTGCAAAGAAATCCTGGGGGGAGAATGTCAATGTTTCTCTCTGAAAAAGGAATCTCACCCTGTTCTTTACGTAATTTGGGGGCCCAATAGTTGCAGGAAGCCACCCACATCTTTCCTTAGAAACATGGCAAGTTGTTGGAGCTGGAGTGAGCTGGAGGAAGCTGGGTTATCTCAAATGAGGACAAAGAGAAAGTTGCCAAAAATATCTCCAGCCCAGCCCAGGTCAGCAGAGATCCTCTCGGAGCGGGTCTGCATCTCCCCACTCCCATTCCCTCACCCTATCCCTAAGGAGCAGGTTTCTTGGGCAGCACAACTCAAGCCCATCCTACACAGTAGCTGCTTTGATATTTTGCTGGGGGAGCTGGTACCTCCCTGAAAACCATCTTCCAAAGCCGCCCCCTTTCCTTTTGGGAGTGCTTTCTGCAAATGGGCATATCCTGGGGAGCGACGCCCACAGTCCCGGTGTTCCCCAGGCAAACCCCTCCTTGGTGAGACCTGAGTGGTGTTCCCCAAGGACACGCTGCTGGGACGGGGCCACCCACGCCACCAAAATATTGAGTCAGGCATCTGCTGCATCCCTGGGAGCCAGTCTGGGCCCGGCACGGTGGCGGGGGAACGGCAGCAGAGCTTCGGAGAGCAGCCACCCTGCCTCTGGGACACAGCTCCTGGGCTCTACAAGCAGCACAGAAAGGGAATATTTATGAGTAACGTGGATCTCTAGCAAAAGCTGCTGGGCTGATCCCACCTGCTGGAATACCGGCTGGGTAGGATGGGTATATATGCCTCAGGTGCACTGGCAAAGATGAGAAGCAGCGCCAGCCATGTCCACAAAACCAGGCTGAGATAGCCCCCATCTGCAAATGAAGATTGTAAAGGGGGATGAGGGTCATTTTGGGGACCATTTCAGGGGTGAAGCACCAAAGGATGCCTGTGTTGGGCACCGGTGCCCAGCTCACAGCCCCAAGAGCAGCTGCCCACCGTGTCCCTCTGAGAGGCTCCTCGTGCTTCCTGACAGCAGCAAGTCCCTGCGAGAAGCTGCAAAATTGTGCTGGTGAGGGAATAATAACAAAAAAAAAAAAAAAATCCCCTCTTCAATTCACAAAGTGCTGAAATCTGGCATCAAGAAGACCTTTTGCTCAGCTTCTCTTCCTGCCCACTCGCTGGCGGGTGATGCACAGCCCCCCCACCTGCCTTTCTCACACCCTGCCACCTCCCCTCCTATTGAAAAAAGGAAAACTAAAGTTAACTTTCCACATCCCACACAAATATTTTTGGCAGGCGTTGCTGGCATTCAGGCTGCTGAGCCCAGGGGAGTCAGGGTCTGCAGAAAGGCTTCGTCTCCATCTGCTCACAGCACCCGGCTGGGGGACTGCGGTGCCTGGGCTGGTCTGTCCCAGATGCAGCGCAGGGCCAGGAGGTGGTACAGCTGTAGAACAGTGGGGTGCACCTCCAAGACAGCCCTGGGGACTGTGGGTGGACTGGCCATGGAGTTGCCATTAAGTGAGGGGCAGATTTGCCCCCCAACTTGGGCTCTGTCCCAGCTTTCCTGTGTTGTTCCCAGGCACGTCCCTGCCCCACGCTGGGTTTTCGTCATCATGAGACAAGCCAGGAAGGGGTGTGAAAGCTGTCCCCAGTGCAGCAAGGGCTCTCGGGTTTCCTGGGTCAGGCAGCGGGTCGCTGTCACTCAGGCAGGACGCTGCTGCCCAGACTTGCAGTCCCCAGCTCCAGTCACAAGATCAGCCCTGTCCCTTTCCAAAATAGCCCAGTCGCAATGTATACATCCAGGGAGCTTTGCACCTTCCCTAAGCCAGCAGCTGAATGTCCCCTCAGGGGAGCTGGGCACCTTCCTTCCCCACGTGGCACCTTCTCCTCGTGGCACCTTCCCTCAGTGGCGCCACAGACGAGGAGACTGGGTGGCCGCATCCCCCAAGGGCAACCCCACATCCCTGAGGTTCCTGTTTTTCTGTTAGGGAGCACTGCCCTCACAGCTGACACCAGAGACACCTCTGGGGTGTAGCCGTCACCCAGTGGCATTTGGTCGCCCTGTGCGCAGACACTCTTCCATCTGCTGCAATCCAATATCCCTCACAGCTCCCTGGATACCTGGCCAGGACAGCCAGGTTGTGTGCTGAGGGGGAGGCACGGCCGAGCTGCCTGTGGGGTGACCCCCTTGCACAAGGACCCCACCACTAAACCCCAAAGCCGTGCATGGCTGGGGCATGTGTGGTGTCACCCTGTGCCACCCTGATATCCTTCCACAGGACAGCACTGGCACTTCCAGCAGGGAGGGGATGGCAAGAGGAGGGACACGGCAGGGCTGTGCAGGATGGATGGAGGGAAGCCTTCTCCATGGGGGTTCAGTGCTCAGGGGAGGTGCACAAGGAAACTGGGATGGGATGTGATTGCTTCCCTTGGCATGACAAGACGGACCCTGTCCCTGGAGCGATCCCTGGGAGTGTGGACAAGGATGGCTACATCCTGGCTCCTGCAGGCGAGGCCAGGGCTGGCAGGCACAGCAGCCGTCAGCGTGCTGGGGAAAACAAAAGCCTTTTGCAGCGCTGATTTACTACCTTGACGGAAACCGGGATGGAAAAAACAACATTCCTGAATGCCTGTCCCCATGCAACCCCTGCGGTCCCCACTGCCCCAGCCTGCCTGTGGGGTCATGGGCTGCCGGTCCCAGCAGGTGGGTGCCCTGTGCCCTCATTCCCTGCCCACATCTGGCGGGGAGAGGCAGCAGGAGGAGCATCAGGGATGGCACGGGGGCTGAGGGGCATGAGGGGAGTTGTCCTGATTAAGCAGTGAGCAAAGCAAGGGAGGAGGACAGTGGCATCCTGGCCAGCTGGACCATGTCCCCTCCCTGTCCACCCCATGCTGGAAGGAAGAGCTGGATGTGGGCTGACTGTATCCCTCTGCACCCTGCATGGTTCCTCATGCCAGCCCTGGGCTTGTCCCTCCAGGCTCAGGGAGGAGTGGAATTCTCCCTGGGCAGCTCTCCTTTCTGCTCCAAGGCATTGGGAAAGCTAAGAGGGGGCTGGGGAGCAGGATGGGGGCTGAGGAAGGGGATGGTGGCCCCTTGGAGGGCAGCACAGTGCAGGCTGGGCTGGACTGGGGTGGAATGCATTGTGTACCCCAGCACGGACACTCCAGCTCAGCCCCAGCAGGTGTTTTCCCCTGCTTCACGACTCCCACTCCCACAGGGGTTTTGGTCAGGTTTTGGTGCTCAGCACACCCACTCACTTCCTCAGCCCATCTCCCAGCCCCAGTCTGGGGGGCTCCAACAAACCCTGATGCTCCACTGGGATTTGCATCCATTGAATATCAGCCTGTGCACTCCAGCCAAGCAACACTTATCCTGCTCTGCTCTCCTGGCTGGGTTCAGAAGTAAATCTACCCCCTCCCATCATCCCTAAGGGGCCCATCTGACCTGGGGGTCCCAACCAGACAATCCTGGGAGCTGCCCGTTCCCTGACTGCACAACACAGTCCCACACAGGGCAGGTCCCAGCCTGTCCTGCCCTTCGCTCAGCTTGAACCCTGACCCCAGCTCCAGCTGCTGCGTTCCAGGGGATGAGGACAACCCCAGCCTGGCTCTCACAGCTGCCTCAAGCCCTTCTTCTCAGTGCAGTTTTGGGGAGCAAAATACCAGGTTTGACAAGCCCTGCCATGTCCCATCAGCTCAGCCTGATGCAAGCCCAAGGTGTCAATGGAGTGGGTGGCCGTCCCCAGGGCCCCCTGGCTACCACTGCTGGAGCCTCAGATCACTGCAGAAAGTCAGGGATGAAAACTGCAGCTCAGCCTTTTTCAAAGCTCAAAGGAAATGTAAAAACCAGGGAGGTCCAAGAGAGAAGATGACCTGAAAGACCAAACTCTGGGCAGCATGGCACAGCTGCCCCCAGGGCTGGCACTGCTGCAAAGCGAGCCGGATTGGCAAGACAGCTTCTATCAGCTTCTGGCTCCTCACATGCCTGCCTGCCTGGGGCACCTTCATCACCCATCCTGCAGGAACATCCTGGCTGTGCAGTCACCGACTCTTGGGCACAGCAGGTCCCACATCCAAATTTCCCCTCAGAGCTCTGGCGGCAGCTGCCAGAGGGAAAAAAAGGAGGGTGGGCTGGCACGGTGGCACCTTCAGCCCTTTCCCAAGCAATGCCAACGTACATTTCCTGGGAGAGAGATGATGAACTCTCTCTAAACAAAATCCCACTTCTGGAGATGAGCACTGTGGGGATGGCAGCATCTCTGGATATCAGATGCCGGTTGTTGCCTGTGCCAAAAACCTTCCTGGGTGGAGAGGACAGGGCAGCTTCTATGGCGGGTTTGGGGGTCACCTTGCAGTGGGATTGGGATTCATCCTGCAGTGGGATTGGGGTTCATCCTGCAGTGGGATTGGGGTTCATGTTTCATTGGAGCTGGGGCTCATCCTGCAGTGGGGCTGGGGCTCATCCTGCAGCCAAGGGATAAGCGGGATGAGCTTTCCTGCAGTGGAATTAGGGCTCATTCTGAAGCCATGTTGGCCCCAGGGAGCTCAGCCTCAGCAGACATAAAGCAGGAGTAACTAAGCAGAAAACCCCAGAGGGGCTTGAAAATCCAGTTTAAACAACCTCAGAGCATTCAGGGACGCCTGAGCTGGGACAACTGACAGCCGGAGCATCTCAACCCCCCAGAGTCCAGGGGCTGCTGAGCTTCCCGGGCCATCCTGACGGCCAGCACAGCGTGAGCCACTGCTTTATTTCACAGTCATGTTTGACACTGTCACAGCCCCCCCTGCTCTCCCTGAACAGACAAACAAAGGGCCACGACCCAGGGCTGCCAGGATCAGGGAATGTGACCTGGTGACATGTAGATCCAAGGTCAATGGCAGAGCCAAGGGCTCAGCTGAGGTTTGCCGAGCCCAGCAGCTCCATCCTCCCCACTGTGACCCCCCCCCATCATCTCCAAGCATCTCTGAAGCCCTAAAGCTCCCTGATGAACAGAACTGTGCTGCTAAGAGGCAGGGAGCAGCTCCCTGCCAGCTCTCAAACCCA
Organism: Pseudopipra pipra; assembly: GCF_036250125.1. Lineage (NCBI taxonomy): Eukaryota > Metazoa > Chordata > Aves > Passeriformes > Pipridae > Pseudopipra > Pseudopipra pipra. The sequence goes on from NC_087563.1 coordinate 13,884,048, forward strand.
CAGCTTTGGCCAGCCTCTTGGTCCCCAGCTCTAATACCAGGAAGGCAGGATAGGACCCGAGAGAAGAGATGGATGAAAGCAGCCTGGGGACTGCCAGGACCAGGATAAAGGACATTTTAGCAGCGCAGTGACTGAGTGCACACAAGTACAGGGTTTGGCCCCTCTGAGCCCCATGGGCAGCGCTCGGGTCTGTCCATGGGAAACAAAGAGCATCCCGGGGAAGGGAGTGTTTTCTTTCCAGAACAGGAAAGCAGCCAAACCCCAGCACATGCCCATTCCCAGGCCTTGGCCTCAGCAGCACAGCAGGCTGGTGGCCTTGGGACATGAGTTTTTTTTCCCATCTGGTTCACCCAAGGCTGAGAGCCCAGCCAGTCCATGCGAGGCAGAAGAGCAGCCCTGAGCTCCGCTGGGCTCCAGGGCTCTCTGAGGCCAAGGCACGACCACCAGCCATTGCTAGTCAGGGGGGTCTCCAAGCATTTTGGGATGGGGCTGCCTGTGTTTGAGCAGAGAGCTCAACAGTCTGGCTCTCCTTCTGGCAAAACCACTTGTGCAGTAGGAATAAACATGCCGAGGACACATCCAAGCCAGTGCAAACAGCCCCTGACTGAGCTGCTCTCTCCCAACACTCTGTTTTCTTTCTCTGCTTTTCCTCTACTCTCTTAACCCCTTCAGGAGCCCGGGGGACCACCACTGGCAGCCCTGGGAGCTGCTGGAGGCACATGCCGTGGGTCCCTGGGGGTCTGGCCATGAGGAAGGGCTGGGACACGAATGGGGTGCCAGGATTGCCCCAGGGCACAGAGCTGGTTTTTACTGCCATCAAGTCCCCTGCCTGTGACTCCTCTCCCTCTTATTCCCCAACTTCATCTCTCCCCTCTGCTGCTCATCCTCTCCCCAGCAGCTCCAGACGGTCCTGGGGAACAGAGCTGATCCCCCCTCAAAGCCCCCAGTTCACCCAGCCAAGCACAAGCTGGATGCTGGCAGGGTGCCACCCCATCCTGTGCAGGACACATGAGCCAAGAGAGACCCTGTCATGGGGAAAACACTCCAGGGGTCTCAGGGAAGCCCATCTTCACCCTCTGCTCTGCCGAGAGCCCCCCCTTCCTGGAGGTTGCCGTGGTCGTGTCCTGTGACACCACTCTGTCCCCATGGTCACCAAGAGCCATCCCCAGCCAGCATCCCTCTGGGACGTCCACGGAGCCCAGGGCAACTCTGGTGAGCCCGGGGATGCTCGCACTCGCCACGCTCACCTCTTTCCCTTTCCCTTTTCTCCCGCGGGGAAGTAAAGCTGGCTGCTCTCCATGTGCTCCAGCTGAGCCCCGGGTGGGAGTCAAGCCCTCGCTCCCCGCGCCGTGCCCGGAGCCGGGGTCCCGGCCGGGAGCTGGGGTCGGCAGCGCCCGGGTCTCCTCGCCTGCTCTGCTCCAGCCGCGCGCGCAGGGCAGGGTGAGCGGCGGGGAGAGGGGCGGGAGGAGGGGAGGGGGGAAATGAAACTTTAATAGCACAGAGCCCCTTTTGTTTCCCAGCATATGGGATATTTCATACATGCTGAAGGCATTAACCACCTATATTCTTCAAGCGCTCGCAGCGGCTGGGAGCACAGCCCTGCTCTCGGCTCAGGGCACGGTGCCTGTCCTGGGGGGATGGAGGGGACAGCAAACAGCCCCCCTGCCCTGGCACTGCTCCCTGGAAGGGGGGACACCCTTAATTACAGCCCAGAAAACTGCTTGGTTTCACCCAGGATCACCCTCTATGTGGTTTTGTCCCTCCAAAAGAGCAACCAAGCCCCCAAACTCGAGGTCAGAAAAGAGTTGTCCCTGCTTTTCAGACATGGGGGAAAGTGACCTCACTATCCTTGGGGATCTGAGACCCCAAACATCCCTCCTGTCCCGGGAACAAGGTAGAGCCCCATGGCTCCATGGAGCTGTGACTAACAGTGGCAGAGAGGGGCTGAGGAGGGCTGTCAGCATGTTCCCTCCCTGCCTACATGCCAAGGACACAAGAGCATCCCCAGAGCAGTGACAAGCAAGGCGCTGACAGGGAAGAGCTGGAAAATATCCACATGGGATATCCTCATGCTCTTCACCCATTTCCTGCTATGTCTCTTTTTGTGGTGCCTGGGGACAGACCATGGCAACTGTAAAATGGGTGACACCATCTTCCACAAGCAGGGAAATGACATCTCCAGGTGACAAGCACGGAGTGGCTGGCAGTGCTTCCCTACAGATCCCACCAGCCACTTCAGTGTGGGATGAGGACATCTGGGGTCCCTGGCACTACATCCCTCCCTGCATTCCTATAGAAGAGATGATGGCTTTGACCTGGGCAGGAGAGGACATCTGCTGGTGGCAAAAATCCAAGTGTGTTTTGACAGGAGGGAACTGTCTCTGTGCCCTGTTTCCACCAAATTGTGTGATTTCTCAGCACTGGGGCTCTTCACTGGTGCTCACTCCCAGCCCTTGTGTTTTTGGCCAGCCAGGGGAAGGAAGGTACCAGCTCACTCATCCAGGGTGAAGGGACATGTTGTCCATCCCACAGAGCCACAGCTCCACTTGTCCCTGAGCCCCCAGTCCTGCACTACACAGGGTGCCCGGTAAATCCGTACTTTGTCCAGTGTTTATCCAGTCACACTCTAATTTGAAATAAAAAACGCAGCCAGTAAAAGGCCTTTATAGCTCTTCAGAGCTCATAAACCAGCAGCGCTGGCGGACGGGGGCCAGATGATTGGGGGCCGCTAGGAAAATTTATTGCAGATTTTGGTAAGTGAAACATTACAGCTCTGTGAGCCCCAGGACTGGTTTGCTGAGCAGCTCCCAGTGGCAGAGATGGAACAAGGGATGCTTTATTGGGGGAGGGAAGAGGGGGGCTGGCAGGTCTCACCCAGACCCACAGTTAACATCCACCCAGATTTAGACTGGCTTGTTTTTTAGGCAAGGCTTTGCACAGACTGAATCTGTCCACGTGCCAGGAGGGGAGGTGTGTCCAGGATCCTATCCTCACATCCAGGTCTTCTGGACACAGGGCTGCATTGCCCCAGGATGCAAGCAGTCCTGAAGAGCATCCCCGGGGTGATGATGAGCAGGACTGTGCCGGCACCTTCCCGTGCCACGGCCCCTGGCTTGGTGGGTAACCTTGCACCAAGATCTGCTGTAGGGCAGGAAGAGCCGGGATGGGGCAGCCAAGCTTGTCGTGGGAGTCAGAAGAATTTGGAGAGAATGAGAGGAAGCGGCTGGGGTGGGGAGCGTGCAAGGGAAGGCGGGTAGCGGGAGGGAAGGCATTTTTTCCTTACCAGTGTGTTGGCTGCTTCGGTGTGAACTGCTATAAATTTGCTCCTTATCTCTCAGACCGTTTAATGTTTTCATGAAAAGAAAATAGTCTGCAGGAAAAAGCCTCACTGATAAAATATCCCTTCGGCGTTGGGAGGAATGTTAAACGTCTCTAATCAGCAGGGTCTGGGGCTCAGGGTGCTCCCGGAGCTGGCAGGGAGATGGGAAGTTGTGGAGGCTGGCAAGGCCTGGAGCAGGCTCTCCCAGCACCCTCCCAGGTCCGGGGAGGGGGAGTTGGTATATGCACCCCTTGGGTGCTCCTCACACTATGAGAGGATCCAGGGAGAACCTCACAGAGGATGTGGCACCCAGTGTGGGATAGCAGTGGCTGAAAGTGGGACAGTTCCAGCCATGCCATCCCACAGGCTCCAGCATTAATTAAACCAAATACTGCCAGAAAGGATAAAAAATGGGAATCCAGGGTGTAAATTCTGTGGGAATAAAGATATAGATCCAAATCCTTCTTGGCTGCTGCCCCAAGCCAAGCAGGGGCAGGGGCTGTGCCAGGGACCCCCACATGGCTTTGCACCTCTGGCACCCATATCCCTCACCTGTGCCTGTACCCACAGGGAGGCCAGGGGGAAGCCCTGAGAGCCGCACATGGCTGGAAGCATTCTTCCCAAGAAAACTGGCCTGTGGACAAGCTGCTGTTTGGATTTACAGCTGCAGAAGTGAATCCTGCACAAATCACTCTTAGAGCATGATTAGAATTGGAATCTCCTCCCTGGCCCTTGCTGACTGTCCCCTTGCTCCCTCTGAGGACTGGGATGCAGGGCTGGGGGAACCAGCTCGCAGTCCCTGGGCACAAGCATCCCCTGCTGTAGGATCAGGTACTGTCTGGTTGCACTCCCTTAACATGTGGGTACCGAGCTATGTCCACAAGGCTTCTTCCTTCCTCCAAACACCAGGCAATGTGACTGCTGGCATCCCACATGCTGGTACATCCCCCAGTGGGAGCATCCCCCCCTGAGGCTGGCAGAGCCATGACACAGGGACATCTGAGCCTCTGAGCTGCAGCTTCACGTCAAGGCTGAAAAACAAACAAGGCAGCAAAAATGTGACTGCAAAGGGGATTTTTCAGGGTGGGAAGGAACGGTTACTGAGGACTTCCCCACCCCCCCCTTTTTTCTTTTCATCTTTAATTTTATATTCCAAGAGATCAGAAAAGCCATTTCAAATGAAAAAAAATCAAACCCTTCTGTTTCGACACACTCCCCAGCCCAACGTCCTCACGCACCAACACACCCACATACCAGCTTTCCTCCCAAACACAGCCCCGGCCCAGCCAAGCCCGTTTCCAGGCAGTGTTCCTCCTTGGCCAGCCCCATATTCCAGCATCCCAACTCCCCTGCCAGCCTCGCTCCCAACCCCATCCACCATCCACATCTCCTCCCCGCAGGCAAACACATTTTCTTCCACATCCATCACGTGGAAATAGGATGTGCGTTCCAGAGCCAGAACACGCGCGGCCGGCCTCGCCAGCAGCGCCTGCACGGCTGCACAGAGCTGCTGCTGTGCTGGTGGGTTGCAGTTGGCTTTTGTGGGAAGGTTTTGGCTTTGCCTGGAATGGTGGGGAGGAGCCAGGAGCTGGCACTTGTCATTGGCACCCCGACCTGCCAAAATTGGTGTGGTGCCAGGTGTCTCACTCTTTGCTTCAGCATCTATGTGCCCACTCCTGCCTTTCTGTGGGGCATTTTTGCGTCTTCAGAGGCAAAAAAAAATGTATTTTGTGAAGCTGGGGGTCGCTTGGTGGACTGGCAGCACCACTGGTGGTGTGATGGCATCACAGGATGAGGACAGGGGCTGTGCATCAGCCTTAGGCACTAACCATCCAGGGACCCTCAGGGACCCTCCATCCATCACCCACCCACTGTGGGCAACCTGGGGTGGGGGCATGAGGGTCCCAGGGTCTTGCCTCTACAAAGTGCATGGTGGCAGCTCCCCATGGGCTCTGGGGCAGCCCTGCCGTCGCTGCTTTTCCTGCCCTCTGGAAGACCCCCCGTCTTGCCGCCGTCTGCCTCTGACGCAGGCGGCTTTGCTTCCAGACAGGTCGTGCTCCCCCCAAGCCTGAGCCCAAAGAAAGCCCCTTTGTTTGGCTCAGCAAGCGAGGCCCATGCACTGGCTGACCCCAGCACCCTGCACCAACCTCCACCTCCCGAAAACACAGTCCCTGCTGTCCCATGGGTCAGGGCAGGCTTGGAGACAGTGACGGGGGCAGCCCCCGACAACACCGCTCGGGTCAGGATCAGTGCCCGGGGACACTGACATGGGTCACAGAGGGTGCGTGGGTGTGGAGCTGCTCTGTCCTGCCAGGAGGGATGGATGGATGGATGGAGGGATGCTTTACAGTCAAACTTCTTGTCTCATGGCTTTTTGAGACAGGCAAAAATCACCAGGAAATAGCGGAGCCGCCGAGCTCACCAGGGTGGGATGGGGAGAGGGACCAGCTCTGAACAAGCTGCTGCTAATGAAAAGCAGGCGGAGAGCCCGACATCGCCCCTCCCACCAGTCCTCTCTCACCCCTCAGGGTCAGCTTGTATTTTCTTAAGTCCTGATTGCCTAGAAATTGGAGGCTTGTGTGCTGGTGGGGTCTGATGTGCTCCAGAGCAAAGTGAACCTGATAGAGCCTGGGTTTAGGTTTGGGAAGGATTGAGGGGTACTCTGGAACCTTGCACCCAGGCTGACCATGGCACAGGACCCATGGGACACTGCCTGCCCTGATCCTGCTCCAGCAGGAGCATCCCAGCTGGGAATGGCAGCAGCCCATTCAACAGTGCTCAACTCATCCTTGATTTGCATGCGGGAGAAGAGGAACCTCGAGCTGCCGAGCTAGAGAGGAAACGAGAGCAGAAAAAATGTGATAAACAGCTGTAAAGCCCGGCCCTGGCTCTGCACTGCTCCCGCCGTCGCGGGTCGGCCCCTCAGACTGTTTATGGAAAGCCCGGTTTGCCGAGAAATCCATCTCCCATTTCCTGTTGATCGCTGGAAGCCAAGGTCCGCTCAGCCAAGGGCTGCCGCCGCCCGCGCACGTCTCGCAGTGAGACAGAGAAGGGCTGAGTGCGGGGCAGCTCCCTGAGCTCTCGGGGATGGGTAACAATCCCGGGGGACTGGAGCAGTATCCCCTGAGAGCCCATCAAAGCTCTCAGGCGAGACAGGGCATCCCCAGCTCTGCAGGGACCTCTGGGCAGGGAGGAGTTGGGAACTCTGCCTGAGGCTACTCAGCACTGACAAACATGGGTGGGATGCTCACATCCACCTGAGGAGATCCGGGGCTGGGAACATCCACCCACTTCCAGCAATGACCCCTTCAGCCCTCAGTGTTCACCAAACACATCCAAGCCCCCCGTCTGGGGACAAAGGATAGGTCCCTCCCTTCACTCCCTCCCTGCTCCTCTGACCCCGCTGGTGGGTGTGGAGGGAGCCGCCGCTCCGTGTCCGCTCACTCAAGGCCAACACCATTGTTGGTGAAGCGGTGCCGGGCGGGAGCGGAGCCAAGTGGGGATGGAGACGGAGCCACAGATCCCGCCGACGACGACTGAGTCATCGGCCCGCAGGAGCTGAGCAAGGGAGAGCCGGGTCCTGACCTGGAATCCAGGCAATTCTTTTCTCTGAATCAGGGGAGGGAGGGAGGGAGGGAGGGAAAAAGGTTGGGGGTAGGGGGGAGCAGTGAGTGGATTTCGGCTGCTCAAATCTCCTCTTTTTCCAACTGCTCCAGAGAGAGACGGGGTCAAGGCAGTGCAAGAGGGATGGAGAGGGGTTGTGGAGAGCCGTGCTGGGGACAGTCACAGCAGGGTCTGCAAGGAGAGAGAAGGGGCTGGGAGATGCCAGGGGGATGCATGTCCCCATTCTCTCTCTGCTTATCCTAACTAATGCGAGGAGGAGGAGAAAGGAGGAAAAGAAACAGAAAGAGCTTCCCGCCCCCTCTGCCCGGTCCCCTCCCTGGGCTGCGGTCCCTGTTGGGCGGGGATGGGGATGCTCGCCCAGCACGCTCCTCATCCAGCTCCGAGCCCGCGGCCAAATCTGCGACAACCCCCCAGGGGCTGTCCCATCCCAGCAGAGCTGGGGGCAGTGGGCAGATCTGAATCCTGCTGTCCGGGGAGGGTTGGCTGCACCACAAAAGTCATCTCTGAGTGGTCAAATGGGTAAAACAAGCCCACTCCACAGGCAGCTGAGCCTCCCCTCCCCATGCTGTCCCCTTCCCAAACCCCAGCATCAATCGCTGGGGAGAAATTGGGAGTTGGGATAAATTCTGCCTCCAGCCCTTCCATGGGGCTTCACAGGTCCCCCCAGCAACCTCAGCACCAGATCCAGGGAGAACATTCACCCCCAGACCACCCCATCCCTATACCTGGGCTGCTCCCCATGAGCAGGGGGGTCCATCAGCCCAGCTGGGGCGCTGGGAGGACCGTCACTCATGTGGTCACCATCTGCTTGGAAATCTTTCCCTGGCTCCAGGTTTATATGTACAGATTTTTATAATTATTAGCCTTGGTAATTTACCGTAAAATATTTATTCTGGCTCATTCCAAGGCTTTTGATTCGTGTTGGGTCTGTATGGCTTGGGGGGGTGTGCATGTGGAGGCACATGGCCACGCAGGGCTGGATGTTCCGCTCCCACCCTGTATAAATATCCATGTGGATGTGTGTGGCCCAGGGAAGAGACCCTGGTGGCAGCCTGGACTGAGGGTCCAGCTCGCTGCTCACCTCCACATCCCCTCCTACTGCAATCCCAGCAACACTAGCCCTGTGGGACATGGGGCTGGGGAGGATATAACTGATGTGCTGCATGGAAGGGATGTGAGGGGAAAGCATCCCAGCACACCCCAGTGAGGGTGGGGGAATGGAGGTGGCAGGGACGGACAAGGAGGAGGAGGGTTCTGGGGGTGGTGGCAGCAATCCCCGCATGCCTGGGTGGTCGGCAGGGCTGGGCTGAGATGGGCTCTCCACTGTGCTGAGCCCCCGTGCAAGGGGGAAGAACATCCCTGAGCACCCTTCCCTGCCTGCCCTGGGGCTGGGACCCACGGCATGGCTCTCCAAGCCCCGGGGGCTCCGACAGAACCAACCCCCATAGTGTGCGGGAAGGCTCTGGCGATGAAACTCAACCCAGATGTGCAGCAGCGGGAACTCTTTAACATTTCCCTGCTCTGTGCCTAGAGTTGGACAGCCCCTCCAACAGCCCTGGCTCCTGAGTTGCTCCTCTCTCACTCCCCAAGTGCCCTGCAAAGGAGCTGCAGAGGCTGTCCCAGGGAGGGACAAGGACAGAGACTCACTGGGGATGCTCCAGCAGGTCTGGGCAGAGACAAGGTCTTTGGGGAAGGCAGCATCTCACCAGTGGGCAGGGGAGAGGCAAGCAGCATCCCGAAAGCACCAGCAAACACACAGCACTCAGTCCCTACAGGGCTTAAAAAGAGGAGGAAAAGTATTTAGATGGTTGAGAACTACAGGTTATGTGGGCTATGTTGTACCTCTATGGCAGTGCCAGCCCCTCAGCAGTGGGAATGTGCTGGTACCAGCATGAGCTTTGCCAGCCAGAAGCTGAGTTTACTCAAGGAAATATTACCAGGACAGCCAGAGCCACACGCATCTGGTCACCCTTTGCACACCTCAGAGCCTGGAACCTTGTTTAGCATCTGCCTTCACTTTTCTTCAGGGCTCAGCATGCCCCCATGGCCCTTCCTCAAACTCAGCCTCCCGACCCAGCCTTGCCCTGCCTGCCTCCCAGCTGGCCCCTGCATTATTAAACCAGATCCACCTTATCAGCCCATATCTTTTTCCACTCTGGCAAAACCTGCCTGGTTCTGGCTTTGCCAGCCGTCAGCACTTCCATCGGGAGCCAGAAGACATTGGGACACCCCTTCAGTGCTGACCCTCTGTGCCCCTGTGACCCCTCTGTGGGGGGACAACCTGCTGCTTCTCTGCCCCCAGACCCCTGGGAAGCAGCCCCAGCTCCCCCCTGGCCTTGGAGCCGCTCCAACACCTGGTTTTAATAACAAATGGCGCGGGAAGGGACAAAGGCGCCTTGCGGGAAGGGCAGTGGGATACAGGATGGGGGGGATGGCAGGTGGGGAGAGAGGGGGCCTGTGGGGCTGGGATGAGGGGGATGCTAAGGAGGGGCACCAGCCCAGGACCTTTGCAGGGCTGGAGGTGTCAAGCTGCCCATCACCACATCTCCGAAAAAATACCACTCACAGAACTGGGTTAACTACAGGCACCGGAAAGCTGGGATTAATGGAAATTGGTTTTAAGAATTTTCCCAGATGGAAGAAACATCTTTTCGTCATCTGTCCTTTGACATTTCGAGTCTATTTTGCATCCCCAGCATTTTCTGATTTGGGCTGTGACATTTAAATGGGTGATTTGTGTTTACAGTCTTAGGCGTTGTAAATACCTTATCTATAAATGTCTTTGCATGTATAGGAGATATTCTATACATTTGTATCTTTGAAACAAGAGCTATAAATCTTTACAGGAAAATGTAGATCTCCTACAAAAACATTTCTATCAGCTTTGTAGGGTAGATAAACATGTAACAGAAATACACTGACCTTTTACAGACACCAGGAGTTAGCATTATTTTATCACAAAGTGTAAATATGTCACTTCAAGATCATGAGAGGCATTAGAAGAAATATGTTGCATGGTTTTTATTCAAGGACTTGCTGACTTGCACTGTCCAGGGGGGTGACAGTGCATCATCCCCTTCCAGTTACAGGTCCCACGACAAGGATGCAGCAGTGTCAGGGCTGCAGAGCCAAGGGCATGTCCCAGCTGCTGTAGGGGTGATGCAAAGGGACAGGGCCCTCTGGCAGGGGCACAGCTGTGGTTACCTCCCAGCACACAGCACTGTTGGTGACACCGCATGCGGTCTCAGGAGGCTTTTGAATGCCCCAAATCTGACCTTCCATGAGGGTCCCATCATCCCAGCACAAGCCTGACTGCAGCCAGAGCCCCACCAGCAGCACCTCTGCCACTTCCCCATCCACAGGGGTCCCTGCGTGTCAACAGCCCCCCCCATGACAACATCCCCCAGGAGGAAGGCCCCATCTTGGAGCAAAGGGCTGTGGAGGAAGGCAAAGCCATCTCTGCATTCACGGTCCTGTCCTGGCATGAAATATTTGTGACATCTGGTCACATCCCTTCTGCCAGCCCAGCATTGCCTGACCCCATGCAAAGAGCAGCCCAGGCACTTCTAGGGTCCACATCCCTCCTGCAGCCATTTCCAGGAGGGATTCACCAGCACATCCCCAACAGCCAGGAGGATGCAGGACGTGTTGGAGCATGGATTTGGGATGTGTCTGGATGAGGATACAGGACATGTCAGGGCATGCTGCAGGATGAATCAAGGTGCAGAAAGCTGCCATTGGGGATGGACCCAACGCTGCAGCAGCTCATGGGCTGGATAGTCAGCCCTCACCATAGCCACCATGTTCCTGTCTGCAGGCTGGGGCTGAGAGGGCTTGGAGCAGCCTTGGCTCAGCCTTGTGCCCTCCGGGACCCCAGGAGGCTGCTGACTCCCACACACTGCCCCATATAGCCCCCAGGGGCTCAGAGCTGGGCAGGGGCTGCTGTGGGATCTCCAGTCAGAGGCTGAAGGAAAAGGCTGTAGCAGGGAGAGCCCCAGCAGCCTCTGGCCACAGAGGGGAGCAGTGCAGGGGCACAGAGGGTTTGAGCCCTGAGCAGGGATACTTCGGGGTCCCGCTGCCCCTGGGACCCTGCTGGCTGCAGATGCCCAGCCCAGCCCAGATTTTACCAGCTTTGCACATTTTTGGCAGAAGCTAGAAAACATTACTGGTGCCAAGGCGGGCGACAGGCAAGGGGGATGGATCCTCCCCCATGGCTTTCCTGTAGCTGTGGGAGGGCAGAGACCTCATCATCCTATCAGGCACCCCACGGCCATGGAATAGGGCTGAGCTGTGCTTCTGGCCCTGTTAATTAACAAGCAATTAACTCAGGGCTAAGCTGGGCAGCAGCTGGGCCCACCTGGGGCAGCCCAGGGACAAGATGGGGGTTTCCTTGCACATCAGCCGAGCTGGACGGGGACGATGGTGCTGGGGGCCAGCCCCAGGCACAGCCCCACTGCTCCCTCCTGGGCTTGGGGACACCGGGAAGGGAACCGAGGTGGGTGCGTGGCCTGGCCTTACTCCAGCATGGCCAGGAATTAACAGCCTCCTGGTCCGGGCAGGCAGCTCCACGGAGCCGGCAGCCCCCGGCTCTCCCCCTGCAGCCCCCTCCTCCACCCGGCGGCTCCGCACATCGTTTGTCACTCCGACAGGTTCAAACAAACCCGGCTGGGATTAATTAGGCTCTGTCTTCGTTTCCTCCAGCACTTCGCAGGGGCCGGGCAGCGGAAGGCGGTGGGGAGGGAGCAGACGGGCGGGCAGGCTCAGGCAGGCAAGGACTGGATAATGGGGCAGGGGGGAGAAGGTAAGCAGGGCTCCCCCAGCCCCCCAAACCCCTGCCCCAGTGCTAACGCAGTCGGAGCTGGATGCTGTCCCGGGAACAGGAGGCTGTGGGCGCTGTGCAGCGTGGATGGATCCAGGACTAGACAGCTGCTGCCACCTCGTGCATGGAGGGCTGCTCCCACACACCCCCTTCTCAAAATGCCCCAAAGATGGGCCCAAAGGCAGCCAGGACCCCCAGGGACAGGACTGGATCATGCCACTGAGGAGAGACACAGGCAACAACCAGCAAGTAAAACCAGAGCCCCCCCTTTATTAGCAGTTGGTTCAACAGGACTTTACACCAGTGCCTGGGAGCCTCTCCCAGCGCAGCCCCACAGAGAGGCAGCAGGAGGTGCAGCCCCCCCACAGCCCCCTAAGGCTACAGGGGCTCCTGCTGAAACAACTGGCTGGGAACTCCACTGCCAGTGGGGCCCCTCTGTCACCCATGGTGCCCTGGCCCCGCTCAGGAGGCAAGGGCAGCATCCTGGGCACTGCACCCCCCTCTGTCAGGAACCGCTGCCATCCTGCATCCTGTGAAGCAGCTCCATCCAAGGGGAAATCTGGGCCCTTATCCCGGTAAACCCGTGATGGCTCAGTCTCGTCTGCCAGCGAATCCCAAGGCGTGGGAGAGCAGAGCGAGGCTGTAGCTCTGTACGGCACCACTGGTATAAAGACGTGTCTCCCACTGGGAAACTGTCCCGTTTCCCCACTGACCTTTGTCCATGTCACGTGTAACAACCAAAGAGACCACGTGAAACCCTCGGGGTTTAGGTACAAATTCTGGCACTGAAGAAAAACAACCCCCCCCCTGCAAAACGGGAACCAAACGAACCCTTCCCCCCGCCTCCCTAAGCCCCAACATTATTAAAATACTTTTGTTTTTTAATATTCAAGAGGTTTGAAGTTCTCAGAATCCTTCTGATTGCTGTTATCCCGATGTTCTGTCCCCGGGCTCTCCTCCATGCTGGGGGATGCCGGGCACCACTCGGCTTTACCACAGGAAACACCACGTGTGTACAAGATTGCAGGGTGGGCTTGGGGGTCAGGAGCATACTGGGACCAGCATACTGGGACCAGTATGCCCAGAGCAGCACACCGGACCCTTCTCCTGCTAGGCTGCACTCCCACCATGCTGCCCATGAAGGGGGAGCCAGAGGCTGAGGAGCTTGAAAATGAATAGAGATGACAAAAGAAATTGTGCCTGAGTCTTTGAAATAAAAATCCACCTGGTTTACAGTATTTCCAAGTAGGTGTTGAGGGAATCCTGCAAACTCTTCTGTTTCCTGCCATGGGGCTGATGGCAGGAGCAGGACTGGGTTCCTCTCTGATTTGGGTCTCCACCAGCTCCATCGCTCTGCTCCAGCTCAGCAAAGTCACCACCAGTGCACCCAGAATGGCTGCTCTGCCCTCAAACCAAGAGGTGAGGGACAGCTCTGCTGCTGCCCTCAGGCTCAGAGCAGTTGGAGCCTGTTTTGGGCAGAGAAAGGGGGAATTTGTGCCACTTCTCTATGTCAGAACAGGGCAGCAAGGGGCCAGAAATTAAAAAGGAAAAATAAAATGAAAGAAAACACAGGTGTGGGTCAGGCGGAGAGGTGACAGCACAGGGACTGCAGAGTCGGACTGCTGCTTGGGCAGACGTAGCCTCCTGGGGGTCCCCTCCAAGCTTCTGGTGCAGCCATACGCTCCTGGGGGTCCCTCCAAGCCTCTGGAGATGCTGTACACTCCTGGAGGTCCCCTCCAAGGCCACGGCTGGGTATTGCTGAGAAGGTCACGCCGGAGCAGGGAGTCAGCCCCGCTCAGGTATTGCTGGGGGGGCAGCAGGCAGCAGCTACCTGGTGCTCTGCAGCTCCTCCCGCAGCCAGGTGGGCAATGTCTGCCCCATTTTGTACAGGAGCTTGGAGAGCTCTATGTTATGGTCCCTGTAATAGTCCCGCAGGAAGGCGCGTGACTGCAATGGGAGAACAAAGAGGAGGGTCAGGGGGACCAGCCCCAAGCCCACTTGCCTGGCACAGCCCCCAGCCTGGCTCAGGACCATCCCAGGACACTTTCTGCATACTCACATCTGAATCCATCTCGGGGTACTTCCTCCCTTTGCTCTTTCCCAAGCATTTCGTTTTTCCTCCATCCAGAAGCTGACACCAGAATCCTTTCTTTGGGTCAAACCTGCAAAGTCAGAGCTCTGCCTCAGCCCTCTTGCCCTCCCCCCAACACCTTTAGCAGGCACCTTTAGCAGGCACCTTTAGCACCCTGCCCAGCAAGCCCTGCTGCTGCCCAGCCCTGCACAGGGCACTTCTCCACCTCTGGAATCCACAGCACAGCTGACATCAGCCCCCCAGCACAACAGGTTCCCTCTGCAGCTATGCAGTAAGCAGCCCACTAAGGCTCATTCACCACCACACCACCCTGCTGAGGGGGCATGGGGGGGTTTAATTACTATTTTCTGTGGCACCTTTGTCCTTGGATGCCCTCAAGTGCCCCATGGCACCTGGGTGAAGATTCAGAGTGGCCTCATAACTAAGCCCTGGCAGAGGTACACTATTATTTTCAGAGGTAAATTACTATTTTTCTAGGAGCTCTGGAGGTTCCTGCTTCCCATGGTAGGGTTTAATGCCTGGAAGGCTCAGAGCAAGGTGACACTTGTGGAGTTGCCACATGGCCAGCAGCAAGAGCTGCTCTCGTGCCTTCACGTGCCAGGGCTCAACACCATCACCTGTGCCACAAATGCACTCCAGAAGCCCACAGCTGCTCTTGGGCTGTCTAGAGTGACTCCACTGTGGTGTCTGTCTGAGCCTCAGGGGAAAGCCTGGCCTCATCAAAACCAGCAGCAGCTCTATGGAGAGCCCCAGGACTGGGGGCTGCTTTGGGACACTGCTGGGTGTCCCCAGGGTAACCCGCTGCATGGGAGCAATGTCAGGGTGGAGGAAGGAGAAGTTTGGGGAAGGACTCACGCAAGGGTCTTGTGGTAATCAATGAAGTTGGTCACGCCGAGGAATTTCTGGACCGTCTCCATCACTTTGGCGGGTTCCGTTCGGAGCAGCTTGCCGTCCAGCACCAGGATCTGGAAGGAGCAAGGAAGGGTAGTGAGGTGCCACTGGCTCCCAGCCTTGCTTTCCTGGGGCATCATACCCTCAGCCATCTCGGAGTCAAATCTGCCACCAGCCTGCACAGGGGCCCCTGCTGAACGCCAGCGTGCCCTGCTGTTCCCTTACACTGGATGGTGGAAAATGAAATGCAACTAAAAGTCAGGGCTAGGACCCATCCAGGACAACATTAGAGCTTTGGCTCAAGGCTGCCCAACCCACAGCCAGACAGGATTGCAACACAGCAATTATGCCAGCAGCAGGCAACTAATAGACTTTATAAGGTTAATCGACAGTGGAAAAATCATTCAGGGATTGATCCCGTACACCCCAGAAGCACTGCACTGTGCGGGTCACAGCGGGGTTGGCATCCAGCTCCTATTTTGCCTGCAGGCAGCTCAAACCATGGGCAGCTTCACCTGCTATTTTTGTCCTGTTCGATGCTGTGGTGACACCAGACAGGGCAGCCCCGGGAGAGTCTGTGGACAAGCGTGCAGGCAAAGTGTTGGGTGACCCTGCAGAGCCACCCACAGCCCTCCAAGCTCCCTTTCAACCCTGCTGTGACAGGACATCTTTCAACCCTGCACAAGGACATCTTTGTGCATTGTCCATCACCAGCCTCACACTGCAAGGGCTCCCTTTTGCACAGTATCTCCCCACTGCCCCTCCTTCCAAGTACTTTCACTCTTCCCTCCAAGGTTTTTAGGGTATAAGAAAAGCAGCTCCCATGGAAGCACCCCCACAGTGGGCCTTGGATCCAATCTCTTTTGCCCCCACATCCTTGCTTGGGTGAGGGGTCTCCCCAGGTGCTGCCACTGTAGGATTGGGGTGCTCCCATCCCTACCTGGTTGGCATGGTAGCTGTTCAGCCAGCGCTCGATGTGGGTGGCGTACCAGCCCGGCACGAGGCAGCGGTTCTGCAGGGTCCGGAGCTTCGGAGCAGCCTCGGGCCCAGCCGTGATCACCTCGTGGAAGGTGTATTTCAGGGCAATCGGGTCGTCGTGAGCTCGCTGGTGCTGTCAGGCAGGAGCAAGTAGGTTTGTTCCTGGGGTAGCCCCAATCCTGGGCTCCCCGTGAGGTGCAGCGGCTCCCAGACCCCCAGGACGTGTCCTCATGCATCACATTGAGCCAACAGTGTGGCATCAACTGTCACCTCACATCCCAAATCAAACTCCTTGCCCACTGCCCCACGGGACTGCTCAATCCAGAGGAGAGGCAGAAGCTCACCTGATACCAGGAGTAGGCTCGATCTGCAGGGTTGATAAGGATGGTGATGACTTTGGCCTTGGACAGCAGGGCTGCAGCTCGCCGGGGAGCCACTTCAGAGTCAAAGTAGTTGGCACTTTTCTCAAAGTAAAAGTCAGAAGTGGTGTTGGAGGGGATGGGGAAGAACTCCATGTACCTGGGGGAGGCACAGTGTGAGGGAGGCACATGGTCACGAGATGTGCCCAGCACCCCCCTCACAGGTGACATCTCAGACAATCAGATGGGAAACCCCACACCACCACTGCTCCCATTCCTGCCCCACTCAGTCCCCACAGCACAGAGACCCACCAGTCAATGCCCTTGTGATAGTTGTGTCCATTGAAGAACTGTATCTCCTCAAAGGTCTCTGAGCTGGGATAGTTGCTGCTCAGGTCCGGGTGCATTCCCAGGAAGAGATAAAGGGCGGTTGTTCCTTCAGACAGACAGAAAGCAGGAGCTGACTTGGGCCAAACCTCCCTCCAAGCTCTGCTTCAGGGCAGGAGGGCAGAGAGAAGCTATTTGGGGGTGTGGGGAGTTCTGTCAAGCCTCTTGGAATGCTCATGGCACCAAAGGTGAAGGGAAGCACCTGTTTTTTGAGGCCCGATGATGAGAAGCTTTGGGAATCGGTCACAGGTCTTCTCTTTGGACCAAATGTCTTTGTGCCGTTTGTCTTCACAGGGATCCTGCAACACGGGGGGAAGGATCAGAGAGAGGGCAGCCTGGATGGGACTGCACACCTCTGCTCAGCCCCTCCAGCCTGAGCAGACACATGGGGAGGCCACACTGCTCAATAGGCAGGACAAAGACCAGGCTCATCTCCAGGTCTACAGGGCAAACTCCTTGCTGGCACTGCCCACAGAACCAAAGAGAGGGGAAAATCCACTGCTTACCCAGGAAATCAGAGGGAAATCCAGGTTGGAAACTACCTGAGGCAGTCATTTAGTCCAAGCTCCTGCTCAGAGTGCGGGTATATCAAACTTCCCTCGCCCAGCACAACAAACAGGGCCACTCCACCTACTCAAGGCATAGGGGGTACCTGCCACAGCGGGTCCTTCTCTTCAGAAAAGATCTGGAAGTATTTCTGTGCCAGCTGCACAGGTGGCAACGTCTGCAGCTTCAGGTTGGTCCAGGAGTTGAGGAAGCGGACCAGGTGCTTGAAGGTGTACAAACCCAGGCGGTCGTTGCCGTAGTTGGACAGATGGGTCATGAAGATGCTGATCTGAAGCAGAGAGGACAGAGCAGGGGTTTAGCAGAGCCTCACCCAGCAGCCATCCCATGCAAACAGTTCTGACCCTGGCTGAGGACACCGGGGACTTCTCCCATAGCAGCGCTGGGATAGCTCTGCAAGACGCCTGTCCCTCTGTCCCCAGGCAGTACTCACAGGGTTGAGGAGCACAGTCAGGAACAGTTCACCCCCGTTGATGATTTTGTCTAGCTCACTGGAGCCACCGGGGTATTCATTGTAGAAGATCGTGTGGGTGAAGAGGCCGCAGGTTTGCCGGGGGAGTACCTGGGGCAGGAAAAACATATGGATGGCTTCCAGAGCTGGGTCCCTTTCTCTTCCCAACAAAACGGGAGTCCTTAACCCCTTGGAGGTCAGGACCAATTCCACTGCCCCTCACCAGCCTCAACTTGAACCCACACAACAGAAGGGAGATTGTGGACAGAGGGAAAAGCCAAAAATTGTCCTCACACGAGCCTCTCCCATGCAGGATGAGCAGAGGGCACAGCCCCCTCGAATCGAACCACCTGCTGAGGTTCTGGGTCTTGCTGGGGGGAAAAGAAGAGAGAAGCACCAGAGACAAAGCCTGGCCACTCACCATGATGCCGTTGTGGATGAAGCCGCGGCGATAGCGAGCAGGTTTCAGGTGTGGATACTCCTCCGTGCTCGTCACTTTGATTGACCAAACCTGCTTCCACGCTTCGTACAGCTGCACATGCACGGGGTACACCCCTGAGTGGTGCGGGGCCACGGCGTACCCCATGTCAGTGGGGATGCCATGCTCCTGCAGAGAAGGGAGTGGGGACTGCGTGACTGTGGACACCTCAAAATCACAACATCCCAAACTAATCTCTCTGCAAGGGACTGCCCATTCCCAGCTACAAACTGTCTAAGTTGTGCTTCTGGAGAGCAACCAGGGAAGGGGTGTGCATCCTCTCCTAAGCCTGGCTGTCTCCATGAAAGGGAGCCCAGGAGCAGCCATGCTGGGTGGACACCCACTCCTGGCTTCACTCAGATCCTCCTCATCCCTGTCTTCTGCTGTCACCCACAGAACAGCAGCAGCAAAGCTTTTCTGTGAAGAACAAGGAGATACAGCTATACAGGACTGTAAATTGGTTTATATCAGGAAATTTAAAACAGCCTGGAAATTCTGAGCTGGACAATTGCCTGTCCCAAGTAGGGGTGATCTGGTGTCTCTCTAATTAAGCACATCTAATTATCAGGCAATGAATTCAAATTAGTCTGAAGATCCCTCTCTTAGGCCATAGGATGCAATCATTATTACTGAGTCTGGCTTTACTCGCTTGGATTCAAGACAGCTGTGGGTCAGTCAGAGCACAATCTGGTGTCAGTGCTGGTTTCTGCAGGGCCACACAAAGGACAGCCGAAGAGGACAAACAACCCCTGAGCAAGCTGAAGGGCAGAGGCTGCCTTTCTAAACCAAACATGTCCCCAACAGCTCGGCCTGCAGAGGGAGTTTCCATCAGCTGAAGCCTCCCGGAACAGCCACCGCCCCAGGATCCTACATTATCACTCAGCACAACATCATATGGTGCCAAGTTGAGCATACCCCTGGACTGGACCTCTGTACCCCCACGGTGCTGGGCCAGGTGGGCACAGTTGCAATGCAGAGACAGAGTCTTCCCTTGAACTGGGGCAGCTCACTGCCAAAGCAGCAAGTTGGCTGGTGCAGATAAATCCTTTTGCTCCAGGTACTATTGTGTAATTGGATTTACCCACCCAGCTGCAATGTGGGGGACATGACTTAATGTCACCAGGTCCCTTTATTCCAGTAAGCAGAGATCATCCCCTGGGAATCCTCTCTGCTCCCCTTCTCCTCTCCTCCCCCCACCACAAACATCCCCACCAGTGGCATCTTACTCACGACAGCGAATTTCTTGTTTAAGGTCATCTGCTCAGCGAGAACCGACTGGTTGTGGAAGAGGTGAGGCTGCATGTGGCTCCACATGTGGGGGAACCACCAGAACTCCTTCACATAGGACAGCAACAGGTCATCACCTTCATCCTCGGCATCGGTACCTGTGGACACGACACCTACTGTCACCACGGAGCATGGAGAGCATGTGAGCAGCCAGGGTTGAGGAGGGGGAGGCTCTCTCAGTGACTTTTGGTGCAGGCGGTGGGAGAACAGGGTCGGATGCCTGAGGACCCTCCTGCAGCCCCAGCATCAGCCTCTTTGAGCACCAACCGGTGCCTCAACACCAGTGGTGCAGCGACCACAGGCAAAGTGATGCCCTCGCCCTCCTCACCTGTGTGGAAGAATTTCCCTGAGTATCCCAGGTTGAAGGTGAAGTTTGGGATGTGGGTGCGCAGCTCATTCTGTGTGTCAAACAGCGCCTGGGAGAAGGGGAGGGAAAGCAAAGTGTCCTCAGCATGTGGCCTCAGGGATGGCTGCCACACTGGGGCGAGGACCCATGTCCATGAGAGCTTTGCAGAGGGGCTCCCAGGAGAACGGGGGGATGCTCTGGGGACAGGAAAGCTCATCTCTGGCGCATCCCTGAGCAAGCACAAGTGTCCAGCCCCATACACCCCTTGCCCACCCAGCCAGGACAGCACAGCCGCACCTTGACATCTTCCACTTTCATGCGCGTGCCCTCCTTGCCCACAAAGATGTCGTCGATGTCCACCAGGATGTAGCGGTCGAGCGGCAGGGAAAGCCTCTTGCCCGTCAGGAAGGAGACAGAGTCCACAAAGACCAACTTGTGCAGCCAGAAGTTGAGGTTGTTGCCAAACAGCACCCTCTGGATGCCGTCGTGGAGGCCCAGGTCCTGCATCACAGTGGTGTGCAGCGCGGCGTCCACGCTCATGTGCGGGATGGACTCGGCCGACTTGGTCTTGGCCAGGAGGACTGGCTCGTAGGTGGAGTGGTTGGACTGGAAGACGGTCCAGTCCTCCCCAGGGAGCACACCCTTCTCCACCTCGCTGGGGCGCGTGATGTAGAGCAGCGGTGACTTGGGGTTGATGCTGCAGTCCTTCAGCGCCAGGTTGGAGTGGAGGAAGAGGGGGAAGCCCTTCAGCTGGGCACTGAGCAGGCTGTTCTCGTTGGCCTGCATGAGGAAAATGGGGGCTAGAGGAAATGGGACGTTGGGCACAAGGCAGGGGCTCACTGGGGACACTAACAGCCATAGCAACAGAGGAAGCGGCTCATCACCCCTGGATATCCAGGTGCTAGGTCCCCCTTTCCTCTCTGGAGCATGGGGTGCCCTTGTCCCTTTCACACACTCAATCCTGCTGCTGACCGAAATATCTGCTCATGCTTTTGGCAGACCCCAGCAAGGGTCACTCCTGGGAAACAGGGATGCTAAAAGCAACTGGACTGATCCCAGAAGTGTGTTTTTACCCCCAAAACACCCAGAGGCCACACATCCCCTCCACAGAGAGAGGGCTAAGATAGTGCCACCTGCTAGAAGCCTATGCCCCAGACCAGGCTGCAGCCCAGCTCCACACCAACTCAGGCTGCCTAAAGAAAGCATGGAGAGGGCAAAGTCCCTGTGGGGCAGCAGGATCCCAGAGCCTCCCTGCTCACATCTGGCCTGGCACTGGGGTCTAAGTTCACCCCCTGTACCCCCTTACCTTGAAGAAGCCGATGATGCCCACACCGTACTCCACACAGTACTTGTCCAGCAGCTCCCGGTTCCAGGCATCCAGGTTGACATACTTGAGGACGTTCTCATAGATGATGAGCGCAAAGCGTCCCCGGTCCTTGTCAGTCAGTGTGGGCATGTCCCCCTTCCCCGGGGCAATCTCTGTCCTGTATTTGAAGCGACTCGACTCCAAAATGGCCACGATCTCCTGGCCCAGCTGGGAGTAGAGGCTCTCCACGAAGACCAGCACCAAGGGGTCTGTGCGGGAGGAGTCGACCACCTTGACGGTCTTCAGCGGCAGCAAGCGGGAAGGGGCGACCTTGGGCTCGTCACAGTCCGGCCCTGCCACGTCCCCAGAGGGCTCCAAGCCCCTTTTCCACCCATATAAATAATATGCAGAGATGAAAACACTGAGCAGGCAGAAGGCAAAGAGCAGGAGCAACACCACCTGCGGAGAGAGCTGCCAGATACCCCGCCGGGCCCTGGCCAGCACAGTCATCCTTGCATCTGCTGGGCAAGGTGGGGCCCCTCTCCCCTGCCCGTCCCCTCCCCTCACGAGCCCCGGGGAGGGGAAGAAGCAAGCAAGCAAGCAACCAAAACAAAATTAGACAAAATAAAATTGAGTACTACTAATAAATTAAAATACTAGCAGGCCGCCTGTGCAGGCTCTCTCCCCTCCAGCAGTCGGGCGTCCCTCGCTGTCAGCTTCATGTCACCATGGCAGAGGCACCGAGAGTCCCCTTGCTGAGCCGAAATTCCTGTGGTGATGGCAGTGGTGGCAGCAGCAGCCCCATGGCCTCAGCAGGGCGAGGGGGTGGCGGGCGGCCTGGGTGCCGAACGTGGTGGGAATGTGGCCATGGCAGCTCCCTGGTTCCCCGGCTCCACACGGTGCCCTGCAAGACAGAGGTGGGATGAGAGGGCAGCAACAGGACCAACGCTGCTGCTGTTATTTCTACCAGCACAACAGCCCCGGCAGATCCCTCGGCGAGCTCACTGGCGTGCCAGGGCTTGCCACAGGAACGCCGTGAGCTCCCGACGGCGCTGGGGATGGGGCGGGAGCGCAGTGCGCACGCGTGGCCTGGGATCCCAACTGTGGGGTGAGCCTGGGGTGTAGCAGCATCACCAGGTGCTATGGAGGGGAGCCCTTAGCCCCTTGTGAGTCCCAGTCACTTCAAGCAGCTGGAGCAGCAGCCCCACTCCTGGTTTCCCAGTGGGAGCCAGGCTGTGTCAAGGAGAATGTTGGGGGTGGTCTGAGCCTCTCACGGCCCACCCTGACTGGCAGGGAGGGACACAGGCTGCCGGCCAGATGGGCAGCTCAAGGCCAAGCCAGGAGCCGCCAGACAAGGTCACTGAGAGGGGCACACAGGAACATCCACATGGAGCCGAAGAGACCTTGGGAATATTTTTCCCCTCCCTGTGAAAGGCGCATTTGAAAAAAGAAAAAGGATGGCACTGCTTGCTGGGAGGTGGAGCTGCCCAGGTGACACTGATGCAGCCGGTGTGTTTTAAGGAAAAAATAGTGCTGGCATGGTGGCTGGCAGCCCTGCCCCAAACTCACCATCAGTGTTGGGGACAAGGGCACGAGTCCCTGCTCCTCCCAGGGAGAGCTCCCTGTGCCCTGCCAGCACCACGGCTGAGCGCCCTCCCAACCAACACCAGCCAGGCTCCTAACAAGATTAAACGTGGCCAGCTGAGCGGTACTGTGGATTACAGGCTGGGGCTTGGCAGGGTAATCCTGTCATCCCTGCCCTTCCCTGCAGCGAGTCCTGCTCCAGACACTGCCTCCCAACCCTGCCAGTATGGCATTGCTTCAGCCAGGCCCCTGCAGGTGCCACCAGCAGCCAGTCTCCATCCAGCCTCTGCCACTGTCTCCTCCATCACCACCACCACCCACTAGCAACCTCCCCTTGCCGTCTGTGCCAGGCACAGCCGAGCACCTGGGTTTATAGATTTGTAATTTATCTTTGTGCACATGGATGGTCTCTAGGCAGGACCAAGAGATGATGTACCTTCACTCTCAGACCCCCAAGGTGTGCCCTGCCTGTCTCACCTCACTCCTTTCTCCCATCCAGTGGGGCTGAACTTTCAGCATCCCCGGGCAAACAGCCTCAACAGGATTTTAGGGCAGAGCACTTCTCCAGGTCCAAAAGGAGAAGCACATAGGGATGTTGATTTTAGGGATGTGCCTGTGCAGAGGGAGGTACCTGCCTAGGGGTGGGGAGAGCTGGGACTGTGTTATCCAGCACCCTGACCATGCCATCCTGCTCCCTCTCCGTTTCTTTCATCTGCCAGGAGCAGTGGGTGCTAGCAGCATTCCCACAGTGATGGGTGGGCAAGTGACAACGGTGGGTTTGGTGCCAAGTGCCGGAGCTGGCGGGTGATGGACAGGACTGTGTGTCCATCCTTGCACCACCCTCCATGAGACAGGGACTAGGGCTCTGCACCTCCATCACCTGCCACTTCCAAGGGCGCTTCATTAGTCCATCCTCTTCTAAGAGCTTTTAATTATGGTACTTAATGACCAGGCTTTGGAGACAGGATCTCTGGGCAGACGCTGGCTGACTCTCCCCAGGCTGCCACGTCAAAGCCTGCCCGGGCAGGGGGCCAGCACCGGACCCCTGGAGCAGCCAGGGGTGAGCCGGGACCAGGGCAGGCACGGTCCCGCCCCACACGCCCGCCAGCGCGGCAGAAAGCAGGCAGGAATCCTGCTCTGCCGGTTCACTGCTGGAGCAAACCCTCCATGGGGAGGATGCTGAGGGGTTTGGGGCAATGCCACGGGGTAGGGATGCTCCTGCTTTCCCCATATGAGTGGGTGCTGGCTGCACTGTGCCCAGCAAACCCCTCCAGTGGCAGGAAAGCTGACAGCTCTCTACCAGAGAAGGAAGCAGGTTTAGGTCCAAGAGCACAAAACAAGTCCTTGAGACCAAGAGCTTTTCTAAAACAAAAGGGAAACATGATAAAATAGAAAAAAACCCACAAGAGCTGGCAAGGTGACAGCTGGGGTCAAACTTCCTTTTAACCTGATTTTTAGAAGCTGCTCAGGTGCCTTTTAAACCCACAGTAGTTATTTAAAAGGCACCAGATGGAAATGTCAGCCGGAGTCCCACACACACACCTCAGGCCCCCAGAAACACTACACAGGGCTGGCAGGTTCCCATCACCCAGGTGAGTGCTCAGCCACAGCCACACATCAAGGACCTTGGGAGAAAAAGCCCTGGAAAATGCTCTTTGCTGATGGGTTTCTGAGCAATACCACAGCCCAGGCTCCACTGGAGAGGAGGCTCAGCAACGAGGCTTAGCCACAGTGCTCTTAATCCGGCTGCCCTGACAAACACAATCAGCGTCCAAGCAGCTTCCCAGCGTAGCTGGGAGCCCGGAGCACCCTGCGGAGCTGGATCCGACCCCAGGACAGGCAAGGAGTGCAACCAGTGGGCAGGGAAGCCCTTTACTATCAGCACTTCAAATCTAAGAGAGCTGCAGGAGGAAGAGGAAAATGGTTGAAAAGCTTTTCTAAATGCACCCCCCCCAGTGCAGTTGGGGGCTGCGGTTTCCCCCTGCCACAGACACTCCCTGGGGAAACCCTGAACCCCAGAAAGCCAGAGGGGCACTCAGGAGATGAGAGGGGATGAAACCATCTCCATTAGCAGCTTGCAGTGCTCTTCCTTTAACCTCCGGTGAGATTTTGCAGGGATGCAATGGGAGGATTAAATATAAGCAAGGAAGTGCAAGGAGATCCGGAGGAGAGGGAAGGGTCAGTCATCCCAGCAGACAACCACAGCAGGGTTTGATTTATTGGGGGGTGGAATAGGTCAGGCTGCAGGTGCAAGCAGTGAAGATCAGGCAGTTCACAAGTCTCGACTGTCAGATAAATCAACTGTCCCAATCCCACAGCCCAGGGATGGGAGGTGAGCTCAAAACTACGGGTGTGACACAGCAAGAAATTGCTCACACACTTCTCTTGCACTGCTTTGGAAAGGGCTGCAAGGGGGGATCAGGCACCACCTTCAGGGAGAAGACACCCCAAGACTTTGTGCAAGAACCCCAACTCGACTCCAGCAGCTCACAAACCTCCAACATTCAACCCACAGAGATGAAGCCACATCCTAAACACCACATCCAGATGGGTCATCCTGCTCCTCTCCTGCCAGCACCCTCTGGGTGGGCACCCCTGCTCCTCACTCCTCATGGTCGCAGGGAGAGACCCACCACTGCTGGGTGATCACCAGGTCACCACCATGCCAGCTCCACTTCTCCATGTAAGCCAGCCCTGGGGGTTAAGCAGGAATGGAGGAGGATTTAGAGGCAGGATGCTAAATTGCATTGCACAGCTCAGTGATTTGCAATCACTCCTGCTCGCTCCAACACTTCCCTTCCCATATACAACCACCGCAGGGAATGCGGCTGGCTCGGCCCCACCAACACATCTGTTTCATCTCCCACCTGGACACTGGAAGGCAAAAGGCTACTGGAAGGTCTAAATTTGGCCAGGCCGGGACCCAGGCCCCCAGCAGGGCAACAGTGCTCATCCCACCCTGCCTCCTGTCTCTCCCACACCTCACACACTCTTGCCAGCATTCCCAGTGATCACTAAATGGTGGCTTGGAGCCCTGGGAATCAGCACTACCTGTAAAAGATGCACAAAAGGCAGCCAAATTATTAATAATAGGTTTAAGTTCCCTCTAGAGGGAATTCCCTTCACTCGCTGGTAATATTTAGAGGGCTACAGATCTAAAACCACTGAGCTAAGCACGTCCTTTGAGAGGAGATTAATGCCATCACATTATTCAAGAGACAACTGCAAGCTCAAGACAGGGGAGCTTGCTTTGAAAATGAAAGAGTAACTGGCGTGAAAAAATGGCCTTTAAACACCCACCTCTGCACTGCTGCCTGGATCAGTTCTGAATGGCAGCAATGCCAGCTGCCACTGGAAGTATCTGCAGAGAGCTGAGAGCACTGGCAAGGGAAAAGAGCTATCATAGGGTGCAAAGGACCACAGCCTGTCCCTGTCCCCATCATCTCCCTCCCCAGCCAGGGCCAGACCCACTAGCCAAGACAAGACACAATCAGGAGGACATGATTTTTACTGTGGTGCGTGATTATGATCCCATCAAGATGCTCCTGGAGCTGGGACTGAAGCCCTGCACCAGAGCAGCCCTGTGAAGCCACAGCAACCCAGGGAGAGGAAACCTGGCATAAAAACTTCAGCCACTGCAAAATCAAGGGATTTTTCCTGGTGAACCCCATGTCCTGACAGCCTGGGTCATGAGCCTTTAGGATGGGCCCAAGAGACTTGGACAGAGGGGTGAGCTGTAGGGATGTCCAGCCACCTCCTGCCAGGTGGCAAACCCAGGATGTCCGGGCAGGGGAATGGGATGTGGAGCAGACAGAGAGAGGAAAACAGGCAAAAGGACACAGAGGAACAGAAAGGAGCTCGTCCTGGTCACCTACTTGCCAAGGCTGCCCCGTGGTTTTGCAATGCCAGATAAGGAGCGTCTTAATGGTAGATTACACAGGCTGCTTAAGCGCTTTGCAAACAGTACTTACAACCTGCCAGGGAGAAAAATATCCTGCTGATGGGAGAGGGACAGTCCCAGCTCTGCTTTCCTAAGGACACTCGCCTTCCCCCGGTGCCCAAAAGGTGCAAAATTAAAGGACAATGGCAGCCTGGCAGCTGACCCTGGCACAGGAAGGGTCAGGCAGCCACCAATGCTGCTCCCATCCAAAACCCACCCAAACTTGGCTTCTCTCCTCTATGCACAGGCTGGATAGGAACAAACACAAGGAAATATCAGGCAAACTCATCGGTGATTTATAAGGTCTGGAGCATTTCCATCCCAGGAGGACTTCAGCAGGAAAATCCCCCTTTTTCTCAGCTCTTTTTGTAAGATCTGAACTATAAAGCCCAGATAGAAATGAGCAGTTGGAGCATCCACCTGGACTGCTTCTGCTGAATCAAGCTTC
This sequence comes from Pseudopipra pipra, assembly GCF_036250125.1. NCBI lineage: Eukaryota > Metazoa > Chordata > Aves > Passeriformes > Pipridae > Pseudopipra > Pseudopipra pipra. Next base: position 13,910,921 of record NC_087563.1, read on the forward strand.
CCCTCAATGCCTCACTCCCCTCTGGAAATAAACCTCTGTCTCTGTCTGCCCACCACCTGCCTGCTCCTGTGGGAAAGAAACCAATATGAGTGATGAGCCCAGTGAAAGTGGTCAAGGATTTTCACTCTAAAAAAAGTTATTTTTAGCCAAAGTGCCCAGCTCTGGAAGAGGCGGTATTTTACCCAGAGAGCCCTGTTAGCACCTCAGTTTTACCGCAAAAGATAAAAGTAATGTTTTTCTCGGGTTTTCTTCAAAAAAACGATCATGAGAATGGTTCTTTCCCTGCAGAGGGATGGAAAGGCAAAGTCCGGTGTGTGGTAAATCACTGCAAGTATTTGGTGAATTTTGAGGGGAGAAAAAGCTTCAATGAATTAATTTTTTTTCCATGGCAGAGCAGCTGGCAAACCCAACTGGCAGGGCTTTTAAGACTAGTTCTAGCAAACCTCAAATCTTAATCCCATGTGCCCAGGTCCTGCCCATGCCAAATCTCATCTCCCAGCCCCTTCCCCAGCTCCAAGGTGCTGCAGCCCCTACCAGTGAGGCTGTACAGAGGAATCCCCCTGAAGAGGTCACCCCGTTTCTGATCCTGAGGCACCAGCGGCTCCCACCACCTTTGTCCTCAGCATCCCGATTTGGAAGAGCACCTCTCTATCTCCCAACACCCACCACGAAACCAGCCTCCTCCATAAACTAGGCCAGCAATTAGCAGCAGTCATTAGCTTTCCTACACCCCAGGGATGCTGGGCTGGGCAGCCAACCCCCAGCAATTATGATCCCTGACACCATCCCAACCAAACACCCCAACATCCCAAAGCCAGGTTATGGTTCGGGTTGTGCCACTGCAACCCCCAAAAAAAAGCTGGAGCCCTTTGCAGGTGACTCTTCTCAGGGGTATTTTTTGCCCTTGAATCCTTGGGAACAGCCTCAGAGAGGAGGCTGGGGGAATTCTCCCAAACCTTAATTGAAAGAGGCACTTAACGAGGAGAGTTTCTTTTGTCTGTTAATTGAAACAGGTTCTTAGTGACAAAACTCTCCATGAATTTTAAGTGGGTTCACAAAGGGGGAAAATCCACTCAATGAATTGGGTTTTCCTGCTTCGAAATTTGCCATGTCAGTTCCTGTGGCTCTCCAAGCACTCAGGAGCCTTTCTGGATAATCAGGGCCTAAATCCCGAGTATTTTAAAAAGAAAAAGGGCAAAGGGAAAATAATCCCACATGAATTTTTATACTTCATGGAGCAGCAGTCTGTGCTCTACCCACAAGGTCACAAGAGGACTCCTACCAAAAAAGCACGGACTGAAAGCCCCTTAATGCCACCTTTTGCAGCCTCTGACATTTTGCTTGGCTAGACTTTCCCTGCAGAGGTGTTGATCCTGCTGTGAGTGTGAGGGTGACCCTGGATCATAGAGAGCTGCAGGGCAGCAGTGATTCCCTCAGCTCAGCTAAGGCAGCGCTGCGAGACTCAAAGGACAGGCCAGCTGCTTCTTTTTTTTGACAGCTTCCCACTACGGGGATCCTAAAGTTGGTAGGAGAGCAGATCCATCCCACCACAGAAGAACTGGGTGTTCCCCACCAGCTGTTCTGGGGAGCACAGGCTGCCCTGCAAGTCACAGCCCAGCCCCAAAACAGCCCTTTTGCAAAGCAGCATCCATAAAACCACAGCATGAACCAGCTTACGGAGAGCAACTGACCCAGCCAGTGCCTGCATTCTGGAGAAATCCCTGCAAGGATGGAGCTGGCCTTTCCTCCCAGGGACTCCCTGGGATGCTCCTGCCAGACCACATCCATGATGCCCCGATGCTTTGCTGAGCTGCAGATGACCTCCACTTCCCTGCAGTCTGCCAGGACAGACGCTGCCAGGAGCCCAAAGCACCCCCAGGGCCGGGTGCTTGCGGCCAGTATTGAACTAGAAGTCGGAGCAGTCCCTGCCGTGAGCGTGGGTGTGCTCCTGTGATGGCTCCTGGGGTGGCAGGTCCTTTGGGAAGGGCTGAGCAGCACACACTGACGCACAGGCGGGATGCTTCCAGGGCCAGCACTCTCCAAGGTCATGGCCAGGCCAGGCTGGAGGTCAGGTCTTTTATTAGACCAATGGACACAGTTGGAAAAACCGACACATTTTGGCTGCACAGACATTCCTTGGACATCTGTTTTTTCCTAAAGGTATTAGTTAGGCTAATAAAAGACATTACCTCTGCACGCAAACTTTGTCACCCTTAAAACGCACCGGAGGCTGCAAGGCTCAGCAGCCCATGGGGAGCAGGAACAGGCACAGAGCACAGGAGGCACTTGCTAGAGCTGTTTTGTTTTCACCCCCTAAAACAGCACTGGCAAAGCCCATGCCTGCCCCCGGCAAGCACAGCACTGGGGCTGGCACCCAAGCTGCTTCTGGCCTCCCCTATTTCCAGATCCGTGTCTGAGGTTGCAGGAATCAAGAGGCATGTCCCAGGGAAGCCTGTTGCTTTAGTTTACCTTCTCCCCAGCTACAGCATCAGCCCTGTCCTTTCCTTCTCCTCTGCAGGGGCTCCAAGCCAAGCAAATGCTCAAGGAACCAACTTTTGATGGCCCACCTGCACCTCCCCATGCTTGTGCTTTCAGCTTGTGAGAGCTGATAAACTACTGGCACCATCTGCTCCTTCATATGACCCCGGACAGCAGGACCAGGGGACCACACTGCTCCTGGCCTGGGGACATTCCCCATTCAGGTGGGCTCCCATGTCCCCACCAAGCCATCTGGCAAAACATCCCCATTCCAGGTACCCACACAGACTCCTTCCCTCCTGGCCTCAATCTCACTATCCAACATAAATCCAGGAGGCCAGCAATGCACCAGCACAGTAAGGGATGGATCAAGGCTGATAGAGGAGACTGAAAATGGCCTGAGCCCTGTGTCCAGGCACTGATAGCAGTTTGCAGCCATATCTTTAACACCTTTTTAACACATCCCCCTTTTTTAAGGGCTCCAAGCCCTGAGGCTACAGAGCTGTATAAGGCTGTGAAGATATAGACAGTGTTGGGAAGGAAGGGGATACTGGGTGAGGTGCTGACAAGTAGCTAGAAAACACCTGAGTTTTGCTGGGGCCAAGGCATGGGAGGCAGAGCCAAGAGAGCAGCAGGATACCCCAGGGAGCAGGGACAACTTGGGGGCTGTCATCCTTCCACACCATACCTAAAGCCATGGAATGAGATACACATCTCCCTGTGTGGTGCATGGAGCAGAACAGGACATCCCTCACCATACATCCAACCCTTAACATGCCCCAGCCCAGAGAGACAGAAAACACTTCTTCTTCCCTGCTTTACATCAGTGATGAGACCTTCCAAGATACTTTGGGTTCCCTGGCAGAAGGGGGACAACAGGGCAGAGCTCCGGGGAGACAGTCTTGGTCTCTCCAAGACAACCTCCATCTTTGGACCAGACAAGTAGCAGAGTTGAACTCCAGACATGCCCACCATGAATACCAGGGCAATTCCTCCCGGGACACCCCACATTTAGGGATCTCTTGACCTTCCTAAATCCCTCCAGGAAGGCTCATGCCACCTGATGGTTGTGCTGAGGATCCTGTCCCCTTCCTAGGACAGAGGGCTACAGCAAGGTCCTTCTGTTTTTGGGGAAGACATGGGAACCGAGGCACTCCCATCCACAGCCCCCTCACTGCTGGCCAACAGTCACAAGTGGAATTTACAGCTTGATATTGATTTGTCTTCTGCAAGCTCTGCCATTGCAGTCGGTGGCTTTTGCAGGAAAACAACATGAATCATAACCTACAGGCCGCCATCTCCCTGCGTCCGCACGGTGTGACTCATCCAGCCCTTCCAGGGGTCTTGGCACTGCTCCTCCACACCTGGGGATGGGCACAGAGAGGAGTGCGGGGGCACCATCTCCCACTGGCACCTGGGGACTGAGTTGTCACAGCCCCCCAGGTCTCCAAGAAAGCAGCATCACACTTTCCCTCCACCTGGGTCCTCCTGCCCCCGTCTCAGGCTCCACCACCACCAGCACACACGTGGTGATGGCAGCGGTAAGAACAAGCCAAACAATGCCACCACCAGGGTCAAAAACACAAAAGGAAGCCAAGGGCAGTCCTGAGGTACTGAAGTTGAAAGGGTTGGAAACATCAGTGAGAGAGACTGGTAACCCCTGTCCTCCGAGGCCATGAAGCAGGGACAAGACACAGGAGCTTAATATCTTGCTTCTCTCTTTGTCTTGAGTCCTAACCTCATTTTAGTAGGCTCTACCCCAATACCCAAAAGTAAAACCACAACTCATTAAGGTACATCCAGAAGGCAGAATTCCATAAAAAATCCTTTTAAGCAGAACCCTCCATGACCCTGCCCCAGAGCACGAACAGCCAAGAGAGCAGCTTCATCTCCGGTGCCCACCCAGAAACCCCCAAGACAGGATGCTCAGTGGGATCACAACCCTCTGTGCCCAGCCCAGCACCCAGAGATGCCCCCAAAATCAAACCTGTTTATAAAAGCCTGCAGAAGGAGAGGAGCAGGCAGTGCTGGTGACACTCTGCAGCAGGGACACGCTCGCCTGTGCCATATTTCACCATGACACGCTACTGAAGAAAATATTAATCATTCCCTCTTCATTCCAGCCTGGTTTTTGACTGAGGCGTCTTTTTCCTTCTGTTTAAATTACCACCAACAGCGTATTAAACATGACATGTTCTACAGTACTGACAATACCGCATAGAGAGGGGGAAAAACACAAAACAACCTGTAATGAAAAGTCTGTTTGCCTGGGATGGGTTTTCCATCCCCACCCAAACACAGCCACACCAGACCCACCAGCTTCCCAAAGGCACGAGAAGCGGGAAAGGCTTTGTGTGAGTGAGCATCCGTGTCCCATGGCAGTGACACCAGGTTGGAAGGGAGGAACTTGGGGACTGCAGCTGCTGGGGTGACATGGTACGTACCGGGGGCTGGGTGAGGTGAACCTCATGGGAGGCTTGGGAAGGTCCTGGCTTCCCCTACGCACACAAGGATGCCCCAGACACAGATGGGCATTGGAAAACATGAGCTTTGCCTTCACCATCCTTGCCCAAAAGAAGCACCACTGGTGAAGGGAAGATGCTTGGCGATCCCGCCAGAGACCAGCTATGTTGGGGTTTATTTTCCTGCTGTATCAAGTCCCGCACGTTTTTTCTATTGTTTAATTTCCTTCTTCTCCACCCACGGCAAGTTCACTCAGAAGCAAGGAACTTATTTCCTATTGAATTCATCCTGGTTGTTTTATTTGGAATAGGACAACTTCCCTCAGCCATGGTCGCTGTGTGCAGCTGAGGGGAGAAGGCACAGGGCCGCTCACCTCCCCATCTGCACCAGCCCCAGGGAAAAAACACTCTTAAGATCAAAGTAACAAAGATGCTGCTTTGCTGCAGGAAGAGGTGCTGTTCCAAGACCGCCGGTGACAAAGGGGCACTGCAAGGCACTTGCTTCCCAACACTGTGAGCACCAGTAGTGGGAAGATGACCATTCCATGGTGTGCTGTGGCAACTGCTGGTTGAGACCACAGGAAGGGAGAGCCCCAGTGGTGGGATAAAACTACAGTGCTGGGAGGGAGCACAAGTCTTGATAGGAAGCCAAGCCTTCCAGGTGATTCCAAAGGTTACCCAAGCTGGTGTGTCTCTGTACCACAGGGTATCAGGGGCTGCCCCCGTCAGCGGTGGAGGCAAACCCAAAATACTTGGGGAGATAACACACATAGCTATGCGCGAGTGGCCCAGGAGCTCACCGGTGGCTGGGAAAAAGCCAGGACCTCTTCCAGAGGTGGTGGTGAGGTGCTTCACAAGGGACGCCAGCCAGAGTGGCCAAGCCGTGCCATACGCAAGGTGTGAACTTCCACAGCGGCTCTGGGCCGCGCTGGTCCCGCACGGCTTTAGCCAACACCGCTCGCACCCCTGCGGAGCGGGGACGCCCCAGGCCTCGCCTGCTCCCGGCCGGTGCCCGGGCAGCGGCGGGGCGGGGACACCCCCGGCCCCCGCGCGGCCTCCTCCGAGCCCCCCGTGCGGCGAGAGCCCCCTCGGCCCGGCGGGCCCGCGGGGCGGCTCGGGGCGCTGGGCTCCCCGCCGGACCCCCCGCTCCGCCCGGGCCGGCTCCTCCCGAGAGCACCGGGGGGAGCCGCGGTTCCCGGCGGGGCGGGAGGAGCCGCCGGGCCCCGTCCCCGGCGCAGCCCGGCCGGGGCGGTGCGGGGCCCGGCCCGCGCTGCCTCCCGCTCGCCCGCCCGTCCGCCCTTTGTCTGCGCCGCCCGCCCCGCTCGGGCCGTACCTGCCGCCGCCGGGCCCGCTCCGCCAGGCCGCCGCCTCCACCGCCGCCCGCTCCGCCGGGCTCCGCCGGCCCGGCCCCGCTCGGCGCGTCCCGCCCGCCGCCCGGGCAGGCACCGCCCCCGCCGCCCCCCGCCAGCACCGCCCCGGGGGCCGCGAGGGGCTCCCGCCGCGCCAGGGGCAGCGCTGACCGCGGGGATCGGGGCTGCCCTTGCCCCGGTGCTCCCCCTGCCCAGCTCCTCGCCCCGTCCAGACCCCGGGGTGACCGTGAGCCCGGCGATAATTCCCCCGGCGGGAGAGCTCTGATCGCCGGGCTCCGAGCGCCTGTGATGATCCATGTGCCCGGCGATGCTCCCGCCAGGCCCCCGCGCTCCCGCGGTTCCCCGGGATGAGCGTGATGGGGTGTGCGAAGGGTACGGCACAGGGAGTGTGTTTGATAGAACTGGGGTGTCAGGCTCACGGCTCCTACATAGAGCCCTTTCATCCTTCCCCCAGTGTATGCACACCCTTTTGTGTCAGAGTTTTGAAGCCAGCCAAGCCTGAGGTTGTCCCCATCCTCCTCTCCAGCCGCAGAACCCAGGTTCAGAGTGCTGGTACACCACATCGTTTTAGCTTTTCCGCCCCGGCTCCAAGACAAGCTCAAGGGCCACATCTAAGTCATGGGCTGGCGCCTCCAACCTGCATGCACATACATACAAAATTCCCTTCATTCCTCAGAGAGGGGAAAAATGAGCTTAACGTTGCTCAGTTGCTCCACTCCTGCCCCTGCCCTGCCCTTGGAGGCTGCTGAGGACACCAACAGCTTGCGGGGACATGCTCCAGTCCAGGGGAAGGGAGCCCACGTTAACCACCAGAACGAGCCGCCCAGGTCCATCTTACTGCCCATGTCAGAAGGGATGTGGTACATTAGGACGACCCTGTCAGGTTTCATGTCCAGTCCATGGGGACAAAGTTTCATGTCCAGCTCACAGGGATAGGATGTGGCAGGTCTGCTGGGTCTGGTTTAGGCAGCATGTTCTGGGAGAGCTTCCGACTGAACCTGAGTCGAGGAAGCAATTTCAATCAAATGAAACAGACAGATAAACAAACAAAAAGAAAAGAGGAAAGGAAATTGTAGGGAAAGAGACACAAAGAATGGGAGACAATTACGGCTGCAAATTTTCTAACGGGCTCTGAGGCGTTTATTGAAGTCAAAGATTTCTTTATCCTTAAACATTTCACTTCCCTCACGAGCCTTTTCTCTGAAGATCCCTGAATAACTTGCCAACGCCAAAGTTACTTGAAAACTCAGAAAACAAAAAGGGACAAACAGCAAGTTTTTAAACTGCGAACTGCTGTAAAAGGTATTAAAGGGATTACAGTTTTTTTCAGCCTTAAATGATTTGCAAACTCAGCCTGAAAAAAGTATCTCCCCCGGGAACAGCATTCCGAGGCCATGCTAACCTCTGCCAGAGGAGATTCATGCACAAATCATTGAGCAAAAAGCCAGCAATGAGTAATCAAAGGCACGCACCAAACTCCAAGAACAATCTGCAGAATCCACAATCTCCAGTGGTAAAGTTTTCCACTGAATAATTTCTTCTGTGAAAAAGGAATTCGTTGAATTCTTGGTCTGACATTTGCTAATCCTTTTTTTTTTTTTTTTTTAAAGAATGACTGACTCGCGGGAAACAGAAGGCTGCTCAGAAAGGCACTGGGGTTTATTAATACCAGCTCTGCCATTTTACATGAATATCAGGTAGCTTTTTTTTTTCCTGTCTTCTGTTTGCAAACACAAAGGAAACCAGTTCCTTTCCTGTGTGCTTTAACTCACAGGCTCTTCTTCAGCACATCTGTCGGAAAGCAGTTCAGCGGCTTTCCTCCACATTGTCTCCAATTTATTAATCAACACTTTCAGCTCCCTACTGAGTTACAGCCAAATTATGGTCCTTGAAGTCCATGGCAGCACTTCCACTGACTTCATTAGGACCAGAAACTGACTCTTGAAGTCTCTGCCAATTCCTTAAGTGCTTTAACTTCAGTGTTGGACATTTCTGTTTTAATCTTCTTACGCCTGTTTCTGACACATCATTTACATGTGTGCACGCACAAACTGCCTTTCTGAAACTAAAAACTGCCTTAAAAGCAAACGGAAAAGTTTTATTTGTTTACCTGTGAATGGGTGGACTCAGGACCCTGAATGTGTCTTTGCCAGGGCTGTTAGAGGACAGATGCCATTTTGAGGGGCCTGTTAGAGAGCCCCAACCGCAGACCCTGCTCCATACCAGGGAGACAGCTGGGGTTCATCCTGCTGTGGGAAGAATTTTGGCCTATTCCAGCTCCAGTCTCTGTTTCAAGGCCACCACTGGTCCGGTGGCTCGTGAGAACAAGTCGCAGCCATGGAAACTGTGATATTTGAGCACCAAAAATTCCTGCTTGCGGGAAGCCTGGAGCTGAGACCTTCACAGGTCAGGCCATTTACTTCCCACTGACCCCTCTCAGCCTGAACTAGTTTACTCCAAGGCCAAAGCCCCGCAGGAGGAGAGGTTGGGAGCTGTGTTCCCATTTCCCTGGCCTTTTGGTTTAGTCACTGGCTGAGTTATGAAATCTGCCTGCAGCGTAACCCTGTCTGTGGGTTTCCCATGGGCTGGAGAGGCTATTACCGAGGAGCAGTTGGAATGTTAATTACCCATTAAGGAACTAAATCTGGGGGATTTCTCAAAGCAAATAGACATAATCTCTGGCACTGACCCCACCTCTGGCACTGACCCCACCCTGGCCTGAGCATCCTTCCCTTCCTGGCAGGCTGGAGGATGCAATCCTTGCAGCCTCTGACCAGTGCCTCCCTTTTTGCTCATCTCAGCCTGGGAAGACTCTCAGTGCTGTCCTCGGCAGTAGGACAGCCTGGCTGGAGCTGGCATTCAAGCCCCAGGAACATTTTGCAGGGTAGGCAGTTCTCTTGAGGATACACCAGGACTAGTGCAAGGCAAAGTGAAAGGGAAGAATGTGTCCTGGGGAGTGAGGAAAGCCCCATCCTGCCCAGAGGGACCAGGAGCAGCCTGTTTCCCAGCAGCTTTGGGGCTGAGGGCTCTGTGGAATTTCGAACCGATGGGTAAGTTTTTAACAGCTCATCCGGTTATTCCAGCCTGTTACCCCATAAATGGAGGTCTGTCTGTTTCCTTGCCTCTGATTTGCATCTGTTCCAGGGCAACATCCACAGGCTGGTACAAACCTCGCCAAGGATCATCACAGCCAGCCCTGCACACGTGGCTCCATGGGGATAAACCCACCCTGCCTGGCTGCCATGCACCCCTGACTGTCCCCAGGCTCCTCCTCAGAGGGGTCACCCGCAGCCACACATGGCCTGATGCAGGCTGACCTCTGCAATACCCCCTGCTGCTGACTCCTTCCTTCCCCTTTCCTCCAAATCAGGCCACGGCTGCTGTCACTGGAGCCCCCGGCTGGAATTACAGCAGTGCTGCCAATGTGTATTTTAAAAACCTCTCCTTCAGTATTTAAACTGGAAGATCCCTGATGCAGTGGCAAACGGGTAACAAAGACAGGAGTGAGTGAGGGTGGCCCACTAGGTCAAGACAGGCATCCCTGAGCACAGAGGGTTTTCCCAGGGAAGAAACCTGGCACATGGGAGTGCAGAGAGCCTTATGGACCAAACCTCCTCTCCCTGGTGGCAGCGCCAGAGGTTTGCAATCTGCCTCTCTTCCAAAGGTCTCTGATGTTCCCCGTCCTTACTCTCCTGAGCGCTTTCTAAATTATTTGGAACCAGAAAATATTTGCTTGCAGGATCACCTTTATGTGAAAATTTACAAATTTTGCTGTAGAGCTGGAACAAACCTCCCTGATCACAGCTCTGGTCCCTGTGCCATCGCTCAGAGCTGCACAGCCTGCGCTGCTCCCATCAGCTGCTGGAGCTTCCCATGGAGAATCACCGGACTGAAACCTCTCCCATTATCTCCTCGATGAAAAATACTCCAGACTTACACATACTGAACCACCACACACATTCCCAAGCACCTCCTTTTAGCCAGGGCTCCTGCCTGAGCTTGGGGCAGGGACAAACAGCTGCCTGGAGACCCCCATGACACCTCGCTGTGCTCAGTCCCCACAGCAGAGCAAGGAGGAAAGGCCTGTGCCCCAACATGGCTGAGTGCCAGCTGTGGCTGTGTAGCCAGGGGGAAAGGCCCCGCGTGCTGGAATTATGGCCATCTTCATCCGGTTGTTTTTTACACTGGTTCGTTTCCAAAGCTTTCCCGGGGCAGGTCTGCCAGGAACCCAACCACCCAACCGCGCCCGCCTCCATCTTGGTGAGGGGCAGAGGGACAGGAGGTGGCAGCGCCATGTTGGGAAGGTCGAGCCGAAGAGGAGAGGTGGTGGGGCAGCCGCCATCTTGGGGAGGTCAGTAGGGGAGGCAGAGGAGGGCGGTGACGGCGCCATCTTCGGAAGGTCGAGGCGGCCGCCATCTTGGGGAGGTCGGCCCTGCTTGTCCTCGGGAGTGCCGGTCACGGTGTGGCGGCGGCGTCCGGCGTGGCGGGATCGGGACCGGGATCGAGATCGGGATCGGGATGAGGACCGGGATCGGGATCAGGGCACAGCCTTGTGCTTGCCGTCGGGGACACGTCGCGTCCCTCCATCCCTTCCGGGTGAGGCGGTGCCCCCCGCCCCCTGACCCCGCCGCTTCCTTTCCGTGGCGGCCGCCGGAGCAGACGGGCAGGTGAGTGCGGGGCTGTCTCGCATCCGCCGCCATCCGCCTGCCCGCGCCTCGCCGCGGGCCCCGGGCTCTGCGCCCGCCCTCACGGGCCCGGGGTTGCGTGGGACAGCGCTCCCGGCGCGGGGCGGGCGCGCCCGGCCGAGCGGGACCACGGGCCGCAGGCGAGCCCAGGGCGGGCGGAGCGGAGCCGCCGGCGGGAGGTGCAGGGCGGCACGGCCCTGAGCGGCCGGGGCTGTGCCCCCGAGCGCGGGAGAGCGGCGGGGTCGTCGCCCGGGGGTCGATCCTGGCGGTACAGCGTCTGCTGTGTCGGCCTCACTGGGCTGGGGACGGCGCTGTCCGTGGGGCCTGTGGATGTGTCGGGAAGGGGATGTGGCGCTGTCGGGGCGGCCGCGCAGGCACTGGTGTAAATTAATGTTGTCTGCGGAGAGGGGACCAGCGAGGGTGAACGCGGGTTCTCTTGGAGTTGGTTTCCTGGGCGAAGCGGTTGAACATCTCACTTGTGCAGGGCGCCGGCTGTAGCAAGTATTTGGCAGGAGAGGGCAATAGGGAACCGTCTTCCTGTGCTCGGGACAGAGGCACGGGATCCATGGCCCCCAAAACAAACAGCCGAGCGCCGGGTCTGCTGTCTCCCGTCGCTGAGTTTCGTCTTCAGAGGCAGAAGATTTACCTGGGCTAGTCCCAAGGATGTGGTTAGGAGAGCAGTAACATGGAAGAACCCAAGCTAGTACTTAAAAGGTGTGCAGAGTTGGACCTTAGTGACCAAATGAGGTCTTTAATAGTTGTTTGGCTTGGTATTTTCTTTCCATAAAGTCACACAAGCAAGGGGAAGTGCTTGGCACTGCTGGTTACCAAGGAAAGGGCCCCCCTCGTGTGCAGCTGTGGTGGGGCCTGGGGACAAGCGCAGCAGGAGAGACCCCACTAAGCAGCTGTGGGTGGTGACCTGTGTGCCAGCATGCAGCAAAGCTGGGAATCCCGGGGTTTGTAAGAAATCTGCTTGTACCCCCAAATTGCCGCTTCTGTTTTGCCAACGGTAACTCATTTTTCTTGCTTGGTTGGAACAGTAGGAATTTCATAAAATCCTTTAGCAATGCTGAGAAACCTAGCATCACTCATGCTTCACTTTGGTTGTTGTTCAGAAATGGCACCTCGTAAGGGCAAGGAGAAGAAGGAGGAGCAGGTCATCAGCTTGGGACCGCAGGTGGCTGAAGGAGAGAATGTGTTCGGTGTCTGCCACATCTTTGCTTCCTTCAATGACACTTTTGTCCACGTGACTGATCTCTCTGGCAAGTGAGTATTGAACACCCATCACCTCGCTGTGGTACATGGCTCCTTCAGGTGCGAAAACAGAAACTAGGCTTGGCAAGAGGTTCCACCAAAGTCCTGGAGCTTCTGCTGAGCCCGATGGGATGGTGCATGTACACAAACCAGGTGGCTTGGTGAGCTCCTCTGATCAATGTTGTACTCAGGGTACTAGGTGGCAGTTTATTGATCTGGTAACGTTGACAATAACAGGTTCTCTCCCTACCCAGAAGCTGTTTTGGGGGGAGGAACAAGGAATGGCTTTCTCCTGAGTGTTGTCTTTTCCTTCTGTAGGGAAACCATCTGCCGTGTGACCGGTGGGATGAAGGTGAAGGCAGACAGAGATGAGTCCTCTCCCTATGCAGCCATGCTGGCAGCCCAGGATGTTGCCCAGAGGTGCAAAGAGCTGGGCATCACCGCCCTGCACATCAAACTACGTGCAACTGGGGGGAACAGGTACGTCACAGGGACACTGGTGGTCACTGTGGTGGCTGATGGTGAAGGGTTTGGGTCTGGGACAGGAGGAGGATGGTTTGGAATGGGGAAGGTGGGATTTTTAATATTGCTAGTTGTTTGTAAACTCTGTTCAGCTTCTGAGTCATTTAAGGGGTTGTTGGTTCTGACTCTCCTCCAGGACCAAGACTCCTGGACCTGGTGCTCAGTCAGCCCTGAGAGCTCTGGCCCGCTCTGGGATGAAGATTGGCCGCATTGGTGAGTGAGGGAGAGCGGGATTAATTAGTGAAAGGAGCTTTGTAGGCATGTGTGCTGCTTGGTGTGATGGTTTAACTTTGGGATGTTCTTCGTGGCCGCTCAGGTGGCACCAAAGGAAGGATTTAATTTAAGCAAATCCCTAAAGTGATGATTCCTCAGGAGGTGGTGAGAGCAGAACTCAGAACCCAGGTTTCTGTGTACAGGGCAAACCTCAACTCACAGCAGGGTACCACTGTTCCTTGGATGTCACAGCGCTTGTCCCATAGCGGTTCAGTCACCTAAAAATACCTTGGTGGTCTCAGCTTGAGACAGTGACTCAGTTATAGTGGAGTTCTCCAGCTGCTGGAGGAGAGTCCTGAACTTTGTGGGGGAGTCACAAGAAGCTGCAGTGGCTGTGCTGAAAATTCATCAAGCATCCTGTTTCTTTGGAAACCCTGTGGCTGCTTGGTTTAAGTGGGATGGGAGATGGGAATTTTTGCTTCCTATACATTAAAAGCTCTGGGTGCCCAGCTTGTGGGAAGTTCCCAAGTTCCACTCTACGGAGCATACCTTCTGCCCGTGTGTGGCCCCTGCACTGCCAAGGTGCAGCCATGAGGCTGGGGTTGGTGGCTGTGCCCCACTGGTTTCTGGGGGTACCTCTGGAAGGTAACAGTGTGTTTTGGGTTTTCTTCCCCCTGCAGAGGATGTCACCCCCATCCCCTCCGACAGTACTCGCAGGAAGGGTGGTCGCCGTGGACGTCGTCTGTAAACAGCGCTGCACCTTCTGTTTATTAAAGCTCTCTTAAACCTCTGCTCAGCTGTGTTTTCTTATTGGGGTGTGCTGGACTTCCATGTAATGCCATCCATGGATGGCTTGGGCTCTGGAGCTGGGCCTCTGGGTTGGGGGGATGTTGGAGGTGAACTAGGCTAGCTGATCCAAAGCCATGGTGGGTCTTGGGCTTCAAAGCAGAAGCTGCTTGGATACTTGTGCTTTCAAACTGAGTCATGATCTCTTGGAAGTGTCCTTGCCACGGGGAAAAAAGGCTGGGCTGGGAGTGAGAAACTACTGCTGTGTTTTCTGCAAAATGCTGCTTAATTCATCACTTCCCCTTTCTGTGGAAAAAAAGTCCCCTGCCTGTGCAGATGTTCCTAAGCCAGCATTTCCTTTGGCACAGCCATAGTGCTTTATTTGTTGTTTTTTATGTGGCCATGGAAAATTTTAGAATAAACTTCCCCTACTGTCCTAAAAGTGCAGTTTGCCACTCAAATAGCTGTTTTCTTGTACTTAAAGTTTTCTTTGAACTCTGTGTTGAGAACTTGCTGAAAACACAAAACCAGCAGCAGCTCAGCCAACATGGAGCTGAACAGAGGAGGGGACAGGTCAGGAGTGCAGGGAATGGGACTGTGTGTGTGTGACCAAGAGCTCCAGTCAGTGGTTTTTTAATAAACTCTTGAACACAGTGAAAACTGTTGCTGTGTGTTGCTCCATCCCAGGGGATATTGGTGTGGCTGCTTCCCAGGGCACTTTTGTGGAAAAACTTCAGCAATAGCAAATCCAACACAGGACCTTTGTGGCAGCACAAACAGCTCATCTCTGGGTGCTGTTTGAGTTCCTCTCCCCTCTGCTGCCCACCCAGGCCCAGCAGGGCCGCCCAGGTCCAGGCCATTTCAGCCCTGCTGGTTTTAAGGGCAGTTCAGAAGTGGGAAGGTGTCTGCTCCACATGAAGGTGGATTTGCTCTATTAACCCTTAATCCTTGGAAACTGGAGCCCTGCTGTGTGCACAGGGATGGCTGAGCAACCTGCCCTATGCCATTTGGTGCCCTGGACATGATGTGTCGTGGGCAGGCTGCTCACTGGGCTTGCTGCTCAATTAATGGCAAAAATACCTTTGATTTCTTGGCAGATCTGACGTCTTTGAAATGGCTTCCTGCGTTGGTGTGTAATCCCCAGGGGGGGAAATGCTGAATGAGGAAGAGAAACCGGAGATCCAGCACAGAGTGGCTGCCTGGCACATCACCTTTCTGGAGGAAAAGACCCTCCTGTCAGAGTGGCATGGATGGCTCTCATGGCTCTGGCAGTCCCTGCCCTGACCCAGGTGGTTGTCTCGGGTGATCAGCGAGGAACTGCATCACCTGCAAGCCCCCTGTAGCTGGGTGATGGCTCCCGGGCTGCATGGGGGTGAGATGTGTGTGCCTGCCCACCCTGTCTCCCCAGCAGAGATGCTCATCCTGCCGAGGACATGGGGCTGCTCAGGAGCTGTGCTCCCCTCCCACACACAGTCTGTGGCCACTGGCAAGCCCTGTGGCTCAGCCCTTCCCCTCCAGTTTGCCCAGGGCCAAACCTGAGCTGCTGGGGGTGTAGCCTTAGGGGCAGTGGAAAATGTGGATCTGTTCCCCAGACCTTATTCTGTGCAGGGTCTGGGGGCTGAGAGCTGTGAGACGAGGCCCAGCTGGTGATGAATGGCTTCCTGTGAATGCACCTGGGTTATTCCAACTGCCTGCCTCAAATAATTGCTCTGCCGGCCTGGTCCTCAGCAGGTCTGAGCCCAAGCCTGAGACCACTCCTCTCTCCAGATGGCTTTTTTCCCCCAAAAAAAGACAACTGGTTCCTCAGCTTCCTGTAATGGTGCTTGTTGAGTTTTTGATGGGCAACAGCAAACACAAAGCCTTGGGGTAACAGGGTGGTGAGGAGCCAGTGCCAGGCTTGCGCAACGGGGGAATGAGGAGGGTCAGACAGGATGGGAGCTGCTCTCTGAAAGGGTCTGCATCTTCCCTGGAAAAATCAATTTACAAACTGGAAACACCGGATGCCACAGCCACAGGCAGAAAGTGTGTGGGGGGTGTGAAGTACTGAAGAGTTGATGGGGAGTGTCTGTGTGTGTAGTGAGGGCTGGCTTTGTGCTGGTTGTGCCCGTCTGGGCTGGGGCTTGGGGGGTTCAGCCTGCCAGGGGGAACAAGGCCCTCCCCCACCCCCAGGTTATCGCCACGTCTGTGGTTTGCAGAGCCAGACCCAGCTCCATGGAGTCGCTGGGGTTTCACTTGCAAAGTTCCTGTTCAAACTCTCTCTGGTTCCCCTTTGGGCTGAGGCTGGTCACGGAATGTGCCTGGAGCATGGCCTCAAGGCAAGAGTTGTGGCCCAAACGAGGAGCTGGGTGAGGTCTGGAGCCTTGAGGAAAAACCTGTGTGTCTCCCAGAACCCCCAGTGCCCACAAGGAGAGAGACAAAAAGTTTATGGAAAGCTTTTATGTTCTATTTCCTTTTTTTTTAGCCTTCTTTTCTTTCCTCCTTTTTAGCCTCCTTTTCGTTCCTCTTTTTTCCCTTTTCTCTCCGTTTTCTCTCCCTTTTCATTTTCTTTTCAAACACCTCTGATGGTTTCTAAGTACAGCTTTATCACTGGTAGCCTGGGGTGAGGCTGATGGACACTCCTGGGCTGGTGTTCCATGCACCCCTGGGTGCCCAGGGCTTTCCCAGCTGGGTCACAGGAGCCTGTGGGTGGGACACCAGGCTCCGGGCACCTAAGCCCTTCTACAGTGGGGCTGCAATGTCCCACGTGGGAAGCCAGAGCATTGTTCCACCATGCCTCCTCCAGGAAGAGCAACTGCCAGGAAACCCTGCCCCGCTGCCTGGAAATGCTCCATGACGATCTCTTTCCCTGCTCTCCAGGCACAGCCAGGGCTGGCTCTGTGTCCCTCCAGCCAGGTGGCTCAGGACTAACTCAGGAGGAGTGGCTGAACCAGCCCCAGAAGGTTTGCCGGGTAACCGGTGGTGTCTGGCTTTTAGTGCCTCACGCACAGTTT